>NW_023270433.1:30394003-30401850 GCF_011800145.1 Mirounga leonina | reverse complement strand
GCATCGAGCTCCCTGCTCCGCGGGAAGCCTGCTTCTCCCTCTCACACTCCCCTTGCTTGTGTTCCCTCTCTCGCTGTCTCTCTCTCTGTCAAAGAAATAAATAAAAAATCTTTAAAAAAAAAAAAAAAGTTCACTGAACCCCAAGGAGCATAAAAAAATAAAAAAAATAAAAAAACCCACCTGGATATATCATTGTGAAACTGCAGAAAATAAAAAGAAAAATCATGGGGAGTGGGAACAGGAATTTTGTAAACTAACAACAGTTAGACTCATAGCTGACTTCTTAATACAGCAATGAAAATCAGCAAAGAGTAAAGTCAGTGTGCTCAAAGAAGTGCCAAACCTAGAGTATTACACTCTGCTAAAACACTCTCTAGAAATGAAGAAAAAATATTATTTTTAGACAAAACAAACAAAACACAACCTCCAGCAGATTCTAAATGATCCCAGATGGATGGAAACAGATATATGAAAAAATGAAGAGCAAAAAAACAGAAAATACATTAATAAAACTCAGGTGGTGGATACAAGTTCTCCAAAATACTAATTTTTGATGGAAAGCTCAAATGTTATCATTGGCACAAATACTGTCAGGTGTTTTCTTGGAATTGACAGGCTCTTTGTTCATTTTGAGAAAATAACTGCCAAATACCCAAGTCTGAATAACCATAGTTTGTCTGTCACTCATACTTTCAAGTTAAAATTGTGTCTGTCACAGAAAGTACTCACAAGTATAATAATCACAAAAATGTATTTCTTGAGACAAACATCATCCTGTATATGCAGCCAAAATATTTTACCCCAGTTCCCCCATTTCATCACACTGAATATGGGAAAAAAAAAAAAGTGTTCTCAAGGGTCATGACTTAATAAAATTAGTAATTTTTACTGCTTCATTAAGGACCTTTTTATGTGAAAGTGGCTCTGGCTTGTTCTTTTAAACTGTGAGTGCACAGTGATGAAGAATACAATGTTTTACTAGTACAGTTTGGTGCCACTGCCTTAGTTGATGCTAAGATACTGGCAGTTTTACCCACCACTGTTTTTGTACCATCGGTGTAAATGTCAGAAAAATCAAAAAGGCAAATAATGTCTTAATATAATTGTAAAAATAGTCTAACTTTATAGACCCAGAGGTCACAGACCACCCTTTGAGAACTGTTTCTTAGATAAATGACGTAAGAGTAAGCCAGCTAACTATAACTGTCTCACAATAGCAACAATGGTCTACTGTTCATAGGATATCCCAGTAAGCTTCCCTCCCCCATACCCAACCAAATTTGTTCTGTTTATCTTAAGGTTCTCCCAAAGTAATACCTATCTCTAAGAATTTCAGATTTTGAAAAAGAAAAAAAAGAAAGAAGAATTTCAGATTCTGGATTTTCAGTGGCATCCTTATTTAAACCAGTTAGGAAAATGTTCTATATATTAACACATTGAACAAAGTTCCTTTTTACCAAATAAACTTTACACTGTTCCAGATGATTTTTTCTTTTACCCTTAACAAAGATTTCTATTCAATTTAACTTTAGGAAACTCAAATTTCTTCTACAGATAAAACTGCAAGTCAATTTCCTTTTGAATTCTGCCTCCTTACATACTCAATTCCTGCTCCACTCTTTCTCTGGGCCCTATTCTGTCCTTATTTTCCCACAAAAAAATCTATTTGGTAGTAATTTTTTCTAAAATTTAATCATTCACATACTGTCTGAATATTTACTGTTTCTTTAATATAGCTCACTTTTTAAAGACAAATAGAATTTCTAAAAGAAACCTGTCAATACCATAAGCAGAAAACCAATCTTTCCTAATACATTTTGCAATAAATTCCCAACGACCCAACCAGCACTTAATCAACCTCAACTTGCCAAATCAAAGCTCTCCATTAACTCTCGAAAAATAAACTAATTTTCCCAGCATAATAGTAAATCTTCCCAACTAGCAGACTACTGTAGTCAGTAGTGAACTTCTGCTCTCACAAGTTGATTTGTAGGCCAAAGGCAAGACTTAACTGTATTGTAAACAGAAAAGATTCGGGGCCCCCAACAGAAGACAAGACACAGCTTTCATGACACAAGTCATTTTAGGTCCCCAGCTATTTTCCTATTTTCCCTGGTCAATACCCCACTGGCTCTACCAGCCTAAGCACATCTCTTACAGCACATCCTAGGAGGTGTCAAAATAACAAAGAAATACAAAAACCTCAGTAGTTAAGGATTTTAAGGGAACGAGAGGAATGCAAAACTAACAGGCCAGTAAATAGGCTAACCGTAACAGAAATAATAAATCAGTGGTGAAACTCCCAGTGCTGTTTCAAAAGCAAGCAAGGCCCTGCATTCCTTACCTAAGATAAGGAGCTCAAGACTCCATCGTTTATACCCTAAGAGCTTGCCCGAAGCCCCTTCCCCTGTCTGACAGTTATCTCTGCTTCATTATAATGTTAAAGTCTCCACTCCAGGAGGGACACAAGGTTCATAACATAGCATGCATGTACAGGCATGCTTCCTAATAATTCCTGCACAAACTTACGCCTGCCTTCACATGTGATGACAAAGCTCCCCTTTCTCAATATTCATCCTAAACCCTAAATAAGAAGAACGTGATCAACCATACTCAGGGAATCAAGGCTTTGGAAGTTATTCCCCATGATCTCCTTATCTGCAGCAAATAGGTTCTGTTGTGTGACAACTCCACCTGGTGTAATCTCTATATGTAACCCACCAAGGAGTGAACTCATGTTATTTCGGTTACAGTATTTGTTCCCAGTACATATTAGAATTACCTTGTTGGAATAATCACCACATAGATTAATAAATTTTGAGCACAAAAAGAAGTTTTCTTAGGGGCACGTGGGTGGCTCAGTCCATTAAGCGTCCGACTCTTGATTTCGGCTTGGGTCATGAGATTAAGCCCCACATTGGGCTCTGCGCTCACTGTTGAGTCTGCTTAAGATTCTCCTCCCTCTCTCCAATCTCCCTATGCCCTTCCCCCTGTTCTCACACTCTCTTTAAAATAAATAAAATCTTTAAAAGAAAAAGAAAGAGGGTGACTGGGTGGCTCAGTCAGTAAAGCGTCTGCCTTCAGCTCAAGTTATGACCTCAGGGTCCTGAGATCGAGCCCCGCGTCGGGCTCTCTGTTCAGTGGGGAGCCTGCTTCTCCCTCTCCCACTCCCCCTGCTTATGTTCCCTCTCTTGCTGTCTGTCAATTAAATAAATAAATAAAAATCTTAAAAAAAAGTTTTCTGAGAGAGGACTAGACTGCATTTTTTTAAATGTCAATATTTCCAATGACAAAATTATAGCCTTTGATATAAATGAAAGAATTGAAAGCAGGGACTCAAATGGACATGTGAAGATCAATATTCATTATTCACAGTAACCAAAAGGTAAAAACCACCCAAACATCATCCACTGATAGATCAACAGATTAACAAAATATGGTATATACGTACAATGGAGTATTATTTACCCTTAAAAAGGAAGAAAACTTGGAAGCAACCAAGAGGTCCTTCAGTAAGTGCGAGAATGGATACATAAACTGTGATACATCCATACAACGGAACATTATTTAGCACTTAAAGAGTTCTCAAGTGATGGAAAAAACATGGGGAAGGGAAGGATGAATAGGCAGAGAACAGAGGATTTTTAGGACAGTGAAACTATCCTATATGATACTATTACGGTGGATAAATGTTATTCTATATTTGTCAAAACTCACAGAATTTGTAATACCAACAGTGAACCCTAAGGTAAACTGGATTTGGGATGAAAATGATGTGTCAATGTAGGTTCATAGATTGCAACAAATGTTTAAATCTGGTGCAGGATGCCAACAGTGAGGAAAGCTATGTATTTCTGGGAGCAGGAGTACATGACAATTCTGTACTTTCTGCTCAACTTTACTATGAAACTAAAACTGCTCTAAAAAATCCAATCTATTTTTTTTAAAGTGAAAAAAATGCTGGTACATGCTACAATATGGATGAACTCTGAAGACATTTTCCTAAGTGAAATTAAGCCAGACACAAAAGGAAAAATATTTTCTGGTTCTGCTTATATGAGGTACCTAGAAGAGTCAAATTAAGAGAGACAAAAAGTAGAACAGTGGTTCCCAGGAGCTGGTGATAGGGGACTGCGGTGAGTTATTGTTTCATGGGTACAGACTTCCAGTTTGGGAAGATGAAAATAATTCTGGAAATGGATGGTGGTGATGGCTGCATAACAATGTAAATATACTTAATACTACTGAACCATACACTTTAAATGATTAAAAAGGTCAAATTTCATGTTATGTGTATCCTACCACAATAAAAATCAATAATATCCTTTGTAACTCTGTATTTTAACTGCAGATGAAAAATTTAGACATCAGGTCAAAAATTAACTGGGGTTACAATGTTGTCTCCCCTAACTTTAACTTGTGTTGCCCTCCACAGGTTATCTACTAAGTATTCAATGCAGCTCCTTATGGAAATAAGAGAGAAGTCCAGTGTTCCTGAAAATGAATCCCTGGGAAATCTTCTGAAGAATAAGCTAGCTATATTGCCAAACTACTTTTGCTAAAAATTCCACAACTGCAAAGTCAGCTGGGAATATGACAGAATAGGAGGACACTAAGCTTGCCTCCTCCCATGGATACAACTAGATAACACCAGTATCAGTGTAAATTACCCAGGAAACCACCGAAGAAGACTGGCAGAACAAATTCCACAACTAAAGTCAAGGAAGGGGCCACATTAAAGAAAACAAGAAGAGCAAAGACACGGTCTGGAAGCAAAATGGACCATGGCCATTTGACACAATGGAGAGGGAGGTGGTGGCATGGAGAAGGGCAGAAAACAGACTTTCACACTGTGAAGTCCACAAACTGGGAGGATGAATCTCCAGAATATTTGCCTTTGAAAGTGAGTTCTCAAAACTAGCAGAACTTAAAGCCTGGAATTTTAGAAATTGCCGGACTCGGCTCTGTCAGAGCCCAGAAGGCGTTAGGAAGCAGAGTTCAGCGATAAAAGAGATGGCAAGACAAAGAGCCCCTGCAGATATAGTGCAGAACCAGCAAGTGGAAAACTCCAGGGGCAGACAGGAGGGAGAGTGATTTGCTCATCTCAGAGCATGGTCAAGAGAAGCACAGGGAGACTCTAGGAACAAAGGACATGGCAGACACCATTTCCCTCCCCACCCCCCAGCAAAAACAATGGCCACCTGCGGGAACCAGCGTGGTGCCAACCACTCCTAACTTGCTTCCACCAAGTTTATTCACATTCCACCCACCCCCCACCCCCCACCACCCCATCAGCAGATATGCCCTTCCTAGTCACACTGGCCTGAATCCAAGAGCTGCAGGCCCCTCCCCCAGAAGCCCAGCACAAACCCTGACAATGCCACATCTCCTGACACCCAGGAGGACCTCAGTTCTGGCAGTGGCAGACTTTTACAAGCAGACCACCACACACCTTGTTAAAATGTGCCCAAACCCTGCGGGGGATCAAACACTGCACACAATATGCCAAGAGAGCCTATGTAAACTACACTGAAGGAAAGAGGCCAAGACTAAACAGGAGAGCACATGCAACACACATAGGAGACACTCTGAAGCACCAGGCCCTGGGAAACCAGGACCTCTTCTTCATAAGGCAAACCACAGCAAGAGACCAAAATGAAGCAAATACAAGTAATATGCCTGATAGAGAATTTAAAATAACAATTATGAAAATACCAGACTGGAGAAAAGAGTGGAAGACATCATAGAAACTGTTAATACAGAGATAAAAAAGAACCAATCAGAGATCAAGAACACAGTAAATGAAATTTAAAATACACTCGATGGAAGAAACAGCAGGCTAAACGAAGCAGGGGAATGAATTAACAACGTGGAAGGCAGAGTAATAGAAAGTAACAAGCTGGGGCGCCTGGGTGGCTCAGTCGTTGAGCGTCTGCCTTCGGCTCAGGTCATGATCCCAGGGTTCTGGGATCGAGCCCCGCATCGGGCTCCTTGCTCCGCGGGAGGCCTGCTTCTCCCTCTCCCACTCCCTCTGCTTGTGTTCCTGCTCTCACTGTCCCTCTCTCTGTCAAATAAATAAATAAAATATTAAAAAAAAAAAAAAGTAACAAGCTGAGCAAAGGAAAGAAAATTATGCAAACCGAGAAAAGTCTTAGGGAATGCAATGACTCCATCAAGCATAATAACATCTGCATTATAGGGATCTCAGAAGAGAGAGAAAAGGGAGAAAATTTATTTGAAGAAATAATAACTGAAAACTTCCCTACTCTGGGGAAGGAAACAGAGATCCAGATTCAGGAAGCACAGAGATTCCACCCCTCCTCCAAATTCAACCCAAGGCCATCCACACCAAGACACATAGTAATTAAAATGGCAAAAACTAGCGATAAAGACAAAATTTTAAAAGCAGAAAGAGAAAAAAAAGTCAGTTACATAAAAGGGAAATCCCATAACGCTAATAGTGAATTTTTCAGCAGAAACCTTGCAGGCCAGAAGGGACTGGGGCAAGATATATTCAAAGCACTGAAAGGGAAAAATGTGCAGCCAAGAATACTCTATTCAGCAAGGTTATCATTCAGAACAGAAGGATAGATAAAGCGTTTCCCAAACAAAAACTAAAGTAGTTCATGATCAGTAAACCAGCCTATAAGAAATATTAAAGGGGACTCTCTGAATGGCAACAAAGACCTTATGAGAATATAAAAAGTAAAAATCAGAGGGGGCGCCGGGATGGCTCAGTCAATTGAGGGTCTGACTCTTGATCTTGGCTCAGGTCATGATCTCCAGGTCAAGAGATCGAGCCTGGCATAGGACTCCACACTCAGCAGAGTCTGCTTGAGTTTCTCTCCTTCTGCCCCTCTGCCACCACTCTTGCAGGAGCACTCTCGCACCCTCCCTAAAATCAATCAATCAATCAAATTAAAAACTCAAAAGCAGTAAGAATAAATGTATTTGTAAAAATCAGTTAAGGGAGAGTACCTGGCTGTCTCAGTCAGTTAAGTGTCTGCCTTTGGCTCAGGTCATGATCCCAGGGTCCTGGGATGAAGCCCCATGTGGGGGAAATCCCTGCTCAGCAGGGAGCCTGCTTCTCCCTTTCCCTCTGCCTACCACACCCCCTTGCGAGCACAAGCAAGGGGGTGTGGTAGGCAGAGGGAAAGGGAGAAGCATTTACAATTGCACCACAACAATTTACATTTACAATTGCACCACAACAATTATATGGTCAATTAATCTTCGACAAAGGAGGAATGAATATACAATAGGAAAAAGATAGTGTCTTTCAACAAATGGTGTTGGGAAAACTGGACAATCTTAAAAAAAATAAATCAGTCAAGGGATTCATAAAATAAAAGGATATTTTATATGAAACCATATACCTGAAACGTGGGAGGGAGAGGAGTAAAGCACAGGTTTAAACTTAAGCAACAACTAATATAGACTCCTATATCTACAAATCTAATGGTATGTACAAATCTATGTTATGTACAAATCTTATGGTAACCACAAATCAAAAATCTGTAATAGCAAAGAATAAAGGGAAAGGAATCCAACTATATTACTAAAGAAAACCAACACACCATGAAAGAGAGCAAGACAAAAAAAGATCAGAGAAAATCTCCAGAAACAACCGCGAAACAAGTTACAAATTGGCAATTAAGTACATACCTCAGTAATTACTTTGAATGTAAATGAACTAAATGCTCCAATCAAAAGACACAGGGTGACAAAGTGGATAAAAAAAACAAGACTCAGGGGCGCCTGGGTGGCTCAGTTGGTTGAGCGACTGCCTTCGGCTCAGGTCATGATCCTGGAGTCCCGGGATCGAGTCCCGCATCGGGCTCCCTGCT
>NW_023270433.1:30312173-30391003 GCF_011800145.1 Mirounga leonina | reverse complement strand
AGCCCGATGCGGGGCTTGGGGTCGAAGGCAGACGCTCAAAGACTGAGCCACCCAGGTGCCCTCAACAATATATTTTTAAAGTATCATATACTACGATCAGGTGGGATTTAGTCCCAGGAGGCAATGGTGGTTTAACATTCGCAAAACAAGATGCGCCTGGGTCGTTCAGTCGGTTGGACGTCTGCCTTCAGCTCAGGTCATGATCCCAGGGTCCTGGGATTAAGTCCCAACTTTGGGCTCCCTGCTCAGCAGGGAGTTTGCTTCTTCCTCTCCCTCTGATGCTCCCCCTGCTTCTGATCTCTCACTCTCTCTCTCAAATAAATAAATAAAGTCTTTAAAAAATATATACATATGTTTGCAAAACAAGGGGCACCTGGCTGGCTCAACTGGTAGAGCATCAACTCTTGATCTTGGGGTCGAGTTCAAGCCCCACGTTGAGTGTGGAGCCCACTTTAAAAAAATAAAATGTTAAAAAATATATATTCACAAAACAATGTGATACATCACATCAATTAAAGGATAAAAACCATATGCACATTTCAGCAGGTGGAGAAAAAGCATCTGATCAAGAACAATATCCATTCATGATAAAAATCCTCAATAAAGTCCAGAAGAAACATAGCTCAACATAATAAAGTCCTTATATGAAAAACCCACAGCCAACATCATACTCAATGGTGAAAAACTGAGAGCTTTTCCTGTAAACTCAAAAACAAGACAAGGATATCCACTCTCACCCCCTTTTTTTCAACATGGTAATGAAGTCCTAGCCACAGCAATTAGACAACATAAAGAAATAAAAGGCATCCAAGTTGTTAAAGAAATAAAACTCTATTTGCAGATGACATAATACTATATATAGAAAACCCTGAAGACTCCACCCAGAAACTACTAGAACTGATATATGAATTCAGTAAAGTCACAGGATACAAAATCAATGAACAGAACCCTACTGCATTCTTATACACTATTAATGAAGCAAGCAGAAAGTGAAATTAAGAAAACAATCCCATTTACAATTGCACCACATAATAAAGTATCTTGGAACAAACTTAACCAAAGAGGTGAAAGACCTGTACTCTGAAAACTTTAAAAACACTGATGAAAGAAATTCAAGACAATGCAAAAAACTGGAAAGACATTCCATCCATGCTCATGGGTTGGAAGAACAAATATTGTTAAAATTTCTGTACTACACAAAGCAATCTACAGATTTAATGCAATCCCTATCAAAATACCAACAGTATTTTTCACAGAACTAGAACAAACAATCCTAAAATTTGTATAGAATCACAAAAGACCTCGAATACCCAAAGCAATCTTGAAAAACAAAAACAAAACTAGAGGTATCACAATTCCAGTTACACTCAAAGTTATATTGCAAAGTGGTAGTAAAACAGTATGATAATGGCATTAGACACATATATCAATGGACTAGAGCAGGAAAACCAGAAATACACCAACAATTATATGGTCAATTAATCTTCGACAAAGGAGGAATGAATATAGAATAGGAAAAACATAGTGTCTTTCAACAAATGGTGTTGGGAAAACTGGACAGCTACACACAAGAGAATGAAACTGGACCACTTTCTTACACTATACACAAAAATAAATTCAAACTGAATTGAAAACCTAAATGTGAGACCTGAAACCATAAAAATCCTTGAAGAGAGCACAGGCAGTAATCTGACATGGACTGTAACAACATTTTTCTAGATGTCTCCTGAGGCAAGGGAAATAAAAGCAAAAATAAACTACTGGGACATCAAAATAAAGCTTCTGCACAGAAAAAGCAACGATCAACAAAACTAAAAAGCAACCTACAGAATGGGAGAAGATATTTGCAAATGAGGGGCGCCTGGGTGGCTCAGTCGTTAAGTGTCTGCCTTGGGCTGTCATGGTCTCAGGGTCCTGGGATGGAGCCCCGCATCAGGCTCCCTGCTCTGCGGGGAGCCTACTTCTCCCTCTCCCACTCCCCCTGCTTGTGTTCCCTATCTCGCTGTGTCTCTGTCAAATAAATGAATAAAATCTTTAAAAAAAAAAAAAAAAGATATTTGCAAATGACATATCCAGTAAAGGGTTAGTATCCACAATATATAAAGAACTGATACAATCAATACCTAAAAAACAAATAATCCAATTAAAAATGAGCAGAAAACATGAACAGAAATTTCAAGACATCCAGATGGCCAACAAGCACACAAAAAGATGCTCAACATCACTCACTGTCAGGGAAATGCAAACCAAAACTACAATGAGATATCACCTTACACCTGTCAGAATGGCTAAAATCAAAAACACAAGAAACAGGTGCTCGTGAGGATGTAGGAAAAAAAGAGCACCCACACGCTGCTAGTGGGAATGCAAGCTGGTGCAGTCACTGTGGAAAACAGTATGGAGGTTGCTGAAAAAATTAAAACTAGAACTACCCTATGATCCAGAAATCACACTAGTGAATATTTACACCAAAAACACAAAAAAACTAATTCAAAGGGACACACACACCCCATGTTTACATTATTTACAACAGCCAAACTATGGAAGCGGTCCATCGATAATGAATGGAAACCACTTTATAGAAACACAGGCCCACCTCAAGAAGCAAGAAAATTTTATTAGATAACTTGTTTTTACATTTATTTGCTCTCACTTGAGGTAAACATTTTAAACAGTTTCCAGGCTTACAATTTTAAACTCCATCTTCTAATCCATAAGCCTTTGTGTTTTTTTCCTCCCATTATCCCTCTTACTGATACTAGTTTCATTACCATTTTCCTCATACATAAATGATACAACTAGATGACCTTTAAGATACTCTCGCTTAGAGATTACATAGTACCTCTCCCAAATATTCAGGTCAACAAATTTTATTAAATTATTTACATAATTTGATATCTGATACTCACTTTGCATAAAATATTCACTATTTTTAAAAATTAAAAGAAATGAAAATTTTAAGGCTTAAAGTGACTTGTTCAAGATTAGCCATACTACTGCTACTTTTAGTTTTATTTCACAAAATTTAGATATGAACCCCTCACAGTGTAGAAAGTTCCAGTTTAAGGCTAATTATATTTTAGTAATTTCAGGTTAAAAAATTTTTCAAGTCTATACAGTGGAAGGAATCACAATACCTTTTATTTGTCTCTTTCCTTTTGTGCTTGGTTATTTCTTTTAAGGCATATGGAAAATGACTCATAAAATGGTGTTTGAAATCAATAAGATAATTCTTTCGAAGCCACGACTCCTATTAAAATAAGCGAGTATTAGAAAATCTATAAGAAACAATTATTTAAAATAATCAAATTTAAGCAGAAATTTGACTTAATATTCAACTATAAATTTACGGTTATAATAAACCTTTTGTTCATGATAGAAGACGTAAATAAATTTTAAAATCAGAATAAAATATTAGGGCATCCAATTCTCACCCATAGATCTTTTTGGTGCTTAGTAATTATCTTGCATTTTATCTACTGTTTAAGAGAATAAAAAGGGAGAAAATAAGATGTAAGAAAATTCTTAATCTGAACCACTAATGCAATATATATAAAAAATATACATAAAAAATATATCAGAAAGTCTTCTCCTAATGTTCTATTTATACAGTAACTATATCCCAGGAATTCTATTATTTCCAATTAAACATATTTTAACATTGTCACAAAGCAATGCACTTCTCCAAAATTCTTGCAGTATTCATGAATCTGTCTTTCTCTCCTACTTAAAACATTAATTCCAGATCACAACACTCTTATTTCCTCCTATTCAGAGAACCAACCATTCCATTTTGCCAGGGATTGAAGGGTTTCTTGGGATATGGGTATTTAAAATAGCTGGTCACCCAACAGCTCCTTAGTATCCTTTTCTGGATTCTTCTCTTTATGCTAATCTATAATTGTATACTCAACATGTTCTTTTGGACTTCTAACAAGCATCTCAAATTTAACATGAATAGGGGTGCCTGGGTGGTACAGTCTGTTAAGCGCCCAACTCTTGGTTTTGGCTCAAGTCATGATCCCATGGGTCATGGGACTGAGCCCCGCGTTAGGTTCCCCACTCAGCAGGGAGTCTGCTTAGGTTTCTCTCTCCGTCCCCTCCTCACCCCTGCCCCCCCATGCACTCTCTAAAATAAATAAATCAATCTTAAAAAAAATTTAACATGAATAAACTGAACTCTCACCACCAGCAGTCACACTGTCATTTGGACCATAACACAGGATTGTCCTTGCTTCTCTTTCCTTGACTATGCCCATCAGCAGTCCCACTGGCTTATCAGAATCCAGTTGCTTCTCACAGCTTCAATCACTAGTTACCATTCTACTCCAATCAACCATTTTACCTAGATTACTGCAATAGCCTCCCAACTGGTCTCCCTACTTTTCCTGCTGCCCTCCTCAAAAGTCAATTCTCTGCATAGCAGCCAGGGTGATCTTTTAAAACATAAATCTTGCTTCAAAATAATACAGGAAGGGAGAAAGGGAATAAGTGTATATGTAGGGTAGGACTGGTAATCCATAGGAGGGATGGTGTGAGGTTGGGCCATACAGTTCTGCTAGAGCTAGATGCTGACCACAGGGAAGTTCACTAGTGTTCTATTTGCAAATTCAACATATTAAAGTTAAATACACATAATTCAGATCATGCCACTCCCCTGCTGAAAACCCTCCATTGTCTTTTCATCACACTCAGGTTAAAATCCAAACTTGTTACCATGGCCATAGGGTCCCACATGATCTGGCCCCTGTCACTTTTTCTCACTCATCTTCTACCATTATCCTAGTACCTCACTTGCACAGGTTTTCCTGCCATTCCTCAAATATGTCAATCTGTTCTCACTTTCAGGGGCTTTACACTTGCTAGTCCCTACTGGAAGGTTGGGAAGACTGGAAGGTTCTTCCCACAGGTCTTTACAAGACTTGCTCCTTTAACTTCACCAGTGCCATTCAAAAGTCATGAAAACATTTCCTGCCCACCTATTTAAAATAGCTCCCCCTCATTCTGTTCGAGCACTTGTTCTCTCTTTACCCTGCTTTACTTTCATCTTTCCTTTTAACACTGACATTATGTATTTGTTTCCATCCATCAACCCTACCAGAAAGTAAGTATACTGTGAGGGCAAGCAACCCTGCAATGATGGAATTTTCTTCATCTGTGTTGTCTAATATAGCAGCCACTAGCCACATGTACCTACATGAGCACTTCAAATGTGGCTAGTATGACTGAAGAACTGAATTTTAATTAACTTAAATAGCCACATTTATCGATGCTCAACAAATCCTTGATGCATGATTGCATCTGACCATTCTTCACAAATTCTAATCTTCATGGGGAAAAGACATCAGCAATGAGACACATAAAGATTACAATACAATATAAAGCTAAGATATAACATAATTTCTATAATAATTATAATACTGACCCTGAGGCTATTAATACAAGACCGCAAAGACCCCAAAATCCAAGTAAATTAAAAAGTTAAATTGCATTTCATTTTTAAAACTAGCTATAGATTAAGGATACACAGTGTATCAGAAATAAGCAACCTCAGTAAGGACGAGTATTCAACCACTGCAAATACGATTTAATGTACCTTGAGATTTCTTTTTAAAGCAAATATCAGAGAGTTCAGATTTCTAAAAAGGCTTTAAAAAAAACACTATTTAGGTAGAAACGAGATTTTTCAACTGTGCAGCAAATAAACACATTTAGCAAAACCTAAAAGCAAACAGTTATCCTAAGACTGTGCCTAATCTAGATGCCAATTTATCAACAGAAGACCTATACATTTTCTGAGAGAAGAGCTACAATCCAGCTTGTGGGACACAATTTGCATTTAAGGCCAAGGAATGCCATTTCATCCCTCCTTTAAAGTTTGAGCTGTTACAGGTCACACAATATTAACTACTATTATTAACTATTAAGCTATAACTGAAGGTCAGTGAGAGAGGGGAACAGTGAGAATGGTAATGAAAAATAAATTATTGCATTTTAATGTCACCTTGTACAACTCACATATATATTTATACTTTGTCTCTAAAACAATGGATATCCAATTATTACAGTTCAACATAACCCATTTTGCCAAGGTAAATTAGAGAATTCTACCAGTGTATGCTTTTAAATACTATTTCTATTTGAATTAAACTTCCTTCAGTTCATTTGAATTTTAAACAGTAGCCCAATTTAGTATTCTATGTTGCCTTCAAAGGTCTATGCAAAACAGTCTTCTGAACTTAGTGTCCTGCATTAATGAACTGCTAATAAATACAGTTGTATTAGAATAGCATGGAATAGTTCTAAAGCATATAACTTTAAATAGCCATAAAATTAAGGCAGTGGTTAGGTCTTTTGACAATGTTATCTGAATGATAGTGGATGATATAAAACTAGCATAATTAATGAATTTGCATTTGGTCCTACCATTCTATCTAGTTACAAATACTATTACTAAAGGAATAACAATACTCAGCGTCCATATGTCACCAAACACCAAAATGCCCAGAATCTTTATTCCTTAGCCTTCTAAAAATGAAGGAAAGACTAGTACTTAAGATTTATGTTGATATCATTACTTTTACTTTCTATCCCAGGTTCAGATAAATCCATTCAAGACTGCAAATAACATATACTTTTCTAAAAAGCTGTATGCATTACTACTGTCACTAGCCTACATCACAGACTGCCATAAAAGACAGTAAGCTTTCCTTTCATAAAATCATACATCCTACCCCCAACCCCGATCAATTTCTTGCCAATGTATGCAAATGAATCATGAGACAGGCTCAAAATTGTAGTCAATAAAATGCCATGCTATTTGAAAAAGCAATTCATTTAACAACACTACAGATGATGGGTAATGGGTTAATAGTGTTAGAGCAAGCTCTTAAAATACATACTTTAGTATGATTCCATAATGCTTTTCAAGATTATCCAGTACTACTTTTAAGTTAACCCCGTCTTATTTAATACGGCCTATTAGCTTGAAATAGAAAGAATTAAACAAAACCAGAAAACTGCATTGTCAGTTTTGTACATATGTAGGCAACTTCAAAGATTCACACCTGCCTAGTCAAAAGTCCTTGCAGGAATTCTAAAAACCAGATGCTTCGAGCTTTGAAGTATTGTTCCTGCAGCTGCCCTTTTTAAGTGTGCTATCATATTAATTTAACACCAATTAATCTCAGAACTTGTTCTTCCTTACTTGCACGATGGACTATATAGTATATTCTCTATACTACAGCACTTTAAAAAAGCTGCCACCAGGGCGCCTGGGTGGCTCAGCTGGTTAGGCGACTGCCTTCAGCTCAGGTCATGATCCTGGAGTCCCGGGATCCAGTCCCACATCAGGCTCCCTGCTGGGCAGGGAGTCCACTTCTCCCTCTGACCCTCCCCCCTCTCATGTGCTCTCTCTCTCTCTCTCATTCTCTCAAATAAATAAAATCTTTAAAAAAATACAAAAAAGCTTCCACCATTCAATTCTCCCCCCAAACAGTAGATATATTTAATCATCACAAAACACGTCTTTTACCATCAGCTTTTCTAGTAAAAATCTGCATAGACTTAAAATCTTAGGTTAATTTCACTAACACCATGCCTACAACTACAGCTTACCTACATATAGTAAATATAACTTTTACAGATGTTTTCTGATCTTATATCCCTTATCAAGAGAAAACAAAAGAGCATGCACTAATCAAGTCTATATGTAACTTCTCTAAATCATAGTTTAAAAACAACTCAGGGTTGGTTATGAGATCTTCACTGTGGTCCATTTCTGCTAAAATTGGCAATGTGGCACACACTGGAAGTACTTAATAAGCAACATTTTTAATCCCATAAAAGGCCTCCAAAAGTAGAATGTTCCTACATAATCAATCTGCCATAAACAATGCATTGTAACACTACTGTGAATTATATCTAATAAAAGCAAATGAAATCAAGCTCACCAAAAAAAAAAAAAGAAAAAAGAAAGAAATCAAGTTCATTAAGTTATGTATTTCCACAGGGCACCTGGGTGGCTCAGTCGGTTAAGCATCCAACTCTTGATTTCAGCTCAGGTCATGAACTCAGCCCTGCGCTGAGCCCCTCATCAGGCTCCATGCTCAGTGCTGAATCTGCCTGAGATTCCCTCTTTCTCTCCCCCCTCCACTCCTGCCCTCCCTCCACTCAGCACTCTAAATAAATAAATAAATGAATGAATGAATGAATGAATGAATGAATGAATAAATAAAATCCCCCCCCCCACCAAAAGAAGTTATGCATTTCACTTAAATTAAAAATATTCAGAGAATCTCCTAAACTATTTTAACTTGCAGTTTAGGAGAAAAGCAAGAAACAAGTTTATAGTCACACCACGGGAATGTTTTTAGAAAATGCATAACCAATTAGCAATAATATACTGTTTTCTAATCTGCCCATTTATGATAACTAAGAAAATAACCCCTTAAGTTCTCACCAATTTATGAGTTTCATCATGTTGTTTAGAGAGTTTCCACAGAAGGGAAATAATATTAAGAACTTGCTGCATAACCTGCAGAGGTTCTCGTTCTATACCATTTCCAATAGAAGCAGCTAGTTGTGGAGGCACAGCTTCAATCCAGCATTCAATTAGCAATGGAATTATTATCTCAATAAATCCTTTCAAGTTTTCAGTAGATGAGAGGCCTTCATCCACACTGCCTAGTCCTCCAACCAGGTACCTAGTAAGGAAGGGTAAGAATGGAAAAAAAATTAATGATTAAAAAATATTATTCCTTGCTTAATTTAAAATATTAAGGGTCAAGTACCAGTAAAAATGAAGTTCCCTGAATTGATAATTACATTGATCAAGACTAGTAAGAAAATAAAATTCTAAAATGACAAAGCCAAGAAAAACTATCAAGTTTTACTTCTCTTTTAGGCTTTGCTAGAAATGAATAAATTAATTACTTTCAAATGACTCCTCCCATCAGTAAATAAAATCAAATCATGAGTAACTATATGAAAACTATAAAAGACAACTGCATGTCTTCCCACCATTAGCCATCAATGGTCAGCAGTTAAAATTCAATATAGGAAAACTGAGCGTGGACATAACTGAAATCCTTCTTACCGTAGCCTGAACTGTGAACTGACATTTGGCTGTGAACCCCCATTTTCATAAACCTGGATGTGCTGCTGGTCGTTGGCATGTTCTTTCCAGTTGATAAAAATGGAGTTGCTAGTGGCATGGGGATTTTCTTTTTGTTCCTGAAGTCCTTCACTTTCTCTCAACCTACTGGATCCATCTGCCAAGGCCTGAAGGAATTTACTGAGTCTCACTAAGACTTTCAGCCTCCACTGCTGAGAAGTGAGTCTCCGATTAGGATTTACAGAAAGTATCCAGGACTGGGATCTGTCTCTATTTATCAGTCCTTTGGACAGCTGCTGATGAGAAATAAGTTCTACAAAATTCTTAAGCAATATACTGCTACGGCCAGTAATTAAGGCTGGGTACTGTTCCAGCAGAATGTCCAAAACTTTTAAAGAGTCCTCCTGAATTCCTTCAGTAATGTGAGTCATGGCACTAGAGAGATGGGCACTTACCAAAGGAAAAAATGGAGAAATTTGTTCAGCTCGTATTTTGGGGGCCAGGAATTGAAGAAGTTGAACTGCTGCTAATCGTACATTAGCATCTTTATCTGTAAACACAGCAGTCACTTCACTTAATATGTTTGAAAGGTGTGCATCAATTATAAATGGGTACTGAGACAAAAGGTCTTTAAGTCCAAGAAGAGCACTTTGTTTAACCCCAGCATTGTAGTGATGCATCTGTGACAGCAAATCCTAAAAATAAAAACAGAGGATTTAGCTATATATGCATATTATAACATTTTCAAATAAACATGCTAATAACTAAAACTATAAACTCACACTCCTTGGGGAAACTGCTTCAATAAGTATTTTTTAAATGTTACCTAGCCTCTACTAAGAACAGAAACATTGTTTTATCTTTAAAATAGATTTAGCTTAGGGGCGCCTGGGTGGCTCAGTCACTTAAGCATCTGCCTTCTGCTCAGGTCATGGTCTCAGGCCCCCGGGATGGAGCCCCGCATCAGGCTCAGCAGGGAGCCTGCTTCTCCCTCTCCCTCTGCCACTCCCCCTGCTTGTGCACGTGCGCTCTAATAAATAAATAAAATCTTTTAAAAAATAAAATAGATTTAGCTTAATAAAAACATAATTTTCAGTTAGAATTTTCTCTTTCTGAAATTGACCTACATGAAGGCTTAGGCAGGCTATCATTTAAAGTGACAGCAGTCATCATCACAATTTAAAGACCTACTACAGGGGTGCTTGGGTGGCTCAGTTAAGTGTCTGCCTTCAGCTTGGGTTGTGATCCCAGGGTCCTGGGATCGAGCCCCATGTCAGGCCCCCCGCTCAGTGGAGAGTCTGCTTCTCCCTCTCCCCCAGCTTGTGCTCTCTCTCTCCTCTCTCTCGCTCACTCTCTCAAATAAATAAAATCTTAAAAAAAATAAAAAATAAAAAAATAAAGACCTACTATATATCAAACATACAGTAAATGCATTTATATAATTTAACAGGCCCATTCTGCCTATTTTAAATGGTCTTTCAGGGTGTGTGTGTATATCCTGAGTATAACACTTGACAATTTTATTTGTGGAATAATTTATATAATTTGTGAAAAAAACGTAACTTCAAATACCTTTTTAATATTATTTAACCTTCAGAGCTTAAAAGCAAAACTAGAAAGTGTTTCTCCTCACAAAAACTTGTTCACAAATGTTCCTAACAGCACTACACATAAGAGTCAAAAAGTGGCAAAAAAAAAAAAAAAAAGAGTCAAAAAGTGGCAACAAACTGGGTGGGGGATGGCCTAGATGGGTGATGGGTATTAAAGAGGGCACTTGTGATGAGCACTGGGTGTTGTATGTAAGTGACGAATCACTGATTTCTACTCCAGAAACCAATATTGCACCACATGTTAACTAACAAAATTTAAATTAAAAAAAAAAAGTGGAAACAACCAAATGACCATCAACTGATGTCTGATAAAATGTGACATAACAAGGCACTGGAATACTATTCAACAATATAGGGCGCCTGGGTGGCTCAGTCATTAAGCATCTGCCTTGGGCTCAGGTCATGATCCCAGGGTCCTGGGATCGAGCCCCGCATCGGGCTCCCTATTCGGGAGCCCCTACTCCCCCTGCTTGGGTTCCCTCTCTCACTCGCTCTCTGTCAAATAAATAAATAAAATCTTTAAAAAAAAAAAAATACAAAGGAATGAAGTACTGTTCTGAGAGAGATGCTATACCATGGATGAACCTCAAAAACATGCTAAGCAAAAGACCAACAACAAAAGAGCACATGTCATATTGTTCCATTTACATTAAGTGACCAGAATAAGCAAATCTATACAGATAGAAGGTAGATTAGTGGCTGCCTAGAGCAAGCAGAAAAGAATGGGGAGTGACTTCTAATAGGTCATAGGCCATGATTAATATGTTCTAAGATTAGATTATGGTGATAATAGCATAATTCCATAAATATATTAAAAACTACAAAATGGTACGTTTTATTTTAAGTAGGCTCTACGCTGGGTATGGAGCCCAATGCAGGGCTTGAACTCACGACCCTGAGACCAAGTCCTGAGCTGAGATCAAGAGCCATATGCTTAACCAACTGGGACACTCAGGCACCCCTGGAGTGGTATACTCTAAACGGATGAATTTTATTATGCATAAGTTACACTTCAATAAAGCTGTCAAAATTTTAAGCAAAACTATTGCTCAAACTTTAACTTCACACATTTACAATGAACCTGTAAGTTATGTGATATGTATGGATTCAAAAGTATGGTAAGATCTTCATGAACTATAAAAACACCTGGAAAACTATCACATCAAAAACTTGATACATCAAAAAGTTAAACACAAGAATTATTTCCAGATCATATATTAAATCATCAAATAGGTATACAATGAAGAAATCCCTGCGGGTTTAGTTGAACAAGTCTTTCTAGAGGTGGGAAAGCTACAGTGGCAGCTCAGATTTGGTTAACAAACTCCAACCATCAGCCATCCATAAACCCTGAGAATTAAAAAACCTTTTCACAAAAATCATTCTAGATAATTTCAAAGGAAATGTTATTTTACCAAAACAGTATTTATGGTTTACCTTTATGTTAAGTTTTCTATTGTTTGTTGGAAGAGTTCCATCTTCTTTGAGTTGCTCAGGCAGATGTATAGTCTTCGTTTTAAAGTTTGTAATAGTAGCATTTTCTAACTTGGGTTTCTTTTTACCAACTTTTAGTTTTACTTTTTGAAAATCATCTTGGCGTTTTCTTTTTTTGGTCATTCTTGAGTGCTATAGTGAAAAGAATTTTAAAACAATGGGTAAAAAAAGATAAATTCAAAAGAATAAAGAGTTTTCCAACATTTACATTACTCTAAAATTTCAAAGATAATCAAGAATCAGGGCCAACAAGAACTATGCCAAAGGATCAAAGTATTAAATGGAAAATACCTTTACCAAGAGGTATAGCTTAGTCAAGAGATATTGTAAAGAGGAGTCATCAACAATAACGCAACAATCCTGCCACAGGTTTGTCAAGGGTTTTTAGCTGAGGAACCTTTGTCAAGCAATTGTGCTAAATGGAAACCTTTTGAAATAACATCCCACCCAGGGTTTGGCGGGAATGGGGGAGGGGGGGCAAGCACACATTTGCTATAGATATACCTTGTTATCTGCTCCTGGCCCCTGAAAGTCCCTGAGGAACCTCTACTAACAAAACTAAGTTTTTTAATACAGCCTGTAATAGTCAAAAAAGTTTCATGAACCTAAGTTGACTCTTGAAAAAAATATAAGATTCAGAGATATGCAGCAAGGAGAGTTAATGAGCATTTCATGAGTAAGGAAAACGGTATAGATCAGAAGAGAGAATATGCCTAGTACAGGCAAAAATGAGATAGCATTTTGAACACCAGGATAGGTTCAGATTAGATATAAACAGAAAACATACAAAAGCAGGATAAAAAGCAGTATAAAAGGAAATACAGTGTAACAGAGGGGTAAGGAACAAAGATGAGCTAGGCCACTGTTTTAATAAATAACTTGGGCATAAACATGTCATCTTGCACTTCCCCCTCTACACCACCTTCTTTCAATTTACATCCAAATTTTCCCACTTACATACAGAACCTTTGATTTGTGTCTCCTACCCATTCCCAGGACACTTCTTAAATCCTTTATTTCCACCCTAGACTGTTTATTAGTTTCCCCCATCAGTATGCTTGCCTTGTTTCTAGCGTCTACTCCCTAGCCCATTTGCTGGAGTCACAAGAGAGCTCTTCCTAAACAGATCTGACCAAGGCTCAGGAGTTTTCAGCTGTTCCTTTACTCCCTTACAGTAAAAACTCCATAGCTTGACATATCACGTCCTTCCTAACTTCCTCTCCAGCTTTATCTTCCCACAAGCTAACATCTATCTAAAAAATAGCCTCCTATACCAGCTCAACTCTTCTTGAAACCTTTTACAACATACTGCAAAAATAATGAATTCTGCTTGTCACTATACACCCACTGCAATAAGTAAATACGTCTGAAATAAATAAAACTTCTCGGGGCGCCTGGGTGGCTCAGTCGTTAAGCGTCTGCCTTCGGCTCAGGTCATGATCCCAGGGTCCTGGGATCGAGCCCCGCATCGGGCTCCCTGCTCAGTAGGGAGCCTGCTTCTCCCTCTCCCACTCCCCCTGCTTGTGTTCCCTCTCTCACTGTGTCTCTCTCTGTCAAATAAATAAATAAAATATTTTTTTAAAAAAACTTTGAAATAAAACTTCTGGTCTGTCATAATTATCCTGGGTCCAGGTACTTTTTCTAAATAAATCACAATACTTTAAGTCAGAGTCCAAAAAATTTAAGTAAATGAAGGTTTACATTTATGTGAAATTAAATGGCTTGTGCAAGACCAAGCAGCTCAAGTTCCAGGAATCCAGAAGCCAATCGCCTATATTATATCCAAACTCACATGATTTCAAGGTTTTAATACATTAGAGCCCCTTGAGCTAAGTAGGATTTGGCTACATAGGTTAAGAGCAGATTCTAGAGCTAGACTGATTCAGTTCTTATCCAGACTGCCACTTTCTAGCTGTGGTTAAAACTGTACCTCAGTTTTTATCCACAAAATAGGGATAATAATACTTAACATCATACAATTATTATGAGGTAAGATTAATGAGGAGCAAATGAGTTCATATTTATAAAACACTGGGAACTGCACCTGGCACTGTCAAATATGTATAAGCACAAACATGTATATTTTCTTAAAGTCTCAGGACTAATACATATCAAGCACAGTCTTAAATGCATTATGTACATTAGCATTCGTTTTCACAGAACCATGTGAGGAAGGTGGTACGAAATCCACCTTAAAGATGTGGCTGACAAAGATTTGTCAGACCTGTATTAGGGAGTTGAAAAGGGACTAAAAGCTCTGCAAAATCAGCTTTATGTTATACGAACTGGAATTAAGGTGAGGATTGCAAACCTGAGTGACAAAATGGTTTGTTTATACCAATTCCAAGTTTTCATCCCACCCACACCTCTAGTTATTCTAGTTTAAAAAAAAAAAAAATGGGTAAGCAGCACCTAAAATGAATACTCACATTGCCTCTTTTAATAAAAGTTTTCACTGATTAAGCAAGCACACTTTGTGAGCTTTCCCTACAATCTTATTACTAGCTAGTACCAGAGATGAAAATAAACGGTACAAGACAGAAAAATCAAATGAATTAACCCCAACTCACCAATCCTCTGTGCTATCTTTAGCCACAAACTACCTGACATGTGTCCAACATAGTCTGTCAAGCTCATGTCATATTATCCATCACTTTGTATTAGTCACACTAATTTCCCTATTAGGAAAACTAAGAGGGCTCATCGCCATTCCTTGACTTTTAAAGTTGGTACTATTATTTTGCGGTACAGAGAGAACATTTTTATACTAGGAACTTCCAAAGTTCTATTACCAATTTGTTATTTTCACTTTAAAGATTTTCAGGGGCACCTGGCTGGCTGTCGGGAGAGCATGCAACTCTGGACCTCAGGGTCATGAATCTGTGCCCCACCTTGTATGTGGAGATGACTTAAAAATAAAATCTTTTAAAATAACTAAAATAGGGGCGCCTGGGTGGCTCAGTCGTTAAGCGCCTGCCTTCGGCTCAGGTCATGATCCCAGGGTCCTGGGATCGAGCCCCGCATCGGGCTCCCTGCTCGGCGGGAAGCCTGCTTCTCCCTCTCCCACTCCCACTCCCCCTGCTTGTGTTCCCTCTCTAGCTGTCTCTCTGTCAAATAAATAAAATCTTTAAAAAATAAATAAAATAAAATAACTAAAATAAAAATAAATAAAATATAGATTTTCATAGCACAGCAAATCAAATAGTTTGACAAAGCCACTCTAACAGTACCGGTGTTGAACAGAAGGTACAAACTCCTGCCTCAAGGGCTGAACTTTCACATCACTGGACCTCCTACACGGGTGAGCCCCTGAAGTTTTAAAACTGGATTTCATACATTCCAGTTGCAAATCTCCTAATTGCAACACAAGGAAGATTCTAGGGTGTCAGAATTTCGACCGAATCAAATTCCAGCTAGTTTGTCTGCCACCCCATTACCCTAATTTCTAACTTCTTTAAAAAATAATAACAAAGCATACTGTAGTTTTCCTTTGATAATCTCCTCGCCAACCCCTTACTCTCACGAGTTCCTCCCAACTCTACTGAAGGGGCCAATCGGAGAAACCAGACTTCTCAGAAAGTAAATGCCCCAAAGAGGGGTGAATCAGAGAACCGCCCATGCCGCTCTGCTCGGTACAGACCGCTTCACCCCCCACACCTGGACGGCAACAGGGCCGAACAGAAGACGCCCGCTCATCCCCACCGCGCGTCTTAGTCCAGCATCCCCGAAGTGAAGAGCCCGTGCATCGTTAAGAACTACCGTTCCTTCTACTCCCGCGGACGGTGGTCAGGACCACAGTCGGGGAGCCGGGGCCCAAATCAAGGCACACCGGCCTAAAAGTCTCTCAGACGCGAAACCGCGCGAACCCGCCCAGTCACTTGAGGCGCTTCAAACGCCCGCGGGGCGCCCCGCCCCCGCACTGCCCCGCTCAGCACCCAGGCCCCGCTCCGCAGCGGCGCCGCGAGACGGTCCCCGGGGGGCACAGACCGGCCACAGCCGGCCTAGCCCGCCTGGGCCGCGAACCGGGGGGCGACGGCTCCGCGCGCCGTCCCGCGCCCCGGGAGGGCCCGGGCCGACGGGCGGCGGCCGCTCACCTGAGGGCCCGGCCGGGACCGGGGCGCGGAGGCAGAGGGAAAAAGCGTCCGAGCAGAAGCCGACCGGGCGACGGTGTGCGCCACGGGCCTCCGCCTCTCGCTCGCGGAGCGTGTTTTCAAATCGCCTCGTCCTCACGCGGCCGCGTCTCCTTCCGCCGCCCGGAAATCAGGGCCCCTCCCCCGCCGCGCCGCGCTCACGTGACCGCGGCCCGCAGCCGCGCGCAGCCGGGGAGGCGGGAGTGGGAGAGGTAGGCCCCGCCCCCGGGAGGAGGGGGCCCGCCGGAAGCCCCTCGCGCTCCGGGAGGCTGAGGGAGGAGAGCGCAGGATCGGAGCACAAAGCTTGGCCCCAAGTCCGGTCCCGAACTTCCTGGGCGTGCGTGGGGCGGGGCGGGGGGGGGAGTGCGGTATCTCCCTGGTTACAGCTGCTTGAGAGCTTGCCTTTTCGCCCCTCGTTAGACCACAGTTCCTCAGACCTGGAGCCACGTTCAAAGAACAGAAGTTGAACTGAATTGGGAAAGGGAAAAGTTTCGGACTGCTAGAACCGTAGAATTCCTGAGGACTTTAACCTGGAGGGAGCAGTTAAGAATTACTTGACAGAGGTCAAAATACACCTAGTAGCTAAAGCCTGAAAGTCTTAGTCGAGGATGTTCCCAGATATTTCAGTATCTCAGCACTAAGATTCCTACTGCTGAAATTAAGTGGGCCCAGGGAAGTTGAGGGAGGAACTGAATGCCTAGAAAGGGGTTAAGAAAGCAAGGAGGATGGCTCATTTGAAAGATACCCTTCCGAAGACTGGCAGGTGGGGTGGAGGAAAGAGCCCCGGGTATGGATTTGAGACCTTGATTCAAATTTGTCTCTACAGCTTATCAGATATAAGACAGTAAGGCTGACAACCATATGAGCCTCAGTTTATAAGCAGAGACACTAGCACTGGGACTAAGAACATTCCTATTCTATGACCAGAGATAAAGCAGACCCAGATACCCACCTCTCTCTTCCCTGGCAACACAGCCATACTACCACAATCTGCCTTGAATCCACCATAAACAAACATTTGGGAGTCATCAGCATTATATGGTATTATATGGTATTAAAAGTTATGAGACTAGATCAGAAGAGGAAAGGCTTATTGCTAGCCAGACATGTCCCCTAAACTCCAGATTCCTAGCTAACAGCTTATTCAACATTTCCTTTGGACATCCTATTTACATCTATCTCAAGGTGAACATGTCCCAAATGGAACTCCTGATTTTCCCCCTGAAAATTATTCCTCCTACAACTTCTTCATCTCAAATAGCAACTTCATCCTTCTAGTTACCCAGGCCAAAAATCCAAAGAAAGGCTTCTTTCTTCCATGTCATACATCTAACTCATCAGGAGATTCTGATCACATCAAACGTTTCCTGACTTCCACCACTTAACACCACTTCCCTTGCTATCATCATGTTCTAAGCCATCTCATGATCACAATAGAAAAACCTCTGAATAGGTTTCCCGTTTCCATCATTGCAGTCTAGTGTCTTCCCCCTACAGTCTAATATCAGCAGAGCAGCTGTGTGATTAATTTAAAATTAAGTCAGATTAGGTCACATTTTTTCTCAAAACCCCTCAGTAACTCCCCATTTCACTTGGAATAAAGCCAGAGCCCTTACCGTGGCCTCAAGATCTGCCATATTATGACATATCACTGAATCTCTGGACACTCCTACGACTCTCCCCTTTTTCCCTCTGCTCCAGCCACCCTTGCTTCTTGCCTGTGGCAAGGTGGCCCAGGTGGTGATGTAGGAGACAGAGAGCTTGGCCTGCCCAAAGGAAGTAGCCAGTCTTCAGCCAACTATTGCTATGAGGAAATGCAAATCTCATGTTCAAGAAAAAAGGAAAACAGAAAATAAGAAATCTGATCTTTAAATATTGGTAAACATGCACTTTTTTTCCCCCCTATTTTTAAAACACTAGGGTGCCTGGCTGGTTCAGTCAGTAGAACCTGCAACTCTTGATGTTGAAGTTGTGAATCCAAGCCCCACGTTGGGTGGAGAGATTACTTAAAAATAAAATTCTAAAGGGGTGCCTGGGTGGCTCAGTCGATTAAGTGTCCAACTCTTGATTTCAGCTCAGGTCATGGTCTCAGGGTCATGAGATCGAACTCCACATCAGACTCCACACTCAGTGTGGAGTCTCTTTGAGATTCTTTCTCTCCCTCTGCCTCTGCCCTCACTTGAGTGTGCATACTCTCTAAATAAATATTTTTTAAAAATAAAATCTAAAAAACCAAAAACAAAACACTGTGTGGGCCAAACAAAATACTTATGAGCAGGTTGCTAGTTTACAACCTCTGGTTTAAGACATGAAAATTATGTACATAAAGAGAGGTTTTTTCCAACTCTAAGTGATGAACTCAACAGTTGCAAGGATCACCTGCTTAGGTGAGCCAGAATAGACCTTTGATAAATGCCAATCATATAACTAATCAGGGTCTTTGACCCATGAGAGAAAAACATGTACAGTGAATATGCATCCTAGAATCTATGGCATGTTTCATTTTCAAAACTCTGTCCAACTGGCCACAAAAACTACGTTATCAGTTTCCTAGGGCTTCTGTAACAAAGTATCAAACCTTGGTGGATTAAACCACAGAAATTTATTAATTCTGGAGACTAGAAATCTGAGATTGTGGTTTGGCGGGGTTGGTTCTTTCTGAGGGCTCTAAGGGAGATGCTGCTTCATGCCTTCTCCTAGCTGCCGGTAGTCTTAGATGTTCCTTGGGTTGTAGACGAATTCTCTGTTTCTTCACATTGTCTTCCCTCTGTGTGTGTCTGTGTCAAGTTCCTCTTTTTAGAAGGACACAAGTCATTTAAGATTAGGGCCCACCCTAATGACCTCATTTTTAACTTGATTGCCTCTGTAAAGACCGTATTTCCAAATAAGGTCACCTTCTGAGGTGTTAGGGGTTAGGACTTCAACATGTCTTTTTGGAGGGACACAATTCAACTCCTATCAGACACTAAGATCTGTGTCCAGAAATATCTGTACTTCATCTGAACAACGTCTCTTTTTTGTCTATGCTCAGAAGCATCACAAAAGTCTAGATTAAGTAACTTACTCCTATACAATTTATATAACCTTTGCAGCTTCTCTGTTTCTTACACCCAGCTTCCAGTTAATATTTGCTTTGGAAATAGGGTAATACTCCTAAAAAAAAAAAAAGTTTAATAAACTTCATTTTATAATGTTGAGGTGAATATAAAAGCATAAACATATTAAACTAACTCTTACCTTATGTTTCAAAGTACCGCTAACACAAAAAGCAGACTCTTTGAAGAAAGCTGAAAAGGATGACTTCAAATTTGGTACTATAACCAGAGAGAAAAATTCCAAACCCATTCTCTAGGAATTGATTGATATGATATATGAAAATTATTTAGGTAACTGCCTGGTACATTTTAAACCATCAATAAATGGCAACAAATGTTACTATTAATGATGTATCATTGTGAAAAATGAAACTTTTAGTAGGTTTCCTAGATAGGAAAGAAAGCAGTTCTGACTTTAAATTAAAAGGAATTTATTGAGATAGTGGGTAACACACAGGATGACCAGGAGGCTGCTGATCCCAGGCTTGGAAAAAGACAGGAAGAAGGAACACCAGCCAGGAATCAGGAGTACAACCACCATTATTCCACAAAAATCAGTCCAAGACATAAGAATTGGAAATGAGGAAGTAAAATCATCTCCATTTGATGATATGATTGTATACCTGAAAAAATCAATTGTAAAGCTACTACAAACAATAAAAATTCAGAAAAAGTGAAGCAATATAAAATTAACATTCAAAAATCAATAGATTTCACATATATAAACAATAACCAGTTAGACAATAGACTGGAAAAGGAAGCCCCATTTACAATAACAATCAAAACAGATAAAATTCCTGGAGTGCTGGGTAGCTCAGTCAGTTAAACATCCTATTCTTGATTTCCGCTCAGGTCATAATCTCAGGGTTGTGAGATCGAGCCCCAAATCGAGCCCCACATCAGGCTCCATGCTCAGCAAGGAGTCTGCATCTCTGCTTCTCCCTCTGCCTACCCCCCTACTCACTCACTTGCTCTTCTTTCTCTCTCTCTCTAAAATAAATAAATAAATCTTTAAAAAAACCAAAATTCCTAGGGCTGAATAAGAAATCAGATTAGAATAGTCAATATCCCACAAATGTCAATTCTCCCAAAATGTATTGATAAATTGAATGAGATCCCAATAAATATGTCAATAGAGTTGGGGTTTTTTTCTAGATCTACACAGGCTGATTAAAATTTGCACATGAGGGGCGCCTGGGTGGCTCAGATGGTTAAGCGTCTGCCTTCGGCTCAGGTCATGATCTCAGGGTCCTGGGATCAAGTCCCGCATCGGGCTCCCTGCTCCTTGGGAGCCTGCTTCTCCCTCTGCCTTTCTCTCTCACTCTGTCTCTCATGAATTAAAAAAAAAAAAAAAGAAAGAAAAAAGAAAAAAAAAATTTGCACATGAAAAAGCTAAAGAATAGCCAAGAAAATTTTGAAAAAGCAGAGCAGTGAGGAGGAATCAGCCCTATTAGATATAGAGACACCTTCTAAAACCTCAATAATTTAAAATGTGGGTTTTGGGGCACCTGGGTGGCTCAGTCGTTAAGCGTCTGCTTTCGGCTCAGGTGATGATCCCAGGGTCCTGGGATCGAGCCCTGCATCCGGCTCCCTGCTCTGCGGGAAGCCTGCTTCTCTCTCTCCCACTCCCCCTGCTTGTGTTCCCTCTCTCACTGTGTCTCTCTCAGTCAAATAAATAAATAAAATCTTTAAAAAAAAAAAAAAGATGGGGCGCCTGGGTGGCTCAGTTGGTTAAGCGACTGCCTTCGGCTCAGGTCATGATCCTGGAGTCCCAGGATCAAGTCCCGCATCAGGCTTCCTGCTCAGCAGGGAGTCTGCTTCTCCTTCTGACCCTCCCCCCTCTCATGCTCTCTCTCTCTATCTCATTCTCTCTCTCAAATAAATATATAAAAAAAAAAATCTTAAAAAATAAAAAAAAAAATAGGGGCGCCTCGGTGGCTCAGTTGGTTAAGCAACTGCCTTCAGCTCGGGTCATGGTCCCAGGGTTCTGGGATCAAGCCCCGCATTGGGCTCCCTTCTCGGTGGGAAGCCTGCTTCTCTCTTTCCCACTCCCCCTGCTTGTGTTCCTTCTCACTGTCTCTCTCTCTCTCTGTCAAATAAATAACTAAAATCTTAAAAAAATAATAAAAAATTAAAAATTAAAAAAAATTTTAAAAAAAGATAAAATGTGGGTTTTGGCATATGAATAGACAAACCAATGGAACAAAATACAAAGTCCAGAAATAGACCCATATAAAAACAAGAATTCAGTACATTTATAAAGTCAATATCTCCTATCAATAGTATAAAGATAAATGATTTGCACAAATAGGGAGCCATTTGGAAAAAGATAAATTTGGGTTCATACTTTAGATATTATATTTGGTGATATAAATTTAAAAAACAAATCCATAAAAATCTCAGAAAACAAAATTATTTTATTTTACAATTTTGACCCTGTACTAGAACCTAAAATCTAAATACCAGGGGGAAAAGTTTTAAAAATTTGATTATGGGCTTTTCCCAAAACTTTCAAAAATCTTCTGCATAACCAAAAGAAAAGAGGAAATAAAAAGTAAAGTCAAAAGGCAAATAACAAATTTGGAAACATTTGCAACTCATATCACAAGTAAAGGATTAATTTTCTTAATATACAAAGAACTAGGAATAAAAAATGACCAAGTACTTGATTGGAAATACTTATTTCCAGTTTGTAGAAAAAGAAATATAAATCACCCTTACATAAAAGATATTAAACCTGACTCATATAACAAGATAAATGCAAATTAAAAGATGATTTTTCTTACTTTTTAAGATTATCAAAATTCAAAAGTTGAAGCTAGCCCTCTCACATTTTGTTGGTAGAAGTATAAACTACAGAAGATGTATTTGCAAGAATTAAATTTGGCTAGGAGTAACAGTAAAACACACAAAAATAAATTAGTTTCTCACATTAAAGTCAAGAAGTTAATTCCTCACATGAAAATCAAGATATAGGCTTCTCTATTGTTGCTCTATTCCCAAGGTCACCTCATAGTTCAAGATGGCTGTTCTAGGTCCAGCCATCACACCCACATTTTAGTCAGCAAATAAAAGAAAAGGAAGGAGAAGGACATGGTCTCTCCATTTGAGGAGACTTCTTAGAAGTTACATATAGCACTTCGGCTACATCTGTCCTTTTGGCAGAACTCAGACTGTATCTAACTAACTGTATAGGAACTAAGAAATATAAGAGATTTTTTGTAAGTAATAAAAACCTCTGCCACAAATACAATTTCATGAAATTTTTGTTTCAAATTTATGTAAACATGTATACTCACTGACAAAACAAAATACATTCTTATGGTGGGTCTCGATTTTTTTTTTTTAAGATTTTATTTATTTATTTGAGACAGAATGAGAGACAGAGAGCACGAGAGGGAGGAGGGTCAGAGGGAGAAGCAGACTCCCTGCTGAGCAGGGAGCGCGATGCGGGACTCGATCCCGGGACTCCAGGATCATGACCTGAGCCGAAGGCAGTCGCTTAACCAACTGAGCCACCCAGGCGCCCCGAGTCTCAATTTTTTAAACTTTGAAAACTAAATGAGGCGATATAATATGATACAAGAACACAGGAAGAAAATAGGCATGATTATTCTTCTGACCTACAAGGAAAGGACTTTTTCAAAGCATAAGAACAAAGAAGAGAAATCATGAGGGTTGAACTGGTAAGTTTGAACTACATAAAAATTTTAAAGTTCTGGTTCAAAAAATATTTTAAACAAAACCAGTAGGAAAAAGATAGGTTAGGTAATAAATGCTTTTAGGACAATTGGTGAGCCATTTTAAGGGAGAAGAAAACTGGCCTCCATAAAATTCCTAACATCAAAATCTTGACATGTGAAAAATCTAAAGGAAAAGATTGAAATATTCGACAGTCACATTCGGGGTCCAGTCAGGAAACAAACCATGCCAGCTATTTTTATAGAGAGAATTTAATGAAAGAATTATTAACCATGTACTCAAGGAAAAAAAAAAAAAGAAAGGATCTGAGATAGCACAAAGGAATACCTGCAGGAAACAGCCACTTTCCCAAGGGCTGGGAAAACAAAGGAAGGAGTGGGGATGAGTAAAATTTAGAAGGTTATAGATGGGGCCCTCAGAGCTGGAGGTAATACCTCCAGAGAGTTGGGTGGTACCAACTGGCTGGTGTCTCTGAGGTGGTGCAACGAGGCTGCTTGTGTAAGTATTGGAAAAACTGCAAACTGAAATATTGCTTCAGAAGTTGCCCCTGGATGAAGACTCACGGCTGCAGTGCTATTGACTCTATCTTTCTTCTTCCTTTTTCCTCCTTTATTCTTCCAGTCTCCCTGTCCTGCCTTCCATTGTCAGAGCCTAGCAGGGAGCTGGCTAGCAGAGTGCAAACATGGTTTGCAGGGGCCCAGATGCAGAGACACAGAACAGAATATAGAGGGGTGAGTTTGAAGCAAGAGAGGATTGCTTAATAATCAGAACTACACCAAAAAAATAAATAAATAAATAAAAATAATCAAAACTACAACTTTATAAAAATTTAAACAACTAAATAAGAGAAGCATTGGAAAAAATTCAGTACATGTATAATTTAAGATTTGAGGAGACTTTCTTTGAAAAGATAGGAAACCTAAAAGTCACTGAAGAAAAATATAGACAGAGTTCACAACATTAAAAAAAATTTAATGTGATATGGCAAATGATACCATAAACATAGACAAAAGGCAAAAAAAAATAGCTTAGGGGAAAGATTTGCAACACATATGAAAGATAAGTGATTAATATCTGCAATATACAAGGAGCTTTTACAAATTATTGAGAAAATGACAGAAACAATCCAATGGGAAAAAAGGCCTAAAGCTATGAATAGCAATTCACACGCAAAAAAAAATCCAAATGATCAACAAACTTTGCAAGCCTGCTCAACCTCACAATTGTCAGGAAAATGTAAATTAATATAACAGTGGGATATAACTTCTCACCAAATTCACAACAATTATAAACCAATATAATACCTCTGCTGGTAGGGATGCAAGGAAAAGTGTATTCTCATCCTTTGCTACTGGAAATGTAAAATAATGCCACCATTTTGGTAAGAAGTCTGAAAATATCTAAACAAAGTTTTCTTTAAATTTATATTCTTTCAATCTAGTAATCCCATCCTCTGAGAATTTATCCCATAGCTATAAAAGCATCAGTCCAAAGTATATAAAAGGTATGTATTTCAACAATATTTGAGTAGCAAAATATTGGGAAGAAAATGGATATCTGGGCCACCTGCCTGGCTCAGTCAGTGGACCATGCGACTCTTGATATTGGGGTCCTGAGTTCAAGCCCCACATTGGGCATGGAGCCTACTGGAAGGAAGGAAGGAAGGAAGGAAGGAAGGAAGGAAGGAAGGAAGGAAGGAAGGAAGGAAGGAAGGAAGGAAGAAAGAAAGAAAGAAAGAAAGAGAGAAAGAAAGAAAGAAAAAGAAAGAAAAAGAAAGAAAGTGGATATGGATCAATAGGGGAATGGTTTAATAAACTGTGATACACTGACTATTGTGGAGCAATTAAAAGGACTGAGTTCCATCTATATCCGTTACTTTGTTTGAAGACATTACCCCCGCAATGTATTTTCAAGTAAAAATAACAACCTGCATGAAAGTATATATAATCTAATCACATTGTTATGAAATAAACCAAAAATGCATGCATTTGGTTTTGGGGTTTTGTTTTTTTTTTAGTGATATTGAGCATTTTTTTTTTTTTTTTTTTAAAGTAGGCTCCACACCTAATGTGGAGCCCAATGCAGGGCTTGAACTCACGACGCTGAGATCAGGACCTGAGCTGAGATCAGGAGTCAGACACTTAACAAACAGAGCCACCTAGGCCCCCCCCCAAAATGCAGTATTTGTATGTGATCATGTAAACATGGAGAATGTGTGAAAAGTAATAGGTCAGGAAGTTACTAATTACCTGGGAGGAACAGAAGCAAAGAGGGTTGTGTAAATAGCATAGATGATTGAAAGAATGGTTATCAAAAATTAAAATAAAATAATATTTAATATCTTAATGTTAAGTATTTTTTTTTATTTTAACATAATATAGGGCACCTGGGTGGCTCAGTTGGTTAAGCGACTGCCTTCAGCTCAGGTCATGATCCTGGAGTCCCAGGATAGAGTCCCGCATCAGGCTCCCAGCTAAGCGGGGAGTCTGTTTCTCACTCTGACCCTCCCCCCTCTCATGCTCTCTCTCTCTCAAATAAATAAAATCTTTAAAAAAAACAAAATATATTTTCAAAACCAGGAAATTGAAGTTGGTACAATACTATTAACTCAGATACAGATCACATTTGGATTTGTTTTTATAACAAGCACTGATTTTGTATAGCTTTATTAAAGTATAATCGATACACAAAAACCTGTACATTATTTAATGTATACAATGTGATGAGTTTGGACATACATCTGTACCTGTGATACCATCACCACAAATCAAGGTAATAAACACATCCAACACCCCTGAAAGTTTCCCTGTGCCCCCCTTTGCTTTAAAAAGAAACAAAAATAAAATTTCTAGTATAGATCACTTAACATGAGATCCACCCTCTTAAGTTTCTAAGTGTACAACACTGTATTACTAACTATATGCACTCTGTCCTACAGGAGATGTCTAGAACTCATAGATCTTGCATAACTGTAAATGCATACGCATTGAACATCAACTTCCATCTCCCTGTTCCCTGGCGATCACCATTCTATTTTCTGCTTCTCTAAGTTTGACTATGTCAGATACCTCCTATAAGTAGAATCATAAATGATTTGTCCAAGCATTGATTTTTAAATGCATGCTTGACCATTTCCCAAAACTTGAGACATTAATAAACCCTAAAATAACATATCCATAAGTTCCATTACAAAGTTCTGAAGAAGACTAATCTTAAGCAGTAAACTTCCCAGTTTTGTTTCCTAAAAGGCTAAAAAACAGACCACATATGTAAGAAAGTACATCCTTTACCAAATTGTTTTGTAAAAGCCACATGACCATTGCAGAGGTTAAATTGCCCCCTCGCAGATCCTACACATATCCATAGTCACTGCAAATATTTTCCCACACCGGGGTATCACTGCCCCTCTCAGCAATTCTGCTAAGCAGGAAAAGTTTGACAATTTCCACAGCTAGAGAGTGAAAAAAGGGGCCTGTTGGGATTCAGATGAGCATCCTTGGACCCACAAAGAGTTTGATCTGTAACTGACAGTGAACAATCAATTGAAATAACTCACTACCTTCAGACCAGCCCTTGAACCCACAAAGAAAGTCAGAAGGTTGATATTTGTATCCCCAAGGATGATGCTCAGAGGTTTAACAACGGATACAGCTTTAATCTACCAAAATCACCATCCCAGTGCCTCCCCGTTGAATATCAGCCCTGAAAAAACTAAGGCACAAGGACAACATATCTAGTAAATCATAAAGTTAAGCTCTAAATCCACATCTCAAAACCCCTAAGTTTACAGGGAAAGAAATCAGATAACTTTTCTCATAATAGCCAGTTAAAGGAAACTTTTAAAATTACAAAATGGTAGTCACAGAGCCTGGGGCGTTATTTCTAAGATACTATTCCTTTGAGCAGCATTTTGCCATTAGCATATTATATTTATAGTCAGAAATTTACTTTTTTAAAAAAACATTACTTCAAAATTTTTAGAACATTACATAGTGCGCGCGCACACACACACACAAAGCTACTCTGTAGTTACCACTAATTTCTGAAAACAATAGGCGAATAAACATGAGGCCCACAAAGTAGTTCAATAATTTTCCACAGTTTTGACATTTCAACAGATTAGTTTTTAATTTTCTCATATGTAAGCAATTGCTTTTTCTTACTTCTATGCATTTTGTAAAATAACAAACCTTGCATTTTCTTACTGTATTTATAGTAGATACATTCCTAACTCATACTATAATTTACATTTAATATAAAACATGGAATACAAACACATTAAATATGTGAGAATGGTAAAGATATATAGGAAACAGGGATTCTTATCAGTGAAAGGAATGAAATGCTGCTTTTGAGGAAGACACCTAAGTATGTAGGAAGAAGCTATAAAGCTGTTTACGCCTTAGACTTCCACTACTAAGACTATATTCTGAAGAAATAACCAGATACATAAAAACATATGTATAAGAAATTTACAAGAATGTTGATCCCATCAGTGTTTAAAGAGTGAAAAATCAGAAAGTCTAAATGTCCAGCAGACAGTAAATATGTATATAAAGTATGGCAAATCTTTAAGAAAAAACACAGTAAAGCCTTTATTTTTTTTTTTTAAGATTTTATTTATTTATTTGACAGAGAGAGACACAGTGAGAGAGGGAACACAAGCAGGGGGAGTGGGAGAGGGAGAAGCAGACTTCCCGTGGAGCAGGGAGCCCAATGTGGAGCTCGATCCCAGGACCCTGGGATCATGACCTGAGCCGAAGGCAGACACTTAACGACTGAGCCACCCAGGCGCCCCCCAGTAAAGCCTTTAAAAACAGTATTTTTTAAAATATTTATTTATTTGAGAGAGAGCATGCAGTAGGGAGGACCAGAGGGAGAGGGGGAGAGAGTCTCAAACAGACTCTGCACTGAGTGTGGAGCCTGACAAAGGGCTTGATCTCACAGCCCTGAAATCACTACCCGAGCCAAAACCAACAGTCAGACACTTAACCAACTGTGCCACCCAGATACTCCTAAAAACAGTGTTTTTAAATAATATTTAAGGATTAAAAGAAATCTTCAGTGGAAAAAAATCACCATTTTGCAACACTTAGTAAACAAATGGATCTAGGCAATGACTATCAACAGCTGCTAAATCACGGAGAGTGAAACAGACATTATGTACCTTCTTTTTTCTTTTTAAGGTTTTATTTTCAAGCAATCCCTATACCCAACATGAGGTTGAACTCAGAATCCTGAGGTCAAGAGTCATATGCTCCACTGACTGAACCCGCCAGACACCCCCAGACATTATGTACCTTCTTATGAAAGTACGTAACACTACCTTTTAAAGTCTTGCCAAAAAATTCAGAAGTGAACCTGATCAAGCCTAAATCTAACAATTTCTGGAAACTAAAAGCAGAGGAGCATATTAACTACACTAGAGCAATGCAATTAGCACAATCTGGATGTGAAAAACTCAAGAGGCAAACAACCTGGTTTCTGTAAACAAAGGTTGTTTTGAAGGAATAAAAGGAGACTGAATAGGAAGCTATAGATTAAGAGGCTTTTAAGTGATGTATCAACCAATTGTAATGTATGGGCTTTCCAAGGATATCGATTCAAATAAACTAAATTACATATATGGCAATCAAAAATATGAACACTAGATATCTTATAATATCAAGAAATCATGGATAATAATAAAAGAATTTTAATTATCTTGAAAAAGAGCTCTACCTTGACAAATGAAAATGAAAACAGAACGGTCCAAAATCTTCAGGACACAGAGAAAGCAGTTCTAAGAGGGAAGTATATAGCAATACAGGCCTATCTCAAGAGATAAGAGAAAGCTCAAATAATCTAACCTTAGATCTAGAGGAACTAGAAAAAGAACAAAGGAGACCCAAGGTGAGTAGAAAGAAGGAAATAATAAAGATCAGAGCAGAGGGATGCCTGGGTGGCTCAGTTGGTCAAGCGTCTGCCTTCGGCTCAGGTCATAATCCTGGGGTCCTGGGATCGAGTCCTGCATTGGGCTCCTGGTGCAGCAGGGAGCCTGCTTCTCCTTCTGCCTGCCACTCCCCCTGCTTGTGTTCTCTCTCTTCTCTGACAAATAAATAAAATATTAAAAAAAAGATCAGAGCAGAAATAAATGACATAGAGGCTAAAAACACAATACAATAGAAAAAAGGGGGTGCCTGGGTGACTCAGTTGGTTGAGTATCTGACTCTTGATTTCAGCTCAGGTCGTGATCTCAGGGTCGTGGGATTGAGCTCTATGTCAGGCTCCAGGCTCAGTGGGGAGTCCGCTTGGGATTCTCTCTCTCCCTCTGCCCCTCTCCCCACCCCCCCACCCCTGCCTATGTGAGCTTGCTCTCTCTCTCAAATAAATAAATAAACCTTTAAAAAAAAAAAAAACAATAGAAAAATTCAGTGAAACCAAGAGCTGGTTCTTTGAAAAGATCAACAAAAATGATAAACAATTAGCCAGACTCATCAAGAAAAAAAGAGAAAGAACCTGAATATAAATAAAATCAGAAATGAAAGAGAAGTAACAACTGATACCATGGAAATACAAAGGATTATAAGAATACTATGAATAGGGCGCCTGGGTGGCTCAGTTGGTTAAGCGACTGCCTTCGGCTCGGGTCATGATCCTGGAGTCCCGGGATCGAGTCCCACATCGGGCTCCCTGCTCGGCAGGGAGTCTGCTTCTCCCTCTCCCACTCCCCGTTTGTGTTCCCTCTCTCGCTGTGTCTTTCTCTGTCAAATAAATAAATAAAATCTTTAAAAAAAAAAAATACTATGAATAATTGTATGCAAACAAATTGGACAATAAGTGAATAAATTCCTAGAATCATACAATCTTACAAAACTGAATCAGGAAGGAATAGAAAATCTGAAGAGACCAATTATTAGTAATGAAATTGAATTGGTAATAAAAAGGACTACCAAAAAAATAAAAATCCAGGAACAGATAGATTCACAGGTGAATGCTATCAAACATTTAAAGAAGATTTAATATCTAGTCCCTTGAACTACTTCAAAAAATAGAAGAGGAAGGAAAGCTTTCACATACATTCTACAAGACCAACATTATCCTTATACCAAAACCAGACAATGACACCACAAAAAGAAAAAAAACTACAGAACAATATCTCTGATGAAAATAGATGTAAAAAATCCTCAAAAAAATATTAGCAAACCACATTCAATAATACATTAAAAGCCTCATTCAGCTAACATCATACTCAATGGTGAAAAACTGAGAGCTTTTCCTTAAGATCAGGAATGAGACAAAAATGTCCACTCTTGCCACTTTTATTCACCATAGTACTGGAAGGCATAGCCACAGAAATCAGAGAGAAAAAGAAATAAGAGGCACCCATATTGGTAAAGAAGAGGTAAAACTCACTATTTGCAGATGACATGATAGTATACATAGAAAACCCTAAAGACTCCACCAAAAAAAAAAAAAAAAAAAAAAAAAACCCTACTAGAAGGAATAAATGAATTTAGTAAAGCTACAGGAGGCAAAATGAATACCCAGAAATTGATAGTGTTTCTTTTTTTAAAAAGATTTTATTTATTTATTTGTCAGAAAGAGAGAGAGAACAAGCAGGCGGAGCAGCAGGCAGAGGGAGAAGCAGGCTCCCCACTGAGCAAGGAGCCCGATGTGGGACTCATTCCCAGAACCCTGAGATCATGACCCAAGCCGAAGGCAGACACTCAACTGAATGAGGCACTCAGGCATCCTAATTGATAGTGTTTCTCTACACTAATAACAAAGTAGCAGAAAGAGAAACTTAAGAAAATAATTCCACTTATAATTGTACCAAAAAGAATAAAATACCTAGGAATAAACTTAACCAAGGAGGTGAAAGACTTGTACCCTGAAAACTATAAAACATTGATGAAAGAATTGAAGAGGACACCAAAAAATGGAAAGATATTCCATGCTTATTGATTGGAAGAATTAATATTGTTAAAATGTCCATGCTACCCAAAACAATCTACAGATTCAATGAAATCCCTATCAAAATACCAACAGCATTTTTCACAGACCTAGAACAAATAATATTAAAATTTGTGTGGAATGACAAAAGATCCCAAATAGCCTAAGCCATCTTGAGAAAGAAAAACAAAGGAGGTATCAGAATTCCAGATTTCAAGACATACTACAAAGCTATAATAATCAAAACAGTATGGTACTGGCACAAAAATAGGCACATAGATCAGTGGAAGAGAATAGAGAATCCAGAAATAAACCCATGCTTATATAGTCAATCTGAGACAAAGGAGGCAAGAGTATACAATGGAGAAAAGACAGACTCTTCAATAAATGGTGCTGGGAAAACTGGACAGTTACATGCAAAAGAATGAACCTGGACCACTTTCTTATACCATACACAGAAATAAACTCAAAATGGATTAAAGACCTAAATGTGAGAACTGAAACCATAAAAGTCTTAGAACATGACAGTAATTTCTCTGGCATCAGCTGTACATAGCAACATTTTTCTAGGTATATGTCCTAAGGTAAGGAAAACAAAAGCAAAAATAAACTACTGGTACTACATCAAAATAAAAAGCTTTTGCACAGTGAAGGAAACCACCAACAAAACAAAAAGGTAACCAACTTAATGGGAGAAGATATTTGCAAGTGACATATCTAATAAGATTAATATCCAAAATATATAAAGAACTTCTACAACTCAACACTAGAAAACCAAACAATCCAATTAAAAAATGGACAGAGGACCTGAATAGACATTTTTCAAAGAAGACATCCACATGGCCAACAGACACATGAAAAGATGCTCAACATCACTAATCATCAGGGAAATGCAAATCAAAACCACAATGAGGTATCATTTCACACCTGTTATAATGGCTAAAGTAAAAAAAAGACAAGAAATAACAAGTATTGGTGAGGATGTGGAGAAAAAGGAAAACCTGTGAACTGTTGGTGGGAATGTAAATTGGTACAGCCACTATGAAAAACAGTACAGAGTTTTCTCAAAAAATTAAAAATAGAAATACCATATGATCCAATAATTTCACTCCTGGGTATTCACCCAAGGAAACAAAAACACTAATTCAAAAAGATATATACACCTGTATGTTTATTGCAACATTATTTACAATAAACAAGGTATAAAAGCAACCCGTGTCCAATGATAGCTGAATGGATAAGGAAAATGTGGTATATACATACAATGGAATATTGCACAGCCATAAAACCGGATGAGATCTTGCCATTTCCAACAACACGGATGGACCTAGAGGGCATTATGCTAAGTGAAATAGAGCCGGACTGAGAAAGACAAATATCATGATTTTACTCACGTGTGGAACCCCAAAAACAAATGAATAAACAAAAAGCAGAATCAGGCCTATAAACACAGAGAACAAACTGATGGTTACCAGAGGAAAGGGGGGTGAAGGGTGGGCAAAATGGGTGAAGGGGAGTGGGAGGTACATGTTTCCAGTTATTAAATGAGTAAGTCATGGGACTAAAAGGCACAGCATAGGGAATATAGTCAATGATGCTGTAATAGCGTTGTATGGTGACAGATGGTAGCTACACTTATGGTGAGCAAAGCATAATGTAGAGAGAAGTTGAATCACTGTTGTACACCTCAAACTAATGTAACATTGTCAACTATACTAAGAAAAAAAATTTTTTTAAGAGTTCACATCTTTTAGAGAAACATACTGAAATATTTATGGGTGAAATGATGATATGAAGGGACGGTTTGGGATTTGCTTCAAATATCCTTCCAGGAAGGGGGAATGAGTAGGGCAGAGATAAAGCAAGTTTATCCAGAAGCTGATAAACTACTGAAGCTGGAGGATAGGAATGTGGGGATTCATGGCCTATTTTTCTACATATAATTCTCTTTTAAGATTTTATTTATTTATTTGAGAGCGAGTGAGAGAGAGAGAGAGCACGAGGGGGGGTGGGGGGCGGCGGAGCAGGGAGGAGGAGTAGGAGATGGAGAACCAGACTCCCCACTGAGCAAGGAGCCCGATGTGGGGCTCAATCCCAGGACCCCAGGATCATGACCTGATCCGAAGGCAGATGCTTAATCGACTGAGCCACCCAGGTGCCCTTACATGTAATTTTCTATAATATAATCATTAAAAAAAAAAAATCTAGTACTGGGGCGCCTGGGTGGTGCAGCTGGTTAAGTGTCTGACTCTTGGTTTCAGCTCAGGTCATGATCTCAAGGCTTTGAGCTCTTTGCTGAGCCTGGAGTCTGGGATTCTCTCTCCCTCTTCCTCTGCCCCTATCCCCTGCACTCTCTCTCTCTTCTCTCAAATAAATAAATCTAAAAAAACAAACAAAAAACCTAGAAAAAAAAAAAGGCAAGTAGACTCGAAAGGGAGTAAGGAGATTTCCTGGACCATATTTTTTATACCTTGTAATAAATAACCTATAAATAGCTACATAGAACTCTTATGCTACTGTAAATTTTGATATAAACAAATTCACATGTTGGGGTAAATTTCTTTTTCAGGTTATACATCATGAATTTGGATTTGGAAAATAGAGCCATCATGCCCATGATCAAATGAAAAGACTGATCTGGGCCTACCTTGCCATTGCCTGTGACACTTTGCCGTTCTCAGGATAGAAGGCAAATTTCCCAAATCACTGGCCAACCCCAAAGGCTCCTAGTCCAGAGCCTTAAACAAGGTCTTCCTCTAGAAATTAAGTATGATCCTCATTTAGTTCACTCTTCTAGAGTCTTTTTCCCAAGTAACTCATGTTCAAGAGGAGAAATGCAGATTTTCTGTGGATCTGGGTAGATAAAGTTGTTTATTCTTTCATTTAATGTACACTTACAAAGCCCTAAAATGTGACTGGCTTTTGTGATAGGTCTTAGGGATGCAGTCCCTGCCCATTAATTATCTACTAGAGAAGACAGGAAAGTAAAGGGGCAAGTAGTAAATAATTTTTTAATCTAGATAAGGTCAATTTAATTTGAAAGAAGAAACTGGTTTACAATAATCCTTTTCTAGTCATTGCCAGATTATCTAATTGCTTTGAAACAAAACTACTTCCCACTCCTTAAGCGTTGGGCAAACAATAGCGAGCAGATTGTGGGGGGAAAAAAGGTATACATGGCCAATTAGGGAAATGGTTCTAAATTCCTACTTTGGGAGTCATTACATTTTTTTTCTTTTCAGTAGAAAAATCCCTAGAGTAAATAGAATGGGAGCTGGCAGTGAGGAGTAGTTAGCCTAAGAATAGACATCACTTCTGAAATCAAGCAGGGTTGGAAGGAAGATTTTGAGGCATAGAATCAACTCAAATAATGGAGATTCGATTTTTATTTTATTTTTACTATTGGCATGGGTGTTAATAGATTCAGGAACAGCCCAAATGTCCATCAACATATGAATGGATAAACATGTGGTATATAAATACAATGAAATATTATTTGGCCTTAAAAAGGAACGAAATTCTGGGGCACCTGGGTGGCTTAGTTGGTTAAGCGTCTGCCTTCTGCTCGGGTCAGGATCTCGGGGTCCTGGGAATGAGCCCTGTGTTGAGCTCCCTGCTCAGCAGGGAGTCTGCTTCTCCCTCTCCCTCGGCTCCTCCCCCGTACTCGTCCTCTCTCTCTCTCTCTCTCTCAAATAAATGAATAAATCCTAAAAAAAAAAAAAAAAGGAATGAAATTCTGACACATGCTACAACATGAATGAACCTTGAAAACGTTATGCTAAGTGAAAGAAATCAGACACAAGAGGACAGATATAGTATGATTTCACTTGTAGAGATACCTAGAAGAGGCAAATTCAGAGAAAGAATGTAGAACAGTGGTGGGATGCCTGGGTGGCTCAGTTGGTTAAACGTCTGCCTTCGGCTCAGGTCATAATCCCAGAGTCCCAGGATTGAGTCCTGCATCAGGCTCCTTGCTCAGCAGGGAGGCTGCTTCTCCCTCTGCCTACAACTCCTCCTGCTTGTATGCCCTCTCCCCCTCTTTCTCTGACAAATAAATAAAATCTTTAGAAAAAAAGAAAGGGGTGCCTGGGTGGCTCAGTCGGTTAAGCATCTGCCTTCGGCTCAGGTCATGATCCCGTGGTCCTGGGATTGAGCCCTGCATCAGGCTCCCTGCTCTGCAGGAGGCCTGCTTCTCCCTCTCCTGCTCCCCCTGCTTGTGTTCTCTCTCTGGCTGTCTCTCTCTGTCAAATAAATAAAATCTTTAAAAAAAATTTTTTTAAATAAAAAATAAAAATACTTTAAAAATGTTAAATGTAAAGAACTGAATTGAACTGATTTACCAACAGTCATTAAGGATTATCAGAGTATTCAAGTTCCTACTTGAAATTTTTTTTTTTAAAGATTTTATCTATTAGACAGAGAGAGACACAGCCAGAGAGGGAACACAAGCAGGGGGAGGGGGAGAGGGAAAGGCAGGCTCCCCGCTGAGCAGGGAGCCGATGTGGGGCTCTATCCCAGGACCCCGGGATCATGACCCCAGCCAAAGGCAGATGCTTAATGACTGAGCCACCCAGGCGCCTCCCTACTTGAAATTTTAGCTGTACTTAACAGCTCAGTCAACAATTCTTTACCTAGAATTCTCTTATGTAACACTAATGAAATGTAGGTTCAAAGGACTACATTTTAATGTAAATATCAATTGTTCTGGGACATACTGTAGTGATGGAGAGAATGAGCTCTGGAGTTAAGCCATCTGGGTGGGAATCCCTGCTCCACTACTGTTGGGTATTGTGACTCTGGGCACCTTACTTAACTTCTCCAGGCCCTAGGTGTTTCATCTGTAAATAAGGACTGCTGGAAAGATCAAATTTCTGAGACATAAAGAGAGCATTAATTTTAAATGTTGGTTAGCATTCTCATTACCTCTTTCATTTTACCTGAAATTAGAATTGCACTTCCAAGTAACTTCTGACAAATTTACTTCTCTGAAGAATGAATCTGTTGTAGGTTCTCACATAGAATAGGATTTATTATGGAAGACTCAGGTTTTTATATTAACCTTAGGGATATTTATAATACCTTTTAAAAAATTTCTGTATAGCAATTGCAAAAATAGTTTGATTTTGGTATTTCTCATCTCTTCCTTTCAAGATACATAAATGGTTTTCAGGGGCGCCGGGGTGGCTCAGTCAATTAAGCGTCTGCCCTCTGGCTCAGGTCATGATCCCAGGGTCCTAGGATCGAACCCCACGTCAGGCTCCCTGCTCAGCGGGGAGCCTGCTTTTCCCTCTCCCTCTGCTGCTCTTTCCCTCACTTTTGCTCTCTCATTCTTGGTCAAAAAAATAAAATCTTAAAAAAAATGGTTTTCAAAAACTTACCTCCCAAATAACTGATATTTGTTTTTTTAATAACCCACAAAGAAATCAATTTAAATAGTTTAAGAGTTTGAATATTTCACCAGGTTTGTCTTCGTCTATAGAGATAAGGCTTTCCTTTTCATCATTAGAGTTCATTCCATCCGCAAGATGGAAAGATACTTTGTAACACCCGAACAAAACTATTTGCGTTCTTGTTAATTTGATTCTGTCAATTAATAAACGTCAATCTTATCTTTTTTTTGTAGGAGAGAAAAGCCCTCCATAATTACTTCACAATACCTCAGTGGATTCTTGAGCTGAGCAGCAACTGTGTTGATATTTCTGAAAGAAAACTGTGCTCAATGACGCAGAGTTCTTTGGGGAAAAATGTGTGATTTGTGCCATTACCTTGATAACTTCACTAAGGTGCCTGTAAAGTCTGACTCTTACCCCCTGAATGCTGCAAGGTTAGCTTGGGCAGGTTTAGATTAACCAGCTCAAGGGGGCTAGTGCATAAAGACCGAGTGTCAATGTTTGGATTTATAATAAAAAATATACCTGCTACAGAGACTAGAAAAGTTAACATGCCAGCACATTTTCTCCCAATGGGCACACCTCCATGGGAAGAAAGAAAAATTATGACCACAAGGTTGAATAGTGGACAGGGAAATGGAATAACCTGAATGATTACTAGTAAGAGATCTTGATGAACCCACTTTCAAACTTGGGTTGGATTTGCCCTGAGGGAAGGGATTTCTGAAGTGCTGCAAATAAATTTCTCCCCCAGCAGCGTCAAATGAGCACAGTGAAATTTTTAGTAATTTCCCTTTTCCTTTGTTTAAAAGGACAATCAATTCCTCTTCTGATTGACATTTTTTCTTTAGCTATGAAAACAAACTCAATTTCACTTCTGTCTTACAATCCAAGAAGTTTTTTTTTTTTAAGTGACATATCCCTATTTGAAATCAGGATATATCATTTTTGTAATTTAACTCCAAAAAATAGAATTTTATTTCCTTTATTTATAACTTCTTTTGGGGCCTCCCCATCACTACCACCTCCCACACGCATATAAATCTGCCTCCATAACGTGATCATCACCATTAATTATACAATTGTATAAAATCAGGATTGGGAATTTAAAAGCTTTTTGAATAAGCAGGCAAAACAAATTGATTTTATTGTAAGATATAAGATATTCTCAGAACTGCTGAGGACTTGTAAGAATATCATCTTTATAATTTATGCATCTTAGTAGATTTTTAAATTTTATACCACTAAATCTAAATTCTAAATTTTGATTGTTTTCAGGGTGGACCTCAGATAATGGAAAACAGAAATGCTCTCATTTGTCTTCACAGAGTATGGGAAAGGACAAAGAAAATCTTTGAGTAAACTATGTTTAAATAAATAAATACACACGTATTCACACACTCAAATATATGCACATTTATATCAGTTGCATCCTAAAACTGGAAAAAATATTTCAAATTTATGTTTTCTCTTTTCTGTACCACTCATTCTTCTTGCATGAAATGTTATTACAGGGACTAATAATTACAAAATAAAAAAGCTAACTTGTTTAGCAAACGATTCACAGATATTTTCTACTTACACAGCAGCTACATTCTTTGTAAAACAGCAACCAGATGTTTGATGTTGAAAGACTTAAGAGTATTGTCACCTAACCATATTGTCACCTACCTCAACAGCTGTTCTTCAGTCCTGACTTCTGCCTTTGGAATCATTTTCGTGACCCAAGATGAAAAAAATACACCTTAGCATCCAAAGTTCTGAAAAATCACCAGGAAATTTAGAAGAGCAGGGGGCACAAAGCGGCAAATTCGTAAGATCATCTATTTAGGCCAACTCTTTTTGTTTGTACATAAAGAATAAAATATATACTTTTATCATATATAACATATGAGAACAATATATATTATTGCTCTCTCTCTTTAAGCTGTATCTGGAGAAGCAGTATCTGAGGGAGAGCAGTACTGGAGTCAAGCTACCATGTAAAATTTCCTGCACCACAATTTGAAAGTTGTGTGATTTGGGGCAAATTCTTATTTTTATACTTTAATTTCCTCATCTTATATGATTTGGATGATATTAGTACCTGTTCTATTGGGTCATGAGGAGGGAAAGAGAGAGAGAATTGGGTACAGTCCCTGTTGTAAAGGAGGCAAGACTTTACCTTTACCCATCTTAGGTTTTTAACTGAGACTCTAATAAAAAGATAGATTAACAAGAGAAAAGCAGTTTATTAACAAGCATGGTGCCTATCACGCAGGAGAAACTTCAGTGAAAAGTACTAAAAATGGCAGCCTAGAATTCCAGTTTAGATAGCATTGTCAACAAAGAGCAATAAATTTGGAGAGAACTGAAAGGCAAAGGAAATCAGTTTTAGGTTTCCAATGTCAGCAAAGTGTGGGAAGACAAGCATATGGGAGAAAACCAAGGGAGTAGGATTTGTTCACAGATTCCTCCCGTCTCTGGTCTGACAAGAAAGTCTTAAAATTCCCCCTGGTATGGGGAAGTTACCTTTCACATGGGAGTTTTATCTCCTGCTTTCAGTGAGAAAAAAAAAGGGTCAGATTGTCCTTGCACCTTCTGTTTTATAAGTCCCTTTAATTCAAAATAATCAATATGCCAAAGTGGCATATTTTGGGTGACATATTCTGGTTTTCTTCACCCTCATATAATAGGACAACATTAAGTGCTGGCAAGGAAGTGGAGTAACAAGATTCTTCTCTTTTGCTGGTAGGACCATAAACTGGTATGCCCACTTCTGAAAACCGTCCTTTAGTTTCTATTAAGTTTAACATATACCTACCATATGACCCAGAAATTCTACCCCAGGTATTTACACAAGAGAAATTAAAACTTATATTCACCAGAAATTGTGTTCACTAATGTTTAGGGCAGCTTTATGCATAACTGGAAACAACCCAAATGCCCATCAACAGGGGAATAAATAAACAAATTGTCCTATGTTCATACTACTCAGCAAGATGGAGGAATGAACATCTGGAGCACACAATAGCATAGATAAATCCCACAGACATCATTTGATGAAAAAAAAAAGAAGCACCAGATACGGAAAGAGTATATACTGTATGGTTCTATTTATATAAATTTCAAGAATAGGCAAAACTACCTTTTAGAGATGGAACGCTGGTTACCTCTCATAAGGTAGGAGAAAGGGGCACAGGGAAGCTTCAGGGGGTGACAGAAAAAGTCTATACCTTGATTGGAATGTGGGTTACACAGGGACACATATTTGTCACAGCCCCTCAAACCATATTCTTAAGATCTATACATTTCATGGTTTTAAATGCTAAAAAGAGTTATATATGGACTTCATCTCCTTTAGACAAAAAAAAAATTGATTCGTTTGACATTTATTGATCATTTACTTTATGCCAGTTTTACATATCTTTTGTTACATGTACTTTCATGTAACCTTATAATGTATCTATAATTTAGGTGTTATTATATAGCAATATATTACCTACTGCTGGGAGAGCTTAAGTAACATAACCTAGTTCACATAGCTAGGAAGAGATCATGCTAGGGGTAGAGGTCTTCTTACAATGCCATCCTCTCTTCCTTACTTCAGAATGAGCTTATGATTCAATCCTATAACTAAAACAAATCCTATTAATTGTAGTTTACGGTTACCTGTAGTTTTAAGAGGTGGTTTTTTTTTTTAAGATTTTATTTATTTGACAGAGAGAGACACAGCGAGAGAGGGAACACAGCAGGGGGAGTGGGAGAGGGAGAAGCAGGCTTCCCGCGGAGCAGAGAGCCTGATGTGGGGGCTCGATCCCAGGACCCTGGGATCATGACCTGAGCCGAAGGCAGACGCTTAATGACTGAGCCACCCAGGCGCCCCAGTATCTGACTCTTGATCTCAGCTCAGGTTTTGATCTCAGTCATGAGCTCAGGCCCCATGTTGGGCTCCATGCTGGGCTCCATGCTGGGTGTGGAGGCTACTTAAAAAAAAAATGCTCAATATTACTAATTATTAGGGAAATGCAAATCAAGACCACAGTAAGATACCACCTCATACCCAGTAGGATGGCTACTATCAAAAAACAGAAAATAAGTGTTGGTGAGGATGTGGAGAAATTGGAAACCTTGTGCACTGTAACTGGGAATGTAAAATGGTACAGCCACTATGAAAAACAGTATAGCAATTCCTCAAAAATTAAGAATAGAATTGCCATATGATCCAGCATTTCTGGGTATATGTCCAAAAGAACTGAAAACAGAGTCTTGAAGAGATATCTGTACCCTCTTATTCATAGAGCAGTATTCACAATAGCCAAAAGGTGGAAGCAACCCAAGTGCCCATCAATGATGAACAAAGAGACAAAAGGAGGTTATAGAATGGCATATTCAGGGGGCACCTGAATGGCTCAGTCAGTTAAACATCCAACTCTTTTTTTTTTTTTTTTAAGGTTTTATTCATTTATTTGACAGAGAGAGACACAGCGAGAGAGGGAACACAAGCAGAGGAAGTGGGAGAGGGAGAAGCAGGCCTCCCACGGAGCAGGGGGCCCAATGTGGGGCTCGGTCCCAGGCCCCCAGGATCATGACCTGAGCCGAAGGCAGATGCTTAATGACTGAGCCACCCAGGTGCCCCTAAACATGCAACTCTTGATCTCAGCTCAGGTCTTGATCTCAGGGTCTTGAGTTCAAGCCCCACGTGGAGCCTACTTTAAAAAAAAAAAAAAAAAAGGAATATTCAGCCTTAAAAAGAAGGAATTTCTGACACATGCTACAACATGGATGAAACTTCAACACATTATGTTAATTGAATTAAGACAGTCACAAAAAGACCAATAATGTAGGATTCCACTTATATGAGTTACCTAGAATAATCAAATTCATAGAGTCAGAAAGTAGAATGATGGTTGCTGGGGGCCAGGGGATGGGGAATGAGGAGTTGTTTAATGGTTACAAAGTTTCAATTTTGCAAAATGAAAGCTGTTCTGGAGATTGGTTGCCCAACAGTGTGAATATACTTAACATTACTGAACTGTACACATAAAAATGGTTAAGGGGGGAAAAAAAGGTTAAGGGGCACCTGGGTGGCTCAGTCAGTTAAGCGCCTGCCTTGGCTCAGGTCATGATCCTGGGATCCAGCCCCACGTGGGCTCCCTGCTCAGCGGAGAGTCTGCTTCTCTCTTTCCCCCTGACCCTCCACCCCACTCGTGCTCTCTCTCTCTCACTCACTCTTTCTCTCAAATAAATAAAATCTTTTTTTAAAAAATGGTTAAGATGGCAAATTATGTTTTGTGTATTTTGCTAAATTATAGAAAAAGTTTCATTGAAAATGAATACAAATGAAGTTCTTTCAAGGAGAGTGAGTATTGGAAAAAATGGCTCACAACTACCATTTCAGAAAACCTTCCCTGACCAAGCCACCTCTGCTGTGATCACTCTTTTATATGCGTTATTTATTTTGTATTTAATCACTTTGATCTTTTGGATAAATAGCTGATTTTTTTCATGCTTTTGCATGAATGTGGATCATAAGCCCCTTCTGAATAGACATCTTCCACTTTCTTCTCTTTTCTATAAATAGTAAATGTTTATGTTTTAGAATTATAATTTTGGAAACTCAAAGCTTTCATTGTGAACTACTAATAAAAATGATTAAAAAGAAAAACTAATAAAAGTACCAACTGCAAGTTCTGGGTTCTTACATTCTCTGGTCTAAGGCATTCTTCTAAGGTCTGCTCAGATATTATTCAAGATCACAGTAAACACAAAAGATGTAATTCAAAAATAAAACTTTGTTACATTTTCTCTTCCTTACACAATCAACTACTGTGAATAATAAAATTACATTAAACTGGAGCAGGAGAAAGGGTTTAGATCTCTTGACTTTTGCCTGCAATTTGCCTAAAACAATTGCCTGCACCTATTACTCTTATAGTTTACTGCCCTCTTTTCCCAGACATTAACTTGTGTTCCCTTCAGCCTGCGTCCTCCAGGAGGGTTGGAAGACTGGCTGATAATCATAGGTGTACTCAGTGCTTGCTGAAATTTTACTTCTTATCTAAAGATAAGCCAAAAATATTTAGGATATTTAATAAGAAAAATTCAATATAATAGAGAGGAGAGAAGACAAAAGGAAGGAAATTGACATTTGCCAAGAGTGATGATGTGCCAAACCCTACGTGGGAGTCTACTTTATTTTTTTAAAGATTTTATTTATTTATTAGACAGAGAGAGCACAAGCAGAAGGAGCGGCAGAGGGAGAGGGAAAAGCAGGCTCCCCGTGGAGCAAGGAGCCCGATGTGGGACTCAATCCCAGGACCCCGGGATCGTGACCCGAGCCGACGGCAGACACTTAACCGACTGAGCCACCCAGGCGCCCTGGGAGTCTACTTTAATATCAAGAGTTATTTGTTAAGTAACTCTTAACCTTAAGATCATAATGCATATTTCCTTGCTTGGTGTAGGAATTTTTATCTGTTCCCTGGATGCGTATTAAGGGAAATTAAACAAATTTACTCATTAATCTTGTAATGTTTAACTAGCTACTGTGACTTTACAGATCTTGTCATAATTAACTCAATCAATATAAAAGACTAGACTATCTTCAGTTAAGGAAAAAGGCATTTATATTCCTTTTAAATCAGTTATGGTATACATAAAAATAAATGGCACGTTATAGAACTAGACTTTTGGTGACTGTTTCCTGAACCCACAACCCTCCCAGCACAATAAACTTATCTACTATTAACTCTTCTTGAAATTTGTTTTATTATTTTGTTGCAGAATTCCTGTGGCAAATATGGTAATAAATTAAGAATGTTGCCTTTCAATGACATTTCTGTGCCAATTAAGTGTTATCTGGGCTATGCTAATGCAAATGTAGCCCTTTCTTTGCAAGGGTGGAGGTACAATTAAAATATTCATCATAATGGAATTTAAAATGTAGCTTGATAAACAACCACTGCTAAATGTGAACTATTCCTGCAATAATTTTCCAGGACCTCCCTCCTCCGACTAATAATAGCCACATTAGCACATGCCTGAAACAGAAGCATCCGAGTTCTTTCTGGTTTCTCTTGGGAATTATAGTTTCATTTTTCACTTAGGAACCCATTAACCCAACTACATTACAGTATTTTTTACATGGTAACCCTTATTTCCAGGTTCTTGCACGTTGTACAAACATGTTCATGAAATGAACAGAGTATATCTAGTTTAAATCCTGTTTTTGATCTTCACAAAACATTCATATATGGTATATTTACCAATACCTGATCTCAAGGCATTTAGGAAATATTTTCTGATGAATACATATTGTTCAAATGGCGGCCAAAAATAGTGAATTACGTAAATCAACATTTGAAGTAACTTCCAAAAGTGAAAAAGAAACTTGTTAAAAAGTTCTTTCTTCTAATCAATATTTCTGAGACTTCCATCCTTTTTTTTTAAAAAAAGATTTTATTATTTATTTGAGAGAGAGATAGGGAGAGAGAGAATGAGCAGGGGAAGGGGCAGAAGGAGAGGGAGAAGCAGACTCCCTGCTGAGCAGGAAGACTGATGCAGGACTCCAAGCTCATGACCTGAGCTGAAGGCAGACGCTTAACCAACTGAGCCACCCAGGCGCCCCTTCCATCTTTAATTTTAGATTTCTCTCATTTTGACCTGCTCTTTTCCTGCCTTCCTTTAAGGGGATTAGCACTTGTAACTGGCAGAAGTAATCACATTCCCCAACCTTAACCTGACTGGTCATAGGTAACAAGGTCAATCACTAGCCTTCTTAAACAGTTTATTCTTTTAAAAGCTTAAGTAGGGGCGCCCGGGTGGCTCAGTCGTTAAGCGTCTGCCTTCGGCTCAGGTCATGATCCCAGGGTCCTGGGATCGAGCCCCACATCGGGCTCCCTGCTCTGCGGGCAGCCTGCTTCTCCCTCTCCCACTCCCCCTGCTTGTGTTCCCTCTCTCACTGTGTCTCTCCCTGTCAAATAAATAAAATCTTAACAAAAAAAAAAAGCTTAAGTAGTTGGGGGGGTGGGAGGATGGGTTAGCCTGGTGATGGGTATTAAAGAGGGCACGTTCTGCATGGAGCACTGGGTGTTATGCACAAACAATGAATCATGGAACACTACATCTAAAACTAATGATGTAATATATGGTGATTAACATAACAATAAAAATTATTAAAATAAATAAATAAATAAAAGCTTAAGTAGTTGTATGCCATTGCCTAGAAATTATAATTCTAGTATATAAAAAATATATTTTTAAAATTTTTAAAGATTTATTTGTTTTGAGAGAGGGAGAGAAAAAACCCTTAAGCAGACTCCTCACTGAGCAGGGAGTCCAATGTGGGGCTCAATCCCAGGACCCCGAGATCATGACCTGAGCAGAAATCAAGAATTGGACCCTTGACCAACTGAGCCACCAGGCACCCCTACATATATTTTTTTAAAGATTTATTTATTTAAGAGAGAGAGAGAGCATGCATGTGGGATGGGGATGGGGCAGGGGCCCAGGGAGGAGAGGGCAAGACCATCTCAAGCTGGCTCTGCACTGAGCACAGAGCTCTACACGGAGCTTGATCTCACAACCCCAAGATCAGGACCCAAGCCGAAACCAAGAGTCGGACCCTCAACCAACTATGCCACCCAGGTGCCCCTATAAAATATTTTTTTAGGGGCGCCTGGGTGGCTCAGTCATTAAACGTCTGCCTTCAGCTCAGGTCATGGTCCCAGGGTTCTGGGATCGAGCCCCGCATCGGGCTCCCTGCTCAGTGGAAGGCATGCTTCTCCCTCTCCCACTCCCCCTGCTTGTGTTCCCTCTCTTGCTGTCTCTCTCTCTGTCAAATAATAAATAAAATTTTTAAAAAATATATATTTTTAATTATCATGAATAACCAGCTATGTGATTTAAACACACACACACATTTTAAGTAAAGAATAATCTCTCACTGATGAAGCCTGTACTACTTTGAAATCATTAAATCAAAATAATAAAAGCTGGGGGGTACCTGACTGGCTCAATCGGTAGAACATCTCAGGGTCATGAGTTCAAGCTCCATGTTGGGTGTAGAGATTGCTTAAAAATAATCATAATAATACCTTACAGTTATTGATTACTTAATATGTACCAGGCATTGTTTTAAGAGCTTTACATGAATCAACTTAATTCTCATAAAAATTATATGAGGAAGCTATTAATATTGTAGTTTCACAGACTCAAACTGAGGTTAAGTAACTTGGTCAAAGTTATGTAACTGGGACTCAGGGGTACAAGAGCACCTGGCTCTGGGGGTTCCAAATAGACCAGGCTTGCCGCTGACAAAATCCAAAAAGGCAGAGAGACAACCGGTGGTAAGACAAAAATGGTATTTATTTCCATGAGGCCAACACCGGGAAGGCAACAGACTAATGTCTCAAAGACTGTCTCCCGAGTGCTGAAAATACTTCTAGGTTTATATAAGGAGAATGTGGGACAAGGGTCAGTGGGTACACACAGGTGGGCAGGAGAGGTCAGGTAGACCAGTGTCTGGGGGTTACTTTTGGTTCCCATCCCGGGATCCTTTGACTGAAGGGTCTTTTGCCTGAGTTAAGAGATAAGCTGAAAAGAACTTAATCAGAAAGTACAGACCGATGAGAGAGCAAAAGGCAAACTCAGGGCAAACATGAACTGACAACCCACAAACCAACCCCCCCCCTCCGCCTTAAGGTGGGACACGTATAACTTTTCTCAGACACTAGCGACTGCCTAAGAACAAAGGCAGGGGGAAAAACAGTCAACTGATAAAGACTGCAGCCATGTAGGACATGAAACTCCATTATAGTTTGTAAGTGTCTTAATGATTTACAAGAAAAACACAATCTTTTTTTTTTAGATTTTATTTATTTATTTGCAAGAGAGAATGAGAGACAGAGAGCATGATAGGGAGGAGGGTCAGAGGGAGAAGCAGACTCAGGGAGCCCGATGCGGGACTCAATCCCGGGACTCCAGGACCATGACCTGAGCCGGAGGCAGTTGCTTAACCAACTGAGCCACCCAGGCACCCAGAAAAACACAATCTTAATAATAGACCTCCACGTTCAATTTCCTGGAGCCCTAACGTCACCTTCACCTCCACAGGATAGAAAACCTTAGGGGCGCCTGGGTGGCTCCGTCGGTTAAGTGCCTACCTTTGGCTCAGGTCATGATCCCAGGGTCCCAGGATTGAGCCCTGCATCAGGCTCCCCATTGAGCGGGGGGAGTCAGCTTCTTCCTCTAACCCTCCCCACTCTCGTGCTCACTCTCTCTCTCACAAATAAATAAAATCTTTAAAAAAAAAAAAAAGGATAGAAAACCCTATATAACCCGTCACTCCTCACAATCACAACACAGCTCTTTCTGTTCATGGGCTCTGCCCCTGCGCTAAAATTAAAACACCTATTTGCACTGTAAAATGTCTCAAGAATTCTGTCTTGACTGTTGGGTTTGACGATCCTGCATCACAGACTGAGGTCAAAATAGAGGTAGGTAGTTGAAGCTCTCTTCCAGTTACCATAGTTTGTTAGGTAGAGGAATCAGAATTTCATCCCAGGCCTTTTGTCTTTGAGCCTGTGTTTTTAACCAGTATAGTAACATGCCTTTCAAATAGCACTCACGCACTTGTTTTGAAACTGAATTACTGAGGAATTTACCGCATTTGGTTTGACACCAAAAATAAGACTGAAAATGTAATCATATTAAGAAAAGAGAAGAATTTGTTTTCACAGCAAAACTACACCAGAATTATCCCTCGGCATCTCTCTTCTGAATACCCCTATCTCTTGCCTAAAGCAAAAAGATCAATCAGCACTCTTTTACACTAAGCCCAGGTTAGGCCTCAGAATCCTTCTCTTTTTTTTTTTTTTTAAGATTTTATTTATTCATTTGAGACACATACAGAGAGAGAGAGAGAGAGAGAGAGAGAGAGCGCATGAGCAGTGGGAGAGGCAGAGGGAGAGGGAGAAGCAGACTCCCGGCTGAGCCGGGAGCCCGATGTGGGGCTCGATCCCAGGACCCCGGGATCATGACCTGAGCCGAAGGCAGACGCTTAACCATCTGAGCCACCCAGGCGCCCCCCTCAGAATCCTTCTCAACACAACATACTTGGTGCATAAGAGGAACCTGTACGCTCCATCCAGCAGTACACTAAAACATGTGGTTTCATACAACACACGTGTATGTTACAGTCCAGTCTTTTTCCTTTTTTTCACAATGTATCTTATAATTTACAAGGCCAAAGCAAGGTGAGAAGTCAATGCTTCCATTACTGACAGCCTATTTAATTGTACAGTTGACTGTTGAACAGTGAGGGGTTAGAGGCACTGATCCTCCCAAACCAAAACTCTGCACATAACTTTTGATTCTCAGAAACAGCCTACTGTGAGGGGCACCTGGGTGGCTCAGTCAGTTAAGCGTCTGCCTTCGGCTCAGGTCATGATCCCAGGGTCCTGGGATCGAGCCCCGCATCGGGCTCCCTGCTCAGTGGGGAGCCTGCTTCTCCCTCTCCCTGCCTCTCTACCTACTTGTGCTCTCTGTCAAATAAATAAATAAAATCTTAAAAAAAAAAAAAAAAAAGAAACAGCCTACTGTGGACCAGACGCCTTACTGATAACATAAGCAGTCAACTATGTAACTATGTTACAGGTATTCAATACTATATTCTCACAATAAAGCAAGAAGCTAGGGAAAAGAAAATGTTATTAAGAAGATCATAAGGAGTTGCCTGGGTGGCTCAGTCATTTAAGCCTCCGACTTTTGATTGTGGCTCAGGTCATGATCTCAGGGTCGTGAGATCGAGCCCTGTGTCCAGCTCCACATTCAGCACTGAGTCGGCTTGAGATTCTCTCTCCCTCTCCGTCTGCCCCTCCCACACGTGCTCTCTCTCTCTCGCTTTCTCTCAAATAAAATCTTTAAAAAAGAAAAAGAAAATCCTAAGGAAGAGAAAATACATTTACAATACTGTACTGTTTTGAAAAGAAAATCCACCTATCAGTGGAACTCACAGTTCAAACTTGTGTTGGACAAGGGTCAGCTGTATTACTGCTTGAGGTCAAATTCTCTGGAAGCAGGGATTGAAACAGAAAATAGCATGCACACAGTTTATTGAGCGCTTCCAGGACAAAGGCAGTGAGGAAGGCAGGATAAAGCTGGAGAAGCAGCTAAGCAAGGACGTTTTCTCTACCTGATCACACCATGGAAGTAGGAGTACAAATTGCCATGAACTGTCCCACCTTGAGACAAAGGAGCCAGCCTTTTTATACCTTGGCATTGAGTCAATTATTGGCTGTGGGTTGCAGCTGGGGGTGGGAGGTAATCAACCCGGGGAAGGAGTTCCCCTTTGGCCAAGAGCAATTCTGTAGAGAAGGTTGCAGCTGTGAGCCTTAGCAGCCAACACTCAGCAGCTGAAAATGGACGTGCTGGCCTGGCCAAGCACCTGGGTGAGCACCAACATTGACTACAATGTCTTTTAATATTTGAAATTTTGTTCATGTGCATATATAACTTATTCTAAGCAGCACATATTACCTACACTAGCATCAAACAACTGCCAAAGCGTCTGAGCTCCTCCATATCAAGATGCTGGAAAGAGAGCTTACGGAGAATCACTTGTGGGACATTTTCATGGGCCAAGCCCAGAGGAGATGCACATCACTTCTGCTCATGTAAAGGTCAATAGATCGAAAATAAAATTTTTAAAAAATTAAAAATTTTTCCTGGTGCCAAAGGGAAAGAGAACTTGCCCCATCTCCCTTTTCTTTAGCATTTCCTTTAGAAAACTTGAAACTGCAAATGCTTTCCCTTCACCTGGAGGGAGATGTAAATCTTTTTTAAAGCTAAATGAGCCTCCTGCCAGTTTTGCATTTCTGGAAGCTCTTTCATTGTGCCACCTTTCTGAAATATGAACCTCAAGGAGCATGACAACCTGTCTACCTGTTCTAGCCTAGATGCTTGGCTCCAAGATGTGACTTCCCAATTGTTGAAAAGGTAAGACAAGTTTCAGGGCACCTGGGTGGCTCAGTCTTGGTTAAGCGTCTGCCTTCAGCTCAGGTCATGATCCCAGGGTCCTGGGATTGAGCCCTGCGTAGGGCTCTCTGTTCAGCAGGGAAGACTGCTTCTCCCTCTCCTTCTGCCTGCCACTCCCCCCGCTTGTGCTCTCTCTGTCCATCAAATAAGTAAAATCTTAAAAAAAAAAAAAGACAAGTTTCATTTTCCCCTTGGATAAGGACAACTAGCATGCATATATAAAAGGGTGGGATTTCTTTTTGATTTGCTATCTCTAGCTATACCTGTGATGTGCATCACATTATTGTTTAATACGTATTCAATGATAAAACTTTTTTTTCCTTGTCTACCTTTGTGGAGGTGTTTTCTGGGTTGGCAGGAAATTTATTTTTAAGTATTTCCTCAAAACTATCTTCCGAGGCTAGTACTCAGTCACATGGCCACAGCTACGGGGGTAATATAGGAAATACCATTCATCTGTGTGTCCAGGTAAATAAGGAACTGGGTTTTGTTGGCAGGAAATCTTCTCTACCAATTTATGTCTGACTGGTCGACTGGTGGGGGGGTGGGGCTGCAAATTAACTAACAATAGATAAACAGGAGAAAAGTTGTTTCACCTGCAAGAGTACTCAGTTACTCCCTGAAGAGTCAAACGTAAAGGTTTATATGCCAATTTAAAAAGGAGGGTGGGGTGCCTGACTGGCTCAATTGGTAGAGCTTGTGACTCTTGATTGAGCCACACACTGGGTGTAGAGATTACTTAAAAATAAAATCTTAAAAAAAAAAGGTTGGTGGTTTAGGGCTACAATGGGAAAGTATGGAAGGTTCTATTGCTTTATATATATATGTTCTATGTGAGATCCTCGATTCCATGAGCTCTCTCTCCGAAAGAGAATGCATCCATATCCCTGCCTTTCTCAGGTTCTGAGATTGCTTAATTTAAGCACAGTCTTTCTTACCTGCAAGGTTTTCATAACCACCAACACGAGGGTTCTTCACCTATAAAAGCCATCTAGCAGCACCCACATTTAATGTCATCAATTGCTCAGTGCTGACTACCCCTATGTTAACTGCCTAAGTTCTCCTCCCGCAGCATCTGCGATTCCTGTAGCCTCTTGCTCTTTTATCTCAGATGCAGTCTTTGGTTCTGGAACATTCTTGCTGTTTACTTTTCCAGTTTTTCCAAACCATAAAGTTTTTAAAGCTTTTTTTTTTTTTTTTTTTCAAGTAATCTCTACACCCAAACGTGGGGGCTGGAACTCACAACTCTGAGATCAAGAGTTGCATGCTCTTCTGACTGAGCCGGCCAGGTGCCCTGCCAATTATCTTTTTAATATACTCCCAATGGTGGCTGTAGTGAAGCTCAAGGTAACACAATTCCATAAATTAGAAACAAGTTTAGAAAAGGAACATCCCTGAAACTGAAGCCAGTATAAATTCACACAGCAGAAAATAGCTATTCTGCAGACAAAACCATTTTGCAGCCAAGGAAACTGAGGCTTAGAGTGTTAGGTGGGACTCAAACTCTGTTTCCAGCAAGTACACTAGACTCTCAGAGATGAAAACATTATCACAAAAAATAACAAGACTCTAGCTGACATCAAAGAAAGTGGAAAGCAAATTATACCTAAGAAGGTTCATCAGAGTACTGATGAGAAAACATGACTTTAGGGATGTTTGTACCAAATGTGGCCACAATTATTGAATTGTCTTTCTTTTTTTTTTTTTTTTAAAGATTTTATTTATTTATTTGACAAAGAGAGACAGCGAGAGAGGGAACACAAGCAGGGGGAGTGGGAGAGGGAGAAGCAGGCTTCCCGCTGAGTAGTGAGCCCCATGTGGGACTCAATCCCAGGACCCTGGGATCATGACCTGAGCCGAAGGCAGACACTTAACAACTGAGCCACCCAGGCACCCCATCTTTCTCTTTTTTTAAGGATAATTCTCTTTCCTTCTCCTCTTCCTCCTCCTCCTCCTTCTTCTTGTAACAGCTGTATTGAGATATAATTTACACACAATATAATCCAATCATTTAAAGTGTAAAAATCCAGTGGTTTTTAGGATAATCACAGTTTTGCAACCATCACATAATCAATTTTAGAAGATTTTCATACCCCCAAAAGAAACCCTATACCCTTTATTTATGACCCTTAGTCCCCCCATCTCCCAGCCCTAGGCACCCATTAATCTACTTTCTGTCTCTATAGAGTTGTCTATTCTGGACACTGCATATAAATGGAATTATATAATATGTGGTCTTTTGTGACTGACTTCTCCCACTTCAAGGTTCATCCATGTTGTGGCATGTATCAGAACTTCATTCCTTTTTATGGCTGATAATATTGCATCCAATAGATAATATCCACTTTATCTATTCATCAGTTGATGGACATTAGATTGTTTACATTTTTGGTTATTATGAGAAATCCTGCTATGAGCATTTATATACAAGTTTTTCTGTGGAAATGTTTTCATTTCTCTTCGGAACATAACTGCGAGTGGAGTGCTAGATCAGATGGTAACTTTATGTTTAACTTTTTGGGGCATTGCCAAACTATTTCCCAAAGACACTGAATCATTTTACATTCCCACCAGGAGTGTTTGAAATTTCCAATGTTTTCACATCCTTAGTCACACTTGTTATCATCTCTCTTCTTTTTCATAGCTATCCTAGTGGGTGTGAAGTGGTATCTCGTTGCAGTTTTGATTTGCATTTCCTTGATCACTAATGATGTTGAGCATCTATTTGAGTGCTTATTGGCAATTTGCATGTCTTCTTTGAAAAAAGAAATCTCGGGGGCGCCTGGGTGGCTCAGTTGGTTAGGCGACTGCCTTCGGCTCAGGTCATGATCCTGGAGTCCCGGGATCGAGTCCTGCATCGGGCTCCCTGCTCGGCGGGGAGTCTGCTTCTCCCTCTGACCCTTCCCCCTCTCATGCTCTCTCTCTCTCATTCTCTCTCTCAAATAAATAAATAAAATCTTAAAAAAAAAAAGAAAAAAGAAATCTCTATTCAGACTTGGATTAATTCTGGATACATTTCTGAAAATAGAAATTCATGGGCCAAAGTATATGCGTATTTCAAGATCTACCTGGTAACATTGAATATATTCACCCTTCCACCAATAATAATGAGAGTGCCCCTTTTCTGTGCCCTTGTCAATACTAGGTACAAACTTTAAAAATTCCTTTCTATGCTAGTGGATAAAAAATAATATTTTATTGTTGGTTTAATTTAAATTTATTTATGAAGATTGTACTTTTCTCCCTATATATTTTTTGGCTATGTCAGAGATAGCTAGTTGCCTACCTAGTATCCCTCCATTCTCCTTTCTTCCTCACTAACAGAAATCCCAATTTTATTAGGTACAGTGATATGTCTAGCTAAAAAAAATACATTTCCCAGCCTTCTTTGCAAATAAGGGTGGCCGTATATCACAATTCTGGACAGTGAGATCTAAGTGTATGTCACTGAGTGGAACTTCCAGAAAAGCATTTTTTTTTTAAAGATTTTATTTATTTATTTGAGAGAGAGAATGAGATAGAGAGAGCATGAGAGGGGGAAGGGTCAGAGGGAGAAGCAGACTCCCTGCCGAGCAGGGAGCCCAATGCGGGACTCGATCCAGGGACTCCAGGATCATGACCTGAGCCGAAGGCAGTCGCTTAACCAACTGAGCCACCCAGGCGCCCCAGAAAAGCATCTTTAAAGGCAATCAGACTCTGCTGGTATGTTTCCCCCTTTTTCGTCTGAAATACAGACATGGTAGCTGGAACTGCAGCAGCCATTTGCAACAATTCAATTGGGAACAAACATGGTATATTTGTCAGCTAGGGCTGCCATAACAAAAAACCATAGACTGGTTGGCTTAAACAACAGAAATGTTCTAGAGACTGGAAGTCCAAGATCAGTGTACCAACATGGTCGTTTTCTGGTGAGAGCTCTCTTCCTGGGTTGGAGATACAGCCACTTACTCACTGTGTCCTCTTCCTAAGAGGAGTTGGGTAAGTCTGTTTTTCCCTCAAAAATGTTTTTAGCGCACTCTATAGATTTCTGCCCTAGGAAACTGTGCTAGCCCTTCTCTTAATCTGGCTCTGGTGATCAAATAATTCAAAACACAGGTAAAAGGTTTCCAGAGAAATTAAAATTATGTTCACACAAAAACCTGTATAAGTATGTTCATAGTAGCTTTATTTGTAATAGCCCCAAACTGGAAACAACCCAAATGTACTTCAATGGGTGAATAGTTAAACTGTGGTATATCCACACCACGGAATACTTCTCCACAACAAAAATAAGACCGTTGATACACACAAGAACTTAGATGGATCTTAAGGGAATTATGATGAGTGGGATAAAAGAACCTCAAAAGGGTACATAACATATGATTCTATTCATATAACATTCCGAAAATGAAAAAAAATTGGAGAGATGGATGACAGATGAGTATTTGCCAGGAGGGGGATCTGAGGAAGGGAGCTATGGCCATAAAGGGTAGCAGCAGGAGGGACACCTGGGTGGCTTAGTCGTTAAGCGTCTGCCTTCGGCTCAGGTCACGATCCCAGGGTCCTGGGATCGAGCCCTACATCAGGCTCCCTGCTCCACGGGGAGCCTGCTTCTCCCTCTCCCACTCCCCCTGCTTGTGTTCCCTCTCTTGCTGTCTCTCTGTCAAATAAATAAATACAATCTTTAAAAAAAAAAGGGTAGCTGCGGGGACCCTTGTGATGGAACTCTTCTGTATCCTTACTGTTGCTGTTGTTACACAAATGGATACATGTAATAAAATTACATAGAACTAAACACACACACACATACACACACACACACGGCTGCATGTTGACCTGGTGTAATCTGAATGAGATGGGTGGATTATTATCCATGCCAATTTCCTGGTTGTGAGGTTGTACTACGGTTATGCAAGATGATACCATTGTGGGAGATTGAGGGAAGGATATATGAGATCTCGTTCCATTATTTCTTATGGCTGCACGTGACTCAACAATGACACCCAAATAGAAATTTAAGCAAATAAGCAAAAATAGAAACAAACAAGTAAAAGGTGGCTTCAGCCTAAAGGTGTGTTCACTAGCTTTATTCTTGAACCTGAGAAATTCTTGTCTAAAAAGGGCAATTATTATTTTGATTTCTTTTAGAAAGCACCAGGCAGTTGAGAATATAGTGTTCAGGATCTTCATGTTTTTATATATTCTTTCACCCAATTTATCCCATTTCTTTAAGCATTGCAATAACATCAGTCATCCTATAACAACTACTTGCCAAGTATTTCCTGCATATCCAATCCACCTCAGGGGAAGTGCTGCATGGGGAGGATGGAGAAGGTGATCTTCCTCGGTACTGCCCCAGTGACTCCCATCCCGATGTAAACAAGGGCCAATAAAATATATTGGGTGAATGCCTCAACATCTGAGAAGCATGGCCAAAATCAGACCCCCAAAAGTAGGGACTCACTTTGGCACAGTTTCCAGGTCCTGAAAAGCAGAATTCTCAAGAGCCAGCATGTCAGGTGACCAAGCCAGGTGACCCTCTTGCCAAATCCCCTGCCCTTCCCTATCCCAACATTTTAGCCTTGTTTACGCTAATCTCCAGGCTAAGCTAGCTCCCTCAGGTGGGGAGCCAGAAAATTGCAGGTCATTCAAGTAGAAGTGCTTGGATAAGTCAGTCTATCCCTACATGGAACCTGGAGAGACCTTCCTCTCTGCTCTAAAGTCTACAAGAGGACTCATTTCTGCAGGGAGCTCCTACACCGAATGGAATATCGAGCTATAGAATTTGCCAGAATTCGAAAAGAACTGAGAAATCTCCTTGTACGCTACCATTATCCTGCAGATTGAGATTCAGAAAGGACACGAGTGATTCCTAGAGTCCCATCAGCTAGAACTGGGCCTCTTAGCTTCCAATCAGGTTCTGCTGTTCTTCATTTCCTCTTTAAAGACCTGGGGTAGGGGCACCTGGGTGGCTCAGTCATTAAGCGTCTGCCTTCGGCTCAGGTCATGATCCCAGAGTCCTGGGATCGAGCCCCACATCGAGCCCCACATCGAGCTCCCTGCTCAGTGGGAAGCCCGCTTCTCCCTCTCCCACTCTAAAGCTCCTTTGACTCACTGTAGCATTGTTTGATAGAGGAAAAGACTGGAAACTACTTAAATGTGCATTGGGAGGGAACAATAGGATGCTAGGTAGTTATTAAAAAGAATCAGGCAGAACTATAACTATTGACATTGGAATTTCTCCCAGATCTATTGTTAAGTGAAAAGTGCACAATATGCTACAATGAGAGCCAAGAAGGAAGGGATGTGTATGTATTTTTATGTATAAAGATAATATATACACTAGTATGTATCTGGGATGTTTCTGGAATGATACAGAAGAATCTGGTAAAGGTGATTTTCTCTGAGAAGAGAACCTTTGGAACTGAGGGTCAGAGGTGGGAGGGAAACTTACTTTTCTCATATCTTTTTGTCATTCTGCACATGCAATAATGAAAAGGGAAAAGACTTTTCATGAAACAAGTTCAGCTGGAAGTATATGTGCAAGAAGAGCCAAAAATATTCTGACAAAGAAGACAAGGTAGGGGACTTAACTCAACTGAATTTCAAAATATACCAGAAATCTTTAGTATTAAAACTCTGTGGTATCAGACCTAGAATAGACAAATAGATTAGTGCAACAAAAGAGACCCAAGTATGTTGTGTTAATACGAATCCTCTGAGAACAAAGATGGGATGAGATATCTCCCAACAATGAGGGGAAATACCTGTAAGCGAAAATGGAGAGTGAGTGGAGGGGGTTGGGAATGCACAGTCAGACCACAGTGCAGATGCCGCAGGGAGTGAAAGAAGGAGGCAAGGTCTTAGCCTGCAGTGCAGTTCTAAGAAAGTTTCAGAGAGTAGTATTACTAGGGTCTGGGGGTGGGGGAAATAGGGTACAAACTATCGGTTATATGATGAAGTCTGAGGATCTAATGTATAACGTGGTATCCATAGTTGTTAATACTGTATCATATAATTGAAATTTGCTAAGAGAGTGGAACCTGCATTCTCACCAAAAAAAAAAAAGGTACATATGTGAGGTGATGAATGTGTTAATTGACCCAATGGTGGAAATCCATTCACAATGTATACATGTATCGAATTATCACATTGTACACTATAAATATATTATTATTTTATCTGTCAATTTTACATTAATAAAACTGAAAAAAAGAGAAGTTTCCACAAGGCCAACAGGAAGTCTTCCAGCCAAAGTCACTTGTTGGAGGGAATCCTTGTGTCCCAGAAACAGACCTTCCTTAGCATCTTTGCTGCACTCAGTCACTAACCGGCCTTAGAGCAAAAACAGTGATGGATTTCAGAGTTTAAGAGCTGGAGCCACTGGTAATTATTCTCCTGCAGTAGGAGGTCTGAGATCTCTATATGTGGCATGCATACACACACACAAATCTGCTATGTGTGTGTGTCAGGATTTGTACATACATGTATGATTATGATGTGATATATATATCAGGATGTAGTACATGTTGAACATGACATTTCAAGTCAATGAAGAAAAAGATGATTCAATAAATGATGTTGGGATGACTGGCAGTGGATTTAAAAATCATAGTTTTATTTATATCCCAATATAACACCTAACATCTAAATGTTAAAAAAAAAAGAACTTAGAAAGAAAATATAAAACAATATTTTCTTGGACATGCAGAGGCCTTCTTTACAAGAAAATCACTAAACCTAAAATCCATAAGGAAAAGATTAACCATTAGATTTTATTCAAATTTCAAGCTTTGATATGGTAAAAAGATCTGACAGGGGCACCTGGGTGGCTTAGTTGGTTAAGCATCTGTCTTCGGCTCAGGTCATGATCTCAGGGTCCTGGCATCGAGCCCCACATCGGGCTCCCTGCTCAGTGGGGAGCCTGCCTCTCCCTCTCCCTCTGCTGCTCCCCCTGCTTGTGCTCTTTCTCTCTGTCAAATAAATAAAGTCTTAAAAAAAAAAGATATGACAGATAAAAGACAAGCACCAGATTATTTCAGCACACACACACACATATACACTCACACTCTAGCCAAAAAAATGGGCTTGAAAAAGAAATTCAAACGATCATTAAGCCTATGAAATGTTGCCTTTCTTACTAGTAATTAGAAAACTACCATGTAAAATAATGAGATACCATTTTTAGTTTCCATGCAGACTAAGACTTTTTTTTTAAATTAGTAACACTCAGTGTTGACAAGAAGCAGAGAAAAAAAGTACTCAGATACTTTGTTAAAGGAAGTGTTGGGACCCCTGGGTGGCTCAGTGGGTTAAGTGTCCACTCTTGATTTCAGCTCAGGTCATGATCTCAGGGTTGTGAGATCGAGCCCCACATCCTGCCCTGCGTCCTGCCCTGCGTCCAGCCCTGCCTCTGGCTCTGCACTGGGCATGGATCCTGCTTAAGATTCTCTCTCTGCTCCTTCTCCCTCTCCCTCTCTCTCTAAAAAAAAAAAAAAAAAAAGGGAAGTATAAACTGGTGTAGATTTGGGGGAGGGAAAGTAGATAGTAGTCTGCAAAATTTTAAGTGCCCACATGCCTTAAATCAGAATTCCAAATCTAGAAATCTGTGAAACAAAAATATTCACACATATGCACAAAGACGTATGGACAAGGATGTTTTGTGTGGGCAATGCTTGTAGAAGCAAAACATAGGAAAAAAACCTAAGTGATTGTCATTAAAGGAATATTAGAGGCACATTAGAGGATGTAAATGCTTGTGGTTATATACAATGTATTCCATATATAGTAAATGGCTGTACTTATGTATGATATGTTATATTTTATGGAATATTCTAACTCCATTAAAAAGCAAAGAAAACTATAGCTTTATATATATTAGTATGGAAAGATCAAGGTATTTTACTAAGTGGAAAATCAATGTGTGTAACAATGTTATAATGATTTGTTTTGTTAACTTTTAAAGATTTTATTTATTTATTTATTTGAGAGAAAGAGAGAGAGAGAAACAGCATGAGAGGGGAGAGGGTCTGAGGGAGAAGCAGGCTCCCCGCTGAGCTGGGAGCCCAATGTGGGACTCAATCCCAGGACTCCGGGATCATGACCTGAGCCGAAGGCAGTCGCTTAACCAACTGAGCCACCCAGGCGCCCTGTTTTGTTAACTTTTAAAACAGAAGAAAAATCTATGTAAATAATGTGTTGATAAACATAATTTTTTGGGAAGAATCACATGCTATTATGTTGTTCTTTTCTGGCTTGTCCATTTTTTTTTTTTTTTTTTTTTGGTTTGTCCATTTTCTAGCCATGAATGTTATTACTCTTATTATTTTGAAAATACTGATAGATGGGAAGTGGGATTATGGGCTCCTCTTTATTTTTCTCCGAATTTGAAAAGAAAATAACAGAAGTTTTTTTTTTTTTAAGATTTTATTTGTTTATTTGACAGAGAGAGAGAGAGAGAGCACAAGCAGGGGGAACAGTAGAGGGAGAAGGAGAAGCAGGCTCCCCCCTCAGCAGGGAGCCCGATAAGGGGCTTGATCCCAGGACCCTGAGATCATGGCCCAAGGCGAAGGCAGCTGCCCAACCATCTGAGCCACCCAGGTGCCCCAACAAAAGTTATTTTAAAATAACATGGAGGGGCGCCTGGGTGGCTCAGTTGTTAAGGGTCTTCGGCCTTCAGCTCGGGTCATGATCCCGGGGTGCTGGGATCGAGCCCCGCATAGGGCTCTCTGCTCAGCGGGAAGCCTGCTTCTCTCTCTCCCACTCCCCCTGCTTGTGTTCCCTCTCGCTGTGTCTCTCTCTGTCAAATAAATAAATAAAATCTTTAAAAAAACAAACAAACAAACATTGAAAGAGGGGCACCTGGGTGGCTCAGTCAGTCAAACGTCTGTGCAAACACACACACTGAACTAAATACTTATGTAATATGTAGATACAGATACAGGTGTTCACTGATACACCAACCTGTTAGTAGGGATGATTGGGGCGCCTGGCTGGCTCAGTGGGTACAGCATGTGACTGTTGATCTCAGGGTTGTGAATTTGAGCCTCATGTTGAGTGTGGAGATTGCTTAAAAATAAATAAATAAAATTTAAAAAATAGAAAAATAGGAACGATTTGTGTAGAAAGAAATGATACTATTGGGACAGGTGAAGGACACTTCAACTGCATACACTTTATACTTCCATATTGTAGTTTTTAAGTTTTTCTCATTCATCACAGTTTTACAGATTCATTATTGTACCTAGGGCTTTCTCTCTGAAAATTTAAGATTTTATTCAGCTCTAGAAAATTATCGCTGCTCTCTTTTCACCACTCTTCCCTATATTCTCTTCCAGAACTCCTATATATCTAGATTTAGATAGATCTTAAAACAGCTTTATTGACATATAATTCCCATAACATACATAATCATTCATCCACTATTAAATATTTTGGAATGTCTCAAACTATCCTCCATGTTTCTTTTTTCTTTTCTTCTTTTCTTTTTTTTTTAAGATTTTATTTATTTATTTGACAAGGAGAGACACAGCGAGAGAGGGAACACAAGCAGGGGGAGTGGGAGAGGGAGAAGCAGGCTTCCCGCCGAGCAGGGAGCCCAATGCGGGGCTCGATCCCAGGACCCTGGGATCATGACCTGAGCCAAAGGCAGACGCTTAACAACTGAGTCACCCAGGCGCCCCTATCCTCCATGTTTCTTAACTGCGTTTTCTTATTTTCAAAACAATCTTTTCATCTCTGTGGTGCTCCTGAATTAATTTGTCAGGGATATTTCTCAAGTCTTTTTATTTTTTTAAGTAATATTCATGCTAGGGGGGCCTGGGTGGCTCAGTCAGTTAAGCGTCCGACTCTTCAGCTCAGGTCATGATCTCGGGAGTGTGGAATCAAGCCCTGCATCAGGCTCTGCGCTCAGTGGGAGCCTCCTCTCTCTCCCGCTCTCTTTGCCCCTCCCCCCACTCACTCACTTTCTCTCTCTCTAAAATAAGTAAACCAATCTTTAAAAAAATAGCATTCATGGGCGCCTGGGTGGCTCAGTTGGTTAAGCGACTGCCTTCGGCTCAGATCATGATCCTGGAGTCCCTGGATCAAGTCCCACATCGGGCTCCCTGCTCAGCAGGGAGTCTGCTTCTCCCTCTGACCCTCCTCCCTCTCATGCTCTCTCTCATTCTCTCTCTCGCAAATAAATAAAACCTTAAAAAAATTAATTAATTAAAAAAATTTTAAAAAATAGCATCATTCTAGACTTTATCTTGTTTGCTGAGATTTTTATTTCACTGTGGTTTTCCTTTCCAGTAGTAGTGTTTCATGATTCTGTTCTCCTCTATGGATGTTCTTTATTTGCTTCTTTGAAAATCATAAACTTTTGTCTTTTCTCTGTCATCTGTTTCATTAGGAGTGTATCTTCCATTTGTTGTTTTCCATTGTTTGGTCCCACCCCACCATGATTGGTCATTTTGCAGTGTCCTCTCTGCAACTGACTAGGATATTCTGTCAACAGATAGCATCCAATCCCTGGTTTATTGCACTTTTTTTTTTTATTATGTTGTGTTAATCACCATACATTACATCATTAGTTTTTGATGTAGTGTTCCATGATTCATTGTTTGCGTATAACACCCAGAGCTCCTTGCAGAACGTGCCCTCTTTAATACCATCACCAGGCTAACCCATCCCCCCACCCCTTCCCCTCTAGAACCCTCAGTTGTTTCTCAGAGTCCATAATCTCTCATGGTTCGTCTCCCCCTCCAATTTCCCCCCTTCATTCTTCCCCTCTGGCTACCTTCTTCTTCTTCTTCTTTTTTTTTAAACATATACTGTATTATTTGTTTCAGAGGTACAGATCTGTGATTCAACAGTCTTGCACAATTCACAGCGCTCACCATAGCATATACCCTTCCCAGTGTCTATCACCCAGCCACCCCATCCCTCCCACCCCCCACCACTCCAGCAACCCTCAGTTTGTTTCCTGAGATTAAGAATTCCTCGTATTAGTAAGGTCATATGATATATGTCTTTCTCTGATTGGTTTATTGCACTTTTGGTCCTGCCTCAGAAACACACCCAACCCAGAATTGGTCCCCATTTCCCTGTGACAGTCCTTGGAACTTTCAGTGGGAACTACATCCTTACAAAAATGCTGCCTTCCTCCCTCTCATGGAGCAGCATTCTTGGTTCCTCTGGGGTATGTCTCCCTATCCCCCCACCCTGCCTGGCTGGGAAGATCAATAATCTGAATATCATCTTTAGTTAATTAGGCTTTAACAACATAGTACAGCCCTCTGTAGCACAATCTTGATTGATTTTTTTTTTTTCTTTTTAGGTGATGGGCTTCTTGAGGCAGACCCTCACAGGTTTCTGAATGATTACTAAACTTGTGAAAAGGTGCTCAACAAATTAAAATCATAATGTGATACACCCACATACTCACCAAAATGGCTACAATTTAAAAGACTGGCAAATCAAAGTATTGGTACAAGTGTGGGGTCATGGGAGAGAAGATAAAATAGAATAACCACTCTAGAAAACTGTTTCATCATGTAAAGGCCAAAGGCAGGCTGCCTCAAAATATGCCACTTTGACAAACTGATTATTTTAAATAAAAGTTACTTAAGAGACAGTTTGTGCAAGGACACTCAGACCGTCCTCTGTCCCCCCTGAAAGCAGGAAATAAATCTCTCCCTGTACTAGGAGGTAAAGCCACATCCTTATCCCCAAAGATGGGAAATTTAGAGCCGAGAAGGCTATATAAACAATGCTTTGTGACTTTTTAAGTAATTGAAACTCCCAAAGCTAAGTTTTCTTTGTCCTGTCAATTCTGCATAGATTTATTGCCTCTTTGTCTAAAAAGTATAAAAACGTGGGCTGACTTGGTCATTTATTTAGGTCTCAATGTCATTATTGGGCCTCTGTGTTCACCTAACAAAACTTCGGCTTTTTTCTCCTTTTAATCTGTCTCATGTAAATTTAATTCTTAGTCTAGCTAGAAGACCCTGAGGGGTGGAGGAAGAAATTTTTCTTCCTTTCAGTAGTTTCTCATAAAGTAAAATGTTCACCATGATAGAGCAATTTCCACGAGAGAGGAATCCCACTTCTAGGCATATACTCAGGAGACGTGAGTGCACATGTCCAAAAAACAATTGTACAGGAATATTCATAGAAGTTTTATTCATAGCAGCCCAAACTGGAAGCAAACCATTTGTCCATCAACAGAAGACTAGATAAAGAAATGGTGGTACACCACACAGCAGGATAAAGAAATGAACAATTGATATACACAACAGTAACACTGTATGATTCCATTTATAAGAAGTTCAAGAATAGACAAACCCAAGCAATGAAATCAGAATGGTGGTTATATTGTGCCATGGGCAGGGAATGGGGGCTGCGGGGCATGGGATGATGGGAAGGAGACAAGAAGGAATTTCTGAGGTGAAGGACTTTTTTTATCGTGACCTAGACAATGGTTGCACAAGTGTACATATTTGTCAAAATTCATTAAACTTTACACTAAACTTGTTCATCTTTTATTTATTTTTCTAAGATTTCCTTATTTATTTGAGAGAGAGAGCAGGAGGGGCAGAGGGAGAGGGAAAGAGAATCTCAAGCAGACTCCACACTGAGCATGCAGAGCTCCATCTCATGAGCCTGAGATCATGACCTGAGCCAAAACCAAGAGTTGGCCACTTAACTGACTGCACCACTGAGGCGCCCCTAAGCCTGTTCAACTTTTTTTTTTTTAGATTTTATTTATTTATTTGGCAGAGACACAGTGAGAGAGAGAACACAAGCAGGGGCAGTAGGAGAGGGAGAAGCAGGCTTCCTGCGGAGCAGGGGGCCCAATGCGGGACTCGATCTCAGGACCTGGGATCATGACCTGAGCCGAAGGCAGTCTCTTTTAATGACTGAGCCACCCAGGTGCCCCTGTTCATCTTTTAATACATAAGTTATACCTCACTAAAGTGCTGTTAGGATAAAGAGTTGGAGAATGGACATTGTGTGTTTTCTGATGAGGAATACATGACTTATTAATGGGCTCTAAAAATAGATAATATTTAGTTTTTATTTAATTTCACTCAGAAACTTTTTCTATTTCCTTTCACTGTGTCCATCACTAGTACTGATTTCACCCAGTTAGTTCCATTTCCAGAATTAAAATAGAACTGAGACAAGGAGAGAGAAGAAAAAATCATACATGATGTACTATGATAAAGATAGAAGTAGATTTAATTACTTAATGATAAAGCTGTAATAGAATTAACTAAGTTGTAGGTAGTGACAAATATAGGAAAAGAAGTATTTCTCCAGAGAGAAGGAAGGATATCTTGGAGGAAGTCTTTAGAGAGAAAAGGTGAGCTGAGAGCACTAATTAGCTGTATATGACCTCAGGGAAGTCACTTAATCTCTCTAGGGATGATTCCATTTTACAGATTTTCTTGTATGTTAAATGATAAGATTGAACTGAGCTCAGAGCATCATTTATTAAAATACAATATAATAATTAATATTCCTGAGTCATCCAGGAAAGGCTAATTTCTATTCTCGGTATTTTGCTCCATTAGGTCAAGTATGTAACACATTGATTTGTAACAAAAAATTATTACTGACATATTGAATGTCTACTTTGTGCCAAGTAATGTCCTAGGTCATATACTTGTCTTATTTAACTTACCCTTTAATTAGCAAATTTTATAATTTGTATAATTGGATCAAGTAAAAATGTTTTAAAATAACATTTATATATTTTTTCATTGTAATAATAATGTAGCATTTTTGCCAAAAACAAGGAAACATAGAAAATTATAACAAAAAATAATCCTGTCACTTCAAAATCGATTATTATTTTGGAGTACTATATGTTGAATCTTTTAATACACATATTTGTTTTTAATTTGTTTTGTTTTATAAAGCTGAGATCAAATTCAAAATATATTTTCTTCTTTCTCTCTCTTTCTTTCTTCTTTCCTTTTTGAGAGAGAGAGAGAGCACATGCCAGCAGGGGCTGGGGGGCAAGGGACAGAGAGAATCCCGAGCAGGCTCCATGCCCATCACAGATCTATTCAGAAAGGAGCGGGTAGGGATTAGGGAAATCACAAGTAATAATGCAGTATGTGACACACTGGGCATGAGGAGGGATGAATGGGCAGTTACAGGAATCTGTAAACAAAGAAAGCTTGGTGGAGACCCCTGCCTGATCTAAGCTGTAGTAGGCATTTGGTTAAGGGAACAAACTATAGAGATGATCCCTGAAAGTATAGTCTTAACAGCCTGCAGCACTCCTAAAGGAGAGATCAGAGGGATGAATGCCAAGACATCCCACCTGGCTCTGAACTCCTGCCTGTGCTCTCCACTCAGATTATTCTCCCCTGCAGAAGCCAGAGGGCCAGGGAGACTTTGGCGTGGCCCACACAGGGTGGCTTCCTTGGGTACAAAGCACGGTAGAAAAAGTGGAAAATGCGTCTGGAGGGGTAAATGGAAATATCTCTCTAATGGCCTGGTCTGGGAGTCAGAGAAGGTTTCTCTTAAGTTATGTTGAATCTGAGATCTAAAGGACGTATAGGTGTCAAGAACGTGATGAGTCCAAAGAAGACATTCAAATGGCCAATAGGTATATTGAAAGGTGCTCAACATCACTAATCACCGGGGAAATACAAATCAAAACCACAATGAGGGGTGACTGGGTGGCTCAGTTGGTTAAGCTTCTGACTCTTGGTTTTCAGCTCAGGTCATGACCTCAGGGTGGGGAGATCGAGCCCCACATCACGCTCTGCAGGCAAGTCTGCTTGAAGATTCTCTCTCTCTGCCCCTCTCCGCCCAAATAAATAGTCTTAAAAAAAAACCACAATGAGATGTCACCTCACAACTGTTAGGATGGCTATAATCAAAAGACAAGAGATAACAAATGTTGGCAAGGAGGTGGAGAAAAAGGAATTCTTATACTCTGTTGATGGGGATGTCAATTGGTATAGCCATCATGGAAAACAGTATGGAGATGCCTCAAAAAATTAACAATAAAACTACTATTATGATCCAAACGTGCTACTTTTGGATATATATCCAAAGGAAATAAAATCAGTATCTCAAAGAGGTATATGCATTCCCATGTTCACTGCAATATTATTCACTGTAGCTAAGATATGGAAACAACCTAAATGCTTACTGATGGATGAATGGAAAAGGAAATGTATATCTATATAGATCTATATCTGCATCTGTATAGATCTCATATACAAGTAAATGAAATTTGTGATAATATGTAATAATAGGTGATATGTCATACAAGATATATGTGAGATATATATAAATATATACAAAATAAATAAAAAATATGAGATATATATCTAGCTCAGATATAAAATGAAATACTTCTTAGCCATAAAAAGAAGAAATCTTTTCATGTGCAACAACATGGGTAAACCTGAGGCATTATGTTGAGTAAAATAAACCAGACAAAGACAAATACTCTACAGTATCACTCATGTGTGGAATCTAGAAAAAAAAAGCCAGTTTCATAGAATCAGAGAATAGAATGGTGGTTATGCCAGAGGCTGGGGGAGAGGAGGAAATGCAGAAAGGTGGGTCAAAGGATACAACTTTCAGTTAAAAGAAGAGTAAGTTCTGAGGACCTAATGTACAGCAAGCGTGGTGATTATAGCTAACAATACGGTATTGTATACTTGACAGTTGCTAAGAGTAGATCTTAAGCATTCTCACCAGACGCACACGCACACACACACACATACACGCAGAAATAGTGCATACAGAAGAGTTAATTTCGGTGAGGTTGTATTGTCTTTATCTTCATAATCATTTCACAATGTATAGGATATCAAATCATCATGTTGTACACTTTAAATATATGTTTGTAATTATTCCTCAATGAAGTTAGAAAATTAAAAAAAAACACTTTTAAAGAACATAATGAGTAAGAAAAAGAACACACTAAACAGAGGGAATAGCTTGTGCAAAGTCCCTTAAGTAGGAGAGCAGGTTTAAGGAATTGAAAGGACAGGGGATGAGGGGCACCTGGGGGGCTCAGTCGGTTGAGCAATAGACTCTTGATTTTGGCTCAGGTCATGGTCTCGGGGTTGTGGGATGGAGCCCCGCATCAGGCTCTGCACTCAGTGGGGAGTCTGCTTGGGATTCTCTCTCTCCCTCTCCTTCTGCCCCTCCCCTAGCTCTTACAGGCTCTCTCTCTCTGAAATCAATAAAGAAATCTTTTTTTTTTTTTTTTTACGATTTTATTCATTTATTTGACAGAGAGAGACACAGCGAGGGAGGGAACACAAGCAGGGGGAGTGGGAGAGAGAGAAGCAGGCTTCCCGCGGAGCAGAGAGTCCGATGCGGGGCTCGATCCCAGGACCCTGGGACCATGACCTGAGCTGAAGGCAGACGCTTAACGACGGAGCCATCCAGGCGCCCCTCAATAAAGAAATCTTAAAAAAAAAAAAAAAAAAAAAGAAAAAAAGAAAAAAAGGACAGTGGATGAAACAGAAAGACAAAAGGGGACAACAGAATCCAAAGAATGAAGATTTTGGCAGGACCACATTGTAGGTTCCATTAAGGATTCTGGTTTTTATCCTTAAAAACCCAAAGTAAGCCATTGATAAGTATTAGGCATTCAATGACAAATTAGATTTGTGTATTTAGAAAATTCCTCAGGGGAGAATGGATTGGCAGGGAGGCAAAAATGAAATGGAAGTGGGGATAGCAGTAATCCAGGTGAGAGCTTGGAGTACGGTGGTAGATGGGGATGGTGAGACAAAGAAAAGTTTGAGAAATATGGGGAACATAAAATTGAGAAAACTTAATATATCCAATATGGTGGTGTGGGAGTGGGGCCAGTGTCAAGGAATCTGAGATTTCTTACTTGTAAAACTAAATGGATGGAAAGCTTATTGGAATTGGGAAATTATAAAATAGTCATAGGGGTGTCTGGCTGGCTCAGTCAGTAGAACATGTGACTCCTGATCTTGGGGTCATGAGTTTGAGCCCCACATTGGGTGTACAGCTCACTAAAAAAACCCAAATAAAATAGTCAATAAAGTAAAAAAAAAAAAAAAGATTTGGCTGTTTCTTTTAATGAGTTAAAGCCTGGATATACTCTGGATATAAAGGAAAATGGTTTAGAAGCTGAACAATGGGAGCAGAAACTATTTCTACATTTAGGATTTGTTAATTATTAGGGGAAGGTGATAGGCATGGGGAGGAAGAACTGGGAGGGAGGGCAGAGGGGTGACACCAGGTAGACAATGAGGAAATAGGAACTTATGCAAAAATAGCTCAGGTTGGGCGACTGGGTGGCTCAGTCGGTTAAGCGACTGCCTTCAGCTCGGGTCATGATCCTGGAGTCCCGGGATCGAGTCCCGCATCAGGCTCCCTGCTCAGCGGGGAGTCTGCTTCTCCCTCTGACCCTCCTCCCTCTCGTGCTCTCTGTCTCTCATTCTCTCTCTCACAAATAAATAAATAAAATCTAAAAAAAAAAAAATAGCTCAGGTTGCTGCAGATTTGAGAAGCTATAAAACTCTGGAGGAAATAGAACTGCAATAAAAATAGTTTTTCACAGAAATACAAATAAGGAAGCAAAACAAAATTAATATTTTTTTCCCATCATTTATTTATTTATTTATTTATTTATTTTTAAAGATTTTATTTATTTATTTGAGACAGAGAGAATGAGAGACAGAGAGCATGAGAGGGAGGAGGGTCAGAGGGAGAAGCAGACTCCCTGCCGAGCAGGGAGCCCGATGCGGGACTCGATCCCGGGACTCCAGGACCATGACCTGAGCCGAAGGCAGTCGCTTAACCAACTGAGCCACCCAGGCGCCCTACCCATTATTTATTAATTTTGCTTTTTCCTAGTTAACAGCACAGCCTACTGTTTCCATTCTTTAATTTTTTTAAAGATTTTATTTATTTATTTAAGAGAGAGAGAAGGAGCAGGGAGAGGGGCAGAGGGGAGGGAGAAGCAGACAGACTCCCCACGGAGCAGGGAGCAGGAAGTGGGGCTGGAGACTTCAGGATCATGACCTGAGCCAAAGGCAGATGCTTAACTGAGCCACCAAGGCACCCCAAATTTTTAAAATTGTGAGCTTCCTGACGGAGGACCCTCACTTTCTCAAGTATTTTGAATATGTCAGGACTGTCATTACCTAGTTACTTTGAACCTCAGTGATAATCCTGGGGACCAGTGTGAGGATTAATTGTCTGTCTTCTACAAACCCTCCCCAGCTATTTGCCCCTCTGTTGAGGGCAGCTTTTCATCATATTACACTACAGTGTAAGCTTCTGGAAAGCAAGACTGACGTTAAGTGCGGATGGGGTAAGTACAAGTGCTTTGAAGACTAGAAGAGGATGGAAAGGCAAGTGTAGAGGCAATCTGGGTGCCATTTACTGGTAGGTGTGGACATGAACCCTAACTCCGGCCCATATTTCCTCCTACTGCATTAAGTATTCTCACGCATGGGTGTTAACGGGGTAGGGGGTTTCAAGGAACATCTCACATCTCCTAGTGCGTCCCTCTCACATGTTCTATCGGTCAAGTGCGGGAGCCCAGGGAGGACAGTCTCCATGCCAGGTGTGTTCCTGCACAGAGTAGTCACTAACACATATTTCTGGAATAAATGCATGGGTGATGAAACTCTCGCGCAATGGAAACTTCTTGCGGTTCTTCCCTCCCAAGCCTACTAACCCCCCTCGCCCCCATTCCTTCCGCAAGCCCAAAGCCCGCGCCACCCACAATTTATACAGAGGCCCCGCCCACCTCCAGGCGCGGCCGGGCACCTGTCCCCCTGACTCCGGGATGCGCGGAACCGTGGGACGCGCGGAACCGTGGTCAAGTTCCAGGCCACAGTGCGCTTGCGCAGGAGGCGCTACCGGCTGGAGGGAGGCGGAGCCTGCAGTGCTTAGACCGCGGTGATAAGGAAAACACGGAAAGGATCAGAAAGGGAGTAGACTCTGGCTCCGAGGGGTTAGTGACGGTGGGGCCATTTAGAGGGTGTCGGGCGTGTACTCAAAGAGAACCTGTTGGAGACTGACCTGAGTTTACACGCGATGCACCTTTTACCGCTCACAGTAGAAGTTGTTGATTTTGCCTTTTTTTCAGTTAAATTTAGTGGTCAAGACCTGGTGCTTTGCAGGTTCCAATCCGGTATGACTTGGTGTGACTCTGTGGACTTAGGCAGGTTACCTGCCCAAGCTTCAGTATTTACCTGTATAAAATGGAGCTGGTAATAGTCATTGACCGCACGGGGCTTTTGTGAAGATTAAATGAGACTGCGCAATAAGTGATAACTGCTATTATTATCATTATCATTATTAATAGCGTAATAATTGTCATGCTGTATTGTTTTTGGTGTGTGTGCGCGCGCCGGCGCGCGCCAGGATCTTTTGTATGTAACCTTTATGCTGGTAATCCTTGAAAAATATCAGAGTATGTAAGAAGTAACAGGAAATTCAAGACTGGAAAATGTTCTGATTTTAAAAAGGAGAAAAAAGTAGATCTTGAAAAATGCGGTCTAGTAATCTTGACTTTTACTGAGCACCAATACAAACCCAGGATGGATCATATCAAAGGTCATTTGTGAGCATTTAGAAAAATAACTGGTGTCCATTATGAGGCAATCTGCAGTAAGAACAAATAAGTCAACCCAGACTAACCTCTTTGAATGGTAGTAAACTGATACCTCAGTGGAAAAATCTTTTTGTCTTTCTGGACTTAAGTCATCTGAAAAATATCTTAGCCTGAGGTGCTGCCCCATTGTAAGTTTCGTTTTGTTTCTTTTCTTTCTTTCTTTCTTTCTTTCTTTCTTTCTTTCTTTCTTTCTTTCTTTCTTTCTTTCTTTCTTTTCTTTCTTTCTCTCTCTCTCTCTTTTAAGATTTTATTTATTTATTTGACAGAGAGAGAGAGAGAGAGAGAGCACAAGCGAGGGGAGCTGCAGGCAGAGGGAGAGGGAGAAGCTGAGCAGGGAGGCCCATGCAACCTGGGATCATGCCATGAGCTGAAGGCAGCCGCTTAATGACTGAGCCACCCAGCCGCCCCTAATTTATTTTTTTTTAAGTAAGCTCTACACCCAACATGGGGCTTGAACTCACAACCCTGAGATTAAGAGTTGCATGCTCTACCTACTGAGCCAGCCAGGTTCCCTCCATTTGACATCAATCTTACAAAGACATATTCTTTTAGTTTCACAGGTAATAATGTATATACCTTTATGTTGTAAGTAATTCAGAAAGTCAAAATAAAGCTAAAGCCTCCCAATGTCCCCTCCCAATTCTACTCCCACCTCCAGTTATCTTCTTTTATCTGTTTAGTGTACACTTTGTCCAAATATTGTTAAATCTATCTATCTCTATACATGTATGACTTGTAGCTGTTAGGACTTTATTCAGCCAAATGAATACCCAACAAAAGAAAGCAGTTCATTAGTGTCATTCAGAAAGAAGCTTAGGGGCAGGCTACACATAGCCAGCAGTGCAGGGCTGCCCTGTGATATCATTTGACACCATCAGGAGCCCAGGCTCTTTTTTTTCATTTCCACCATCCACAAAAGCATCTGGATTTGTCCTTATCACAAGGTGATTGCTGCTCCTCTAAGAATATATCCACACACTAGACAGGAAAGGACAAAAGTCCTCTTCTTGTGAAGTCATCTTCTTGGGAAGCCTACCAGAACATCTGCCTACAATTCATTGGCCAGAGCTGTATATATATATATGTATATGACTCTTCTATCAACAAGGGAGTCTAGGAAAGTAATTTACCTTTCAAGTATCTATAAAGTATAGACTGGCACAGTAAAAGCAAGTTGTGAATATCTTTCGGGCAACCCACTTTTCAGTGTTTGCTATAGAAATATTGAGGTTGGTTTTGCTTTTTCCATAAATGAGCTCATACTGTATATATTTTTTGCAACTAGCTGTTTTTCCTTAGTAATATGAATTAGAACTTTGCATGTGGCATATATGAAACTTCCTTAGTTCCTTTAGCTGATGCCTGTTACCCTCGTTTCATTATTCTAAGGCACACTTTTTCATTCACATTTTATGATCTTGAAAATTGGTATGCACCTTACAATTGCTGTCGGCTAGGCAGCATTAGCGATGTAGCTGTCATTGCCTGCTGGATAGGCTTCAAAACTTGCCGAATGGATGTTAGCAGCCTGGAATATTGATGATTCTGAGTCTAAACATGATTCAGAAGGTTCAGACTCTCAGAAAAGATTTAGACATGCCTTAATTTATTTCATGAATACTTCCCTTTTAATGTATGCACAAGGATGACATGGAATTAAAAAAAAAAACCATGTCTAAAGTCTCAGTTGGCTTTTCGAATAAGTATGAAATAAAAATTATAAGTGATAAGAAAGCTTGGTGTCATAGTTTAATTAGGAACATTTTTCTTAGTGATACATAAAATAATGATGTCTGTAACTGATGACTTCCTGAAGTCAATGAAATATGGTGTTCAACACTATGGCTATTCCAGAGTTTATCTAATTGTTTCCCTATCAATAGATGTTTTTCCTTTTTTTCACATAATGCTCCAGTAAACCCTTGTCCATGCCTTTTTCCATATGTGCAAGTAGTATTTTTCTAGATACCTAGAATTTCGCAATTAAAAATTCTAATAGTTACTGCCCTCCCCCAAATCTATAACCCCCATCAAATATTGAAAAAAACTGAGGGACATCCCATAAAATCCCTGACTAATACTCCTCAAAACTGTCAAGGACATTCTAAACTAAAGACAGTGTACTATGTTCACATATACCCCCACATCCAGTGTCTCCTATTGTTAACCTTGTATATTAGCCTGGAGCCTTTTTTAAAAATAATTTTTTAAAAATATTTTTATTTATTTATTTGACAGAGAGAGAGACAGCGAGAGAAGGAACACAAGCAGGGGGAGCGGGAGAGGGAGAAGCAGACTCCCCGCGGAGCAGGGAGCCCAATGCGGGGCTCGATCCCAGGACCCTGGGATCATGACCTGAGCCAAAGACAGACGCTTAACCAACTGAGCCACCCAGGAGCCCCGAAATTTTTCTATTTTCTATTTAATTGATCAGTTTTTTTTGCCATTTTGAGTTCTTGTTTGTATTTCTCCTAAGTCCTGTCTTCCCAAGTCAAAGTTAGCAGATCTGATGTTTGCCATGTGCAACTTTAGCCACCCTCAATTTAATTTTGTATTATTTCCACCAGAAATATTTATTATGAATTGGATTAAATACTGATAGCTTATACTAATTCTTAGTTAATTTATGAGAATACTGTAAGGAAATCCTTTTAGTTGCTCCAGAGGAGTAAAATTTTCTTCTACCTTTATCGTCTTCTTTCCTCCTCCTCCTTGTTCTTCCTTTCTCTCTCTCTCTGCCTCCTTCCCTCCTGCCTTCATTTACTTTCCATCATCAAAGTTGCAATGAACATGCCTCTTTGTAGCCACAGGCAAATATTTTTCCAGAAGAGATACTTGGAATTGCTGTGTTAGAAATTGGATAATGAAAGGAAGAGAGGAGTGGCAACGAAAGCTGTTCACGGCCATCGAGGATCAAAACCAAACTCTTCATTCTGGGCACCTGGGTGGCACAGTTGGCTAAGTGTCCGTCTTTCGGTTTCAGCTCAGATCCTGATTGTAGGGTCCTGGGATAGAGCCCTGCACCAGGCTCCACGCTCAGCTCAGAGTCTGCTTGCGATTCTCTCTCTTTCCCCCTCTGCCCCTCCCACTTGTGCACTCTTTCTCTCTCTCTTACTCTCTCTCAAATAAATAAATAAATAAATCTTACAAAAAACCCCCAACTCTTCATTTTTCAGTCGCTAAACCTCTTTCCCAAGGTTTCGCAGCCTATTCGTGGCAGAGCAGGTCTAGAAATACAGAACAGTGTCAAGCAGTTTTATGAAAAGTAATGCAAGCTTGCCTCCGTGTCTTCAGACATTTTCAAGGGTTTAGACCTGGTGCAATTGTTGCAGCTGGTGGAACGGTGTGTGCAGACTGCCGTTGCCTGGGGTCTGGTGTTGAGCGTGGATGTAGATGAGCTCAAGGACAAATGCGCACCTGTGAGCACAAATTAGGGTCTACGAAGAACACTGGAACACTGGATTTCACTCTGGCCTGTTCCCCCATCACTTTCTGAGCTGACACTCCTCTGGATTGTTCCACCAGCACTGGCTTTTGTTCTTAACAACTTGTTCAGCGCTCCCCACTCCTGGCCCCTCATTCCTTCCCTGCACAGGCAGACCCCGCAGACTGAGGCATTTTCGTTTGTCTCAGGGCTCATGTCTTATGAAAGATACTTGGATATATTTGGCCATTGAAGAATAGCTTACCTTTCTCCAACTTAGGGAAGGAGATGTTCAGATAGAAAATTAACTCAAGGGGTGCCTGGGTAGCTCAGTTGGTTAAGTGTTTGCCTTTGGCTCAGGTCATGATCCCAGGGTCCTGGGATTGAGCCCCGCATTGGGCTCTCTGCTCCGCGGGAAGCCTGCTTCTCCCTCTCCCACTCCCCCTGCTTGTGTTCCCTCTCTCGCTGTCTTTCTGTCAAATAAATAAATACAATCTTTAAAAAAAAAAAATTAACTCAAATGCACTCAGTGGTTAGATCCTAGGAGGAATATCTGAACTTCCTAAAAACTAGCTTCCTGCTTCATCTGTGCTTGATATTGTATTTAAAGAGAAAGGTGCAAAGAGACAGATTGACTAGCAGTTAGAGATTGCCTGACAGGATAGTTGTACCTTAGTGGGGTCACCACAGATCAGTCTTCCTCTATGTGATAATAATAGTTTATATTATAGGGGAACTACTAAGGAGCTTTTTATATACCTACCTCATTTAATCCTCTCAACAATTCTGTGGTGTATGTATTCTGCTTTATAAAGTCACTCACCATCTTTTTTTTTTTTTAAGATTTTATTTATTTATTTGACACAGAGAGAGAGAGAGAGCAGCAGAGGGAGAGGGAGAAGCAGACTCCCCACTGAGCAGGGAGCCTGATGCAGGACTCGATCCCAGGACCCTGAGATCATGACATGAGCCAAAGGCAGATGCTTAACCGACTGAGCCACCCGGGTGTCCTGATCACTCCTCATCTTATAGTGACTACGATTTTCCAGAAAAGTCTCAATTTCAAAAATCTTGGTCCATAATTGTCATTAGCTATCAAAATGCTTCAAAAGTTTTGATAGTTCAGTGTCTGAACTATAACTCCCAGACAACCTCTACCATCAGAGAGTGGACTACAAATACTTGTAATACAATTTATCCTGATATTTGGTTCAGAAAGTATGATTTCAGTGCATCTACCCACCCATGCTAGCTTCCAGCAAATATCCCCAGTTCCTGCTGTGCTGGGTGGTTATTTTTGTACTGGATGATACCTCCCTTGCATCCCATAACTGCTGATTGAGTTAGAAGTAGACTTCTAGTCCGAAAGCAGTCAATTCATAAGCTTCCAGCTTGCGTCCTGGCATGAAATGATGAGATGGGCCAATCACATTTTTTTGTGTGGGTAAATATGAACCAAGAGACAAGGAGGAGGTTTCTACCCTAGGCCTGGGTATCCATGATGGTCAAGTGCAGGTGAATAAGCAGAGAGAGCAGTCTGGGAGATAGGGGAGAAGGAGCACAGGGACAGAGGGAGACAAAGATGGACCAAGACAAAGAAAAGGGACTGAGAGACAAGAAAAAGTTAGAGAGGCAGAGACATAGAAAGACACACCTCAAATAAGAGAGAGAAAAATTTGGTTCCTATTGGCTTTTAAGTTCCTGTGAGGCCCTGCTCAACTTAGGTTCCTGCCCCAAAAAGCCAGATGAAAGTAGTTTCTATGTCTACACTCAATTAGATTTTAGAGGGGGTGCCTGGGTGGCTCAGTCAGTTAAGTGTCTGCCTTCGGCTCAGGTCACAATCTCAGGGTCCTGGGATGGAGCCCCATCATGGGGCTCCCAGCTCGGTGGGGAGCCTGCTTCTCCCTCTGCCTCTCACCCCCCATTCTCTCTCTCTCTCCCCATCTCAAATAAATAAATAAAATCTTTTAAAAAACTGGATTTTAGGGAGACTGGATCTGGCCAGTCAAAATCATAACAGGCACATGGATAAACTAAAAACCAGTGTATTAATTTGCAAAGAGAATTGTACTTTCTCAGAACTCTGGAGTGTTCAGGTTGGATGATCAGTCTATTTTTCCTCCCGTAAGAAAACTTTTGTAGAAACCAACTCTTATGTCAAGACTGCTTGGTGAGACTGGACCTGAGCAAAGGGTAGACCATTGTCAGAGTTGCCCTCAACATGAAATCAGAGTGCAATGCATCGTGCATCTCCAATGTGGGGATGGACTGCCTGAGGCAAGCATAGGGAAGGGATGAGTCACGTGGATATGTTCTTTCTCTATAGCTTCCTATTATTAGACTCTATGTGGACTCCACCCTTTTGTTAACAGTTTCTTCTTTTTTTTTTTTTTTTAAGATTTTATTTATTTGACAGAGATAGACATAGCGAGAGAGGGAACACCAGCAGGAGGAGTGGGAGAGGGAGAAGCAGGCTTCCCGCTGAGCAGGGAACCTGATGCGGGGTTCAATCCCAGGACCCTGGGATCACGACCTGAGCCAGAGGCAGATGCTCAACGACTGAGCCACCCAGGCACCCCTTGTTAACAGTTTCTACAGAGAAGTTATAACAACTTTATTATTAATAAGGAAGTAATAGCTAACATTTATTGAGTATTTTCTTTGAAACTTGCATTGTGCTAAGCCCTTTACAAATACAATACGTTACTGAATCATCAAACAACCCTATTAAGTAGGTATTGCTACTCTACTTTCCAGAGAATGTTCAGACAGGTTAAGAAGCTGGTTCAAGGGCAAGGAACATGGAGAGCTAAGTTAGGAACAAAGAGAGAGCTGGGAGGGCAATGACCACATTACAAGTCTGAATAGATACCCTGGTCACGTTAGTTTTGGAGATCATTTACTCTCTTGATTCGAGAAGGAGACACATGATTAAATGTGAATTTTTCTGTGTTTCCTTAGCAGCGTTTTGGCATGTGGCTCATGTCAATCACCATTATTTTATTTTTTTTTAAGATTTATTTATTTATTTATTAGAGACAGAGAGCATGAGAGGGGGGAAGGGCAGAGGGAGAAGCAGACTCCCCGCCGAGCAGGGAGCCTGATGCGGGACTCGATCCCGGGACTCCAGGATCATGACCTGAGCCGAAGGCAGTCACTTAACCAACTGAGCCACCCAGGCGCCCATCCATTATTTTAAATAAACAAAAATAACAACAGTGATACTGGTCATTTACTGAAGTGAGGACTAGCCAGTTCATCTACCCTGCCAGGTAGGTATTATTATTCCTACCTTAGAATGAGAAAACTGAGATTCAAGGAGTGTAACTTAGTTCACGAAGATATAGGCAGTAAAGTCAGGATTCAGACAGATCTATCCATTAAATCCACTGCTTTTCCCATACTGTACCCTGTATCAATCACATTTCTAACCTCAGTCGGCTTTCTATTTTCACACACCAATAGTTTCCTCTGGGCTTTATCCTCATTTAAGAAGGAAATATTCATGGATGTCTTACGTGGCCCTGGGGAGGAAAGCTATAGGTAGAAATGGTGTATTGCCTTGGGTTCCAGTGAGGTGACTGTCATAAAGTTTGTCTGTCAATAGCAACCCCCTCAAGATGGTCTTAGTTTACAGGTTCTCTGGACAATTTCAAAGCCACTTGGACACAAAACAAATTATTGTTAAGATGACTAACAAGGAGCAGGTAAAACTCTTAGTTATAGTGTCTTTATTTTTTTTTGGTGCTCCTGATCCTGGGAAGTGTTTGGGTATTTCTTTGTAGTCAAAAGACCTGGCTCAGTCTCTGTTCTAGGGCTGTAGGTGATGGGAGCTAGGAGGGCAGCAATAGCCTCAAATCTGTAATACAAAAATGAAAAATAGGGCATGTTGTTGGTGGTGTGGAGAATACGAATCCCCGTACTTTGCTGGGGGGAATGTAAAATCATTCATTAGGCCACTAGGAAAAGCTTTTTGGCCGTTTCTTTTTGGCAGGTAAAACATAATCACCATAGGACCCAGCAATCTCACTCCTAGGTATATATCTCAAAGAATTGAAAACAGGTACTCAGACAAATACATTCACAGGCATGTTAAGGGGGGCACTATTCACAAAGGTTGGAAATAATGCAAATATCCATCAATGGATGAATGTATAAACAAACTGTGGTACACATACAATGGCATATTATTCAGCCATAAAAAGGAATGAAGTACTGATAGTACCGATAGATACATGCTACAAGAGGCATGAACCTAAAAATATCAAGCTAAGTGAAAGAAGCCAGACATAGAAGGCCACATACTGTGATTCCATTTATATGAATCGTCCAGAATAGGTAGATCCAAAGAGTTAGAAAATAGATTAGTAGTTGCCAGAGGTTGGGGGGAGGAGGGAATGGGGAGTGACTGCTTAATGCCGCCAGTTTTCCTTTTGGGGTGATAAAAATGTTTCAGAGCTAGATAAAGATATTGGTTGCTCAACATCGTAAATGTAATACATGTCACTGAATTATTCATTTTAAAGTGGTTAATGTTATGTTATGTGAATTTCACCTTAATTAAAACAAAAAAGTTCAACAGCCGTTTCCGCCCTTCTGAGCTTGAAATCTTCCCAAAAGATACAGGGCATAAGAAACACATGGCCACCATCCTTGTCCTACAGTTCGATCTGTTGTACATTCATTGATCCGCTCATGAATTTCCACTTACTCAGCACAAAGTGTCTCAGCCAGGTCCTGGGCTCCAGAGGGCACAGTCCCTGCCCTAGGTGCGCGCAGCCTAGGGGGAGACACATCCCGTAAATTAAAAAACAAAACTCCGTGAAGAACCCAGCACATGAGGGTTGGTTGTTCCAAGTAACGGGGAATCCCCAAAGAATAGGAGGCCCTTTTCAGACAGAGGACTTAGTCGGAGCTAACTCGCGTCCATGGCCGCCAGATCCCTCGTGGCAAATGCATTCTTTTGTTGTTCCCGGAGATGAAACAGTTTCTCGGACCCTCCAAGAGCTCCTCTGCAGAGGCGGCAGGAGGGAACTCCATCGGCCCCGCGCTGGCCGCACGGAGGAAGAGGGTCGGGTAGGCGGGGGCCCCCCCGCGCCCCGCCCCGCGCCTCAGGGGGAGCCCGGCGGCCGCAGCTTGGGAGGTGGGGACTGCGCGGGGCCGCGCTCCCGCCCTGCTCCGCGCCGACGGACCCGCAGCCGCCGGTCGGCCCACGAGGGGGCGGCGGCTCCCGGGCTTTGTGGCCGCGGCGCGCGCGGCGGGCCTGGCCGGCCGGGGGCGCGCCGCCACCGCCACCCGGCGCTCCGGAGC
>NW_023270433.1:30180706-30311773 GCF_011800145.1 Mirounga leonina | reverse complement strand
CCCCGCCTGCGAGAGGAGCCGAGGCCGCCCGCGCTCGCGCCTCGCCGGCCCCTCCCCCGGTCGCCGCGGCCGCCGCGCCGCCGCTGCAGGTAGGAGGCCCCCCCGGCGGGCGGGCCGCAGCGGGGCGGGGGCGGGGTGGGGGGGCCGGCGTGCGGGGGCGCGGACGGGCCTGGCGGGCTTCCGGGCCGAGCCGCCGAGACCCCTGCCCCGGAGGCTGGCCGGCAGCCTCTGCGCGCCGCGACGGACTCGGTGAGTGGGGCTGGCCTGCGGCGGAGAAAGCCGCAGGGCGCGGACCTCGGGGGGATTCGGCGGCTCACCCGGGGCTGGGGGGACTCTGGCCCTACCCCCCGGGCCGGGGGAGCCGCTGGGGAGGAGTCCAGGCGCCCGCAGTGCCCGGCTCTTCCCATCCCAGGGTCCGCGCTGTTTGCCAGGCACTGTGCTCGGCGCTTTCCCATACTTGTCTCCTTTAAGACGCCCCAATGCCCCGTCCGAGGGTGAAATGGGAAGGGTCCCTCAGTCAGAGGCCGAGGGCCCAGCCTCATCACATCGGTGCCCGCCTGACCTTGGGAAAGCTTCTTCACTCCGATCCTGGGCTGCTGCTACTGTAAATGGGGGAACGGTGGAGGGGGTGTTGCGGGGGAGTGCCTGCTCTAATACTACCCCCTGGTACTGTTGTGAGAGATAATGTACATAAATGATCACAGCTAAATTTTGGGCACTTTCTCTCTACCAGGCCCCAGGTACTAAACAGTTGGCGTGAGTTATCTGAATCATCACACCGGCGCTATGAGGGAGCTACTGTAAATTGCCCGAATAATCTTTATTTAGGAGTAGGAAACAGTGAAGGATTTATTTAGCCTCCCTCTTCCGATCCAGGAGATTGGTTGTTTCTTAGATGTGGTAACATTTAAGATTACAAATGTTTCTGCAGTACAGGAGAGAGGTTATAGGATGCAGGGATCTATTTGTCACGCATTTAAAATGAGATAGAAAAATATCAGGGTCAGGGGTGTGGATTTCAGCGTGTCAGATGGGAGGTTGTGTTACCAAGGAAATTGTTAAATATGAATTCAAAACCATAGTTCCTGAGCTATGATTGAGGACTATTAGGGGAATTGGGGACGACAGAGAGAAAGGGGGAGGACTGGGGAGGGGGAGAGAGAGGCAAGAATTCTGAAGCTCTGGAAGGTGTTGAGGAAGAGACCAGGGTTCACCACCCCAGAAGCCTTCTGGACCAGGATTCCATCCTGCCCTTAGAGACCAGGCATCCTGCTGGGATGAGATCACAGGTTGCCTTTTCTTACTCCCAGGCCACCCCAAAAATATTCAGATGGGTTGAGAGCCAGACTCTTCCCAAAATGTCATTGTCCCTTCTTGTGATTCCTGAAATTCTTTTCATGTGTTTGAGGAGATTGGGGTACTCATGGACCCTAAAGGTTGATAAGACACTTAAGATACAAAGGCCTACCTGATGTAATGAAGGAGTGTGTTTTGAACACAATTCACTTGGTTAGAGAGCTGTGGGCATAAGGAGATTATTTGGGGGTTCAGTTTGGAATGGGGAGAATGGAAGGCTTTGGACCCTGAAGAAGGCAGAGAAAGGCAGGAAGGCCTAGGGGCTGTGCCCCCAGGAAAGGGACTAGTGATGGTGAAGGCAGGGAGCAGTGTGCATAGTGGAAAGTGCAGTTGCTTTGGAGAGATAGACAGTTTGGGGTTCAAATCCTGGCTCTGCCATTTATCAGCCGTGTAATTTTTTATGAGGATAAAACAATGTTTTTTTCAAAGGCCTGGTAGGGAGCTCAGCCAACACTAGTACCTTCTTCCCTGTCTATGGTGACATTCCTTCAACAAGTATCTGCTGAGCACCAGCTGTCTGCTGAGTCCTAGGTTTCCTGCTGGGGATACAGAGATGAGTCAGAAATTATGGATTCCCTTATGAATTTCCCAGTCCAGTGAGGGAGATGGACACAAAGAGCACATTACAAAAAATATGGGAAGTGCTACAGTATATAGTCACATACAACTGGCAGTGAGCTCACAGAGGAGTAACTAATTCACTCTGGATAGAAAACTCAGGGCCCCATTACCTCTAACAAGAGGAGTATGAGACTTTATGATAGAGATTTTGAATGCTACGCCACCTCCTAACTTCTGTCTTTTTTTTTTTTTTTTTTTTTACCACCTTTGCCTGGTCTTTGCCCTGATATCTTTCTTGTAAAAAAGAAGTCTAGTTGCAGTGTGTGCATACTTTATAAGCTACCTCAGACTCATTTTAGAAGGAAGCTATTTTTTTTTTTTTAAAGATTTTATTTATTTTAGAGAGAGAGACACAGAGAGAGAGAAGGAACACAAGCAGGGGGAGTGGGAGAGGGAGAAGCAGGCTTCCCGCCGAGCAGGGAGCCCGATGCGGGGCTCGATCCCAGGACCCCGGGATCATGACCCGAGCCGAAGGCAGACGCTCAATGACTGAGCCACCCAGGTGCCCCGGAGGCTGTTGTAAATATAATAGCCCAGGCATTAATTGAGGAGCCATCACAAAAATGTCACAAGAGTTGGACCTTGAGGGATGAAAATGAGCCCTTGGTGGGGCACATATGACTCTTGATCTCAGGGTTGTGGGTTCGAGCCCTATGTTGGGTATAGAGATTACTTAAATATAAAATTGTTTAAAAAAAAAAAAAAGGGAAGAAAGAAAATGAGCCCTTGGTGGACCTTGGAGTAAAGGATTCCAGCCAGAGGAAGCCTTGTGTACAGAGTCATGAGAACACAGCAGGTTCAAGGGCATGAAGTTGAGTTTGGTTTGCTGTGTTGAAAAATATATGGAAAGAGGGGGTTGGCATGGGGTGGCAGGGGCACAGATCTGGAAAGGCCTCAAATGCTATGTGCAGAGTTTAGACTTGATCACTGAGGAATGTGGGAGATATAAGAGGTTTACACGCAGGACTGGGGCATGATCACTGTGTTTTAGGAAGAGCCCTCTGGTAGTTGTGTGGAAGAGGGGCTGGAAGTTGGGAGATCATTTTGGGAGACCAGGGCCTGACCTCAGAAATATAAGGCAATAAGGATGAGAGAGGAGGTAATAAATACTGAGGTAAAACGTATAGGGGGTCTTAGTGATTGGTTACCTGTGATGGAAGAGCATGCTGAGTTTTCTGCTTTGGGCCACATTAAGGTGGCTGAAATCATCAGAAATCAGGAGGTTTGAGAGTAGGGGAATAATTTGTTTGCTTTTGTCCATGAATAATTGGAGATTTCGGGGCACCTGGGTGGCTCAGTCGGTTAAGCAACCAACTCTTGGTTTTGGCTCAGGTCATGATCTCGGGGTTGTGGGATCGAGCCCCAGGTCGGGCCCTGCGCTCAGCGGGGAATCTGCTTGAGATTCTCCCCCTCTGTTTCTCCCTTCCCCTCTCTCAAATGAATAAATAAATCTTTAAAAAAAAAAAAAGAATTGGGGATTTCTGAGGTGCCCACACGGACAGCTAAACAAGTGGGGATGTGTGTGGTGCTGAGGAGAGAGAATGGGGCTGGGGAGAGAGGATCTCCCTGATACCCTTACTTTCTTTTGAACAAACACTGAAAATCTACTATGTGCTAAAAATACAAATAAAATGTAGTTCCAAGCCTCAGGAATTCACCCTCAGACAGTGGCAAGCACTTGAGAATATGGATAGATTGCGGTACAGGGTAATTCTGAGTGCTGCAGGAGGGGTAAATACTTGGGACCCCTGGGCCAGAGATGGGAGTGAGCGCCCCTGATTGTTCTGAAGCAGTGGGAGGGGAGGAGCGAGCACTCATAGGCAAGGAGTGGGCTGGAGTGGGAAAGCACTTTCTGTAGAGGATACTTAAAAAATGATTCCAAGGGAATCTCAGGGAGCTTGGGGTAGGGGTGGGGAGATGGTTTGGGAAGGAGCCATGGGGAGGGAAAGGAGGGGCTGGGACTTTTAAGAACCATCTCTAGAGGAGAGTGTGAGGGTGGAAGGACGGGAGGTGGGAGCTCTTGCCTTAAACACAAGGCTGGTTCTGCTCACAGTCATACTCAGACACGGATGGTAAAAATAAACACTTCCAAGTTACAAGGCCGCCTGGGGTGGGTGGTGATGGGGCAGAGGAGGGAGAGCATTAGAGGGAGCAAGTTCATCTCAAGGTTTAAGACTGCAGAGTCCTCTGAGGGAAGGAGAGATGATGGAGAGGGCACAGGTGAGTGGCCATCCTGGGTGGTCAGCTCTGAACTTTCGAGAGCAGGTATACGGGAAGGTGGGCCCAGGCACAGTAATGTCTGATTACTCCTACCTCTGGATAAAATGAAATCATGAAGCCGTCACTGTCATAGTGTGGCTCTTAAAAATTTGGCAGACAAGGGCGCTTGGGTGATTCAGTTGGTTAAGCCTCCGACTCTTGGTTTCAGCTCAGGACACAATCTTGAGGTCGTGGGGTCGAGCCCCACATTGGGCTCTGTCGCAGTCTGCTTCAGATTCTCTCTCCCTCTCCCTCCTGCTCACTCACTCTCTCTCTCTCTATCAAATAAATAAATAAAATCTTTAAAAAAATTTTTGGCATATAGTACAATAGCATTTACAAGAAGAAGCCAGAAGTAATTTGTTATAAATCCTCTGTCAAAGGAGAAGTTTTAGATAGTAGAACAACTAGATTTAATCAGTAAAAAATGCAGACGGCAAGCAGGTTAGTTTTAACATATATTTCACAAATATGTATCAAATGCCTTCTGTGTACCAGGCCCTCTTCAGTTTGCTGGGGCTACAGTAATGACGAGATCCGATCATCTGCTTTTGACATTTCACCTGGAACTATTTAACCTCTAGGTTAAACCTGTGTGGGCTCCTTACGTGGTCTGATGTGCTGAGATCACTTTATTCTGTTTCAGTGTTCTCTCTCATTGGCCAGTTGCGCCACCAGCTTCATAAATAATCAGAAGATACCATCTATGCGTATTTGGCAGAGAACTGTGGAAATCAGGTTGCAGGAAAACCATCACAGCCGCAGAGCTATCATGGACGGCCAGCGCTGGATGGGACTTTAGAGAACACCCACTTTAGCTTTGTAATTTGAGATGAGAAACCAACAGGGAGGAAAGGGGACTTGGCTAATGTCACACATTTGATGTCAGAGTTGAGAGCAGTGCCCTTCGAGTTCCTAGATGGGATAGTGGGGAAGGCTTGAGGGCACCTCACAAAAGAGCCTCTTGACCATGAGAAGGTTCCAAAGAGATGTTGAAAACAAACGAGGAAGCTTTGCTTTTAGGTCCTCCTGTGTTACTGGAAACCCAGGAAGCCCCCACTTTTGCTCTGAGCCGCAGTTTCCTCATCTGTAAGAGGATTGGACTTTTAGTTTTTTTTTTTTTTAAGATTTTATTTATTTGAGAGTGAGCGAGAGCATGGGGGGAGGGGCAGTGGGAGAAGCAGATTCCCTGCTGTGCAGGGAGCCTGACGTGGGGCTTGATTCCAGGACCCTGGGATCATGACCTGAGCCCAAGGCAGACGCTTAACCGACTGAGCCACCCAGGCGCCCCCTGGACTTTTCATTTTAACATGTTAGGATCAATGTCGCTTTGAGAAAATGTTGTTTTGGGGATGCTGAGTCAGGGGACAGTCAACAGGCCAGGATAAGAAATGGCTTTTCACCTCTTGAGAGCAAAATGGGTCACCCATAACGTGTTGCCTTCAGCTTCAAATTTCCTTCAGCTCACTCACACACTGCTATGCGTTCTTTCTCTCTGCCTTTCCCAAGTCCTGGTCTTCCTTTGCTCCAATGCTAAGTCTAATTCCAGTCTATTCTAATGGGAATTAAGGTTCTTAGTCTAGATCCCCCCAATCCTGGAGTAGTGTCCCTGGGCACATCTCTGTCACGATGCTTATCACCCTGCCTTGTCACCAGCCTGCCCTCCAAGATGCTGTATTGTGTTAGGTCTTCATTGGACTGTGACCTCCTTGATCCTAAGGAATACCCCTCTCTCTGGTTCCTGTGCAGGGTGGGAGCTCCTGGATCCTCTGCTTCCTCTGGATGCCTGCCCCCCGCACGTGGACACATACACACGTCCTCGTAATTCCTCGATTTGAAATAGTCTGGTGTGCTCCTCCTGTCCGTTAACATTGCCACCACTCAGCATCGAGGCCCTTCTCAATTATTTATCCGAACGATCTCCTTCAACTCTGTGTTCATATCCTATACATTCTTAAAGATCTAGCTCAGATGTCCTCTTGTTCACAAAGAATGCAAATTAAGCTCTTCCTCCTCTGCCCAAGGTGCTTTGTCCTCTTTTGTGGCGTCTGTTTCAGCGTGCTTCCCTTGTAGTTAGCAGTGTGTGCAGGCCAGCTCGCTTTCCAGGCTATCACGTTCAGCTCGTTTTTGTGTCTCCCACACAGTCTAGGACAGTACAGAGCTTTTGGCAGTTTCATGACACATCCGTTGAATTGTGCATCTATGCAGCGAGAGCCAGTAAGTATCTGAGTATGTCTTGTAGACTGACCACTAGTGTATTTTTGGAAGTGATTTTTTTTTTTTAAGATTTTTATTTATTTATTTGAGAGAGAGAGGGAGAGAGAGAGCACGAGCGGAGGGAAAGGCAGAGGGAGAGGGACAGGCGGACTCCACACGGAGCGTGGAGCCTGACACGGGGCCAATCCCAGGACCCCGAGGTCGTGACCTGAGCCGAAATCAAGAGTCGGACGCTTAACCAGCTGAGCCACCCAGGCGCCCCTGGAAGCTGTTTAATATGGGTGGGAGGGGTAGGAAGAACTAAAACTTATTGAAGCTTTAGTCTGTGCTTCTTCTTTACTCAAATTGCAGGGTAGTTGTGCAGATGGAGTAAGGCGGAGAAGGAGGTTGTAGCCTTATTTTACAGATGAAGCACTGGAGGTTAATTGACTTGGCCAAAGTCACAAGGCTCGGTGAGTGCTGAAGTCAGGATTTGAGCCCAGGTTTTCTGCATTTCTTGGTTCATTTCACTTTACTTCATGAGCAGGAATTCATTAAGGTTTAAAAGATCCTGACACCTGCCCCAGGTCTCAGCACTACCCATCTCCAGTCACGGTTCCTGTTCTGAGTACTGGCTTCAAAGAACTCCCTTTTCCATGAAAGTCAATAAAAGTAAAATCTGGGGCACCTGGGTGGCTCAGTTGGTTAAGCGACTGCCTTCGGCTCAGGTCATGATCCTGGAGTCCCGGGATCGAGTCCCACGTCGGGCTCCCTGCTCAGCAGGGAGTCTGCCTCTCTCTCTGACCCTCCCCCCTCTCATGCTCTCTATCTCATTCTCTCTCTCAAATAAATAAATAAAATCTTTAAAAAAAAAAAAGTAAAATCTGGCCAAGTTGCTCTAGTCTTTGCTCAAATTTTAGGACTTAGATTGACCCTTGGTGGACTTAAAATATCATTAGATGGTGTATTAGTCAGCCTGGGCTGCCATAATAAAATACCACAGACTAGATGGCTTAAACATCAGAAGTGCATTCCTCCTAGTTCTGGAGGCTGGGAAGTCCAAGATCAAGGTGCCGGCAAGGTAAGTTTCATTCTGAGTGAAGCTGTCTCTCTAGCTGCTGCCGGCCCTCTGTGTGCTCACGTGACCTCTTCGTGAGCCCTTGGGAAGACAGGGAGAGGGGAGAGGGCAGGGAGGAAGGAGGGAGAGATGAAGGGAAAGGGAATGTTCTCTGATGTCTCTTATAAGGACACTAAATCTCCTTGAATCAGGGCCCCACCTTCATCACCTGATTTAACCTTAATTACTTCCTTAAAGGCCCAGTCTCTAAATATAGTCATCCCGGAGATTAGGACTTCAATATATGAATTTTGGGGGTGTGCAAACATTCAGTCCATAATAGATGGATTTTTGTTTTAAAGTGGTATCAAATGTACTTACTACAATCTCTGGTGGTTTAGTCAGTGTTAGTGTTTGGGGAATTGTGCTGTTTCCTCTATTCTTTTTTGGTATTGGATTCATGCTCTTATTTAGTACTGTCTGTGAGTCTGCCTGGCCCAAGGGGAGTTTTCATTGCATTTGGATTTTTTTTTTTTACCATTTTTACTTTAATGCAGCTTTTGATGTACAGACTGTTATCAGGTATGATACTCATTCTGTGCACGATGGGCAGCTTGATGCCTATATCAGAATGTATTCGTTCATTAAATGTTTAATGAAGGTCCATGACGATTGTGAGGGTCACTGCGCTGTTAGTTGAACCACACCTTGCTTTAGGACCGGGAGCACTGTTGTCTAGCACAACAGTGGACAGAAAAGATGACCTGTATTGAACAGAGTTGAGGGGCGGGGAAGGCCCGTCTTTCTCTAACAAAAGCTGATGCAGCAGGAAAGGCTTATGTTGTTGTTATCTATAACCAGTTATGGACATTGCTGGGTAGTTTCAAGCTAGAATTTGCTTTCTGGCCTCAAAGTTTCTATTCACAAGCTTCGCCTGGAGATCTCTTACTTTGAGAAGTGTTTGTTTACTTAGGACTGTCAGGTGCTCAAGCAGAATGTCAGTGTTCCCCTGAGGCGTGGACCATCTTGAAGCTACCTGTCATCTCAGCAGTTACTTTTCAAACACACATTCTTATCAGATCAACAGCAGAAATTATTTCAGAGCTCTGGTTAGAATGAGAGTGGTTCACCTTGGGGCGGGGTGGCTGTGGGCCCTAGGTTTGAGACACGGAGGCCGAGGTGATGGGGGGAGGCGAGGAGAAGAGCCAAGAGCCGCCGAAAGGAGATGGACAGAAGCAGGAACAGCTCCTCCTGAGTAGCTCTACCCTAGGAACTTTCCCTGCTGACAGATTGCTAATTGACATGTAATTTGAGCAGGGACAGGAGCGGCAACCAGGTCTGAAAGAGGAGAGCTAAGCAGGGTGAGGACATTGGATCTGGGTTTGAATCCTGGTTCTGCCACTTACGTTTTGTGTGGCCACAGGCAGGTTACCGAGCCTCACTTTTCTGATCTGAGAAATGGAATTGGTTGGTGGGAATGAACAGCTTACTTCATGAGGCTGTTGGGAATCCATAGGGGACCTTTCGGGTACACTGTGTCATACCAGAATTCCCTTTACAGCCCTGCAGAATGCAACCACATGGCCCAGCGACACCTGCTGTTCTACAAAATTAAGCAAAGTAAATTGGTAACTCTGGATTTACTTAGCTAGTGATTAAATAACAGTTTAGTTAATAGGCTATTAATGGTCCCCAGGTGTTGGTAATTCTGAGTATTTGCTTTTGAGAGCAGTCCGGTACTTTAATAAAGTTTTTTTTTTTTTTAACAGAAAATACTGTAGTGTAACAAATGGGGTCTCAGGGACTATTTTTGGGAGGATTAAATGATATAGTGCATATTAAGCACTTAGTATAGCGTCTGACCCACAGTAAGGACTCAATAAAGGTTATCTGCTATTGTTAACGGCAGTTACTAGAGACTCAACTGGTTACGCGGGTCAATATACTCCCCACGAGGTCACCACCACCTGGTGGCAGCGAGCGGTACTGCATACATTGTAAGGTAGAATCATTTAATTGCTTGAAATTAATTCCATGGAATTTCAGCTCCACCAAGTATCACAGGGACTTTGTTCAGAATGTGACTTATTTGCCTGAGAGCAGGAATTCATATTTCATTAAACAGTGAAGTGACATTTTTCACCTCCATAGTTGGCGTAGAATTAAAAAAATGTTAATGGCACCAGTAAACGAAGTAGGGAAACAGAAGTGCTCATGTGCTATTAGTAGGAATGTGAATTGGTACACCATTTCTGGAGGACAGATGGTGATGTAACAGAAGTCTTAAGTGTTTTCGTCTTTTGTGGCAACCATTCCTTTTCTAGGAATTTATCTTGAAGAAGTAAAGTTAGAAAAAAAATCTATTTAGAAAGAAAAAGTATATAAATAAATAAATACATAGAAATAGCATTGCCTATATCGGAAAAACATAGGGAACAATTCCTTTTTCATTTGCGAATGATAGCAATGATTTTTTTTTTAAAGATTTTATTTATTTGTCAGAGAGAGAGAGACAGCACAGCAGAGGGAGTGGCAGAGGGAGAAGCAGGCTCCCCGCAGAGCAGGGAGCCTGAGGCGGGACTCGATCCCAGGACCCTGGGATCATGACCTGAGCCGAAGGCAGACGCTTAATGACTGAGCCACCCAGGCATCCCGATTCTTTTTTTTTTTTTTTTTTAAGATTTTATTTATTTAAGTGGGGGAGAGAGAGAGCACACGAGTGGAGGAGGAGGGGTGAGGGGCAGGGGGAGAAGCAGACTCCCCACTGAGCAGGGAGCCCGATGCGGGGCTCTAACACAGGACCCAAAGATCAAGACCTGAGCGGAAGGCAGACCCTTACTGACTGAGCCACCCAGGTGCCCCTTTATAGCAATGATTCTTAAAAAGAGTGAGAGTGTAAGGGAAGGTAGACATATTGACATCTGGTGCAGAGGAGCTGGGATGGGAGGATCAGAATTTGCTCTAGGATCTGTGTCGTTTAAGAACATTCAGTTGGGCATAGATATCTTGGTAGTTAGAAATAGTACAGAAGAGCTATATTGTAGCAGGTGTATATTAATAAATTTCTGTTTAGGGAATGTTGATTTATAGGGAATAGGAATATTAATGAATGCAAAAAATTTTGGACCTTTGGGGAGGAAGGGGCCTGGATTGGGTTATTGCAGGGACATTAGACCAATATGATTGAAATACAGGCCTGGGACTCTAGGGGTGCAGAGATACATCCCTAAAGATAAATTTCTCCTTGTTTAGCTTTGTCCAAGACCTGAGGGTCAAAGAGCCGTGGCATATATCTAAATCTCTTGATCTCTGATAACTGATATTCCTCACAGTGAGTGTGGGGCAGGGTACCTGGTATGTGGAGACACTAGTCACATGAGTACTTCATTCTAACCTTAACTTTGGGGATGAGGTGGTGCACAGTGAGAGACCCTAATTGGGTTCTGTTGCCTTCATGGAAAGCCCATGCTCCTTGGCCTCAATCTCAAGGCTCTCTGATATGGCCTGGTCCTCTCCAGCCTCAGGTCTAACAGATTTCAGCTCTTCACAACTATAGTAACCCCTCCCTGGGCAGAGTATGTGAATAGCTGGCTTGTAATAGTGTGATTTTAAATTAGTATACCATTTATTTAAAAGTCACAGCCTTTTCCCCTAACTTTTTATTGTGGAACTTTTCAAACATATGCAGAGATGGAGAGAATAATTTAATGAATGTTTGTGTACCTGTCACCCTTGTTGATGTTCAAATGTTTCATTCCTTTCAAGTTGGTTCCTAATTCTTTTGACATGAGTTGATCAGTTTTAAATGGACTATATCATCAGTATCTTGATGCTTGCCTGTTATTCCAAAAAATCAGAAGCTTGGAAAATATAAGGACTGAGGTGTGTTGGCCCTTTCCACAAAGGGAAACATGCAACACTCATTTTATTGCTGTATTCAGTGTTGCTTAGTGACATTCTTGCCAGAATGTTTTTGAGAGATTAATTGCATAGGAAACTTTCTGTGATTAAGAGATGTGGGAAACACGTGGGGTCACAAAACGCACATAGGTTCAGGGGAGTAAGACATTTACTAAGCACGTTTTGTGTGAAAGATGCTGGCTCAGTACTGGGGAGGATGGTAAGATGACCTAAGGAAGTCATGGTTGTTGAGTAGTTTGGAATCACCCAAGGTGAGAGCCCAAGAGATAGTTGTGAAATGATACTAAGAATACTAGGGTATATGTTTTTGTTTTTGTTTTTTTTTTAATTTTTTTATTCTTATGTTAATCCCCATACATTACATCATTAGTTTTAGATGAAGTGTTCCATGATTCATTGTTTGTGCATAACACCCAGTGCTCCATGCAGAATGTGCCCTCCTCAATACCCACCACCAGGCTAACCCATCCTCCCACCCCCCTCCCCTCTAGAACCCTGTTTGTTTTTCAGAGTCCATCGTCTCTCATGGTTCGTCTACCCCTCTGATTTTCCCCCTTCATTCTTCCCCTCCCGCTACCTTCTTCTTCTTCTTTTTTTCTTAACATATATTGCATTATTTGTTTCAGAGGTACAGATCTGAGATTCAACAGTCTCACACAATTCACAGCGCTCACCATAGCACATACCCTCCCCAGTGTCCATCACCCAGTCACCCCAAGAATACTAGGGTATTTGAACTGCTAGCGGCAGCAGATTGTAGAACACAGGTTACCAGAGAGTGAGGACAGAGGTGGGGGAAATGGGAAGATAATAGACAAAGGGTCCAAAGTTGCAGTTATGTAGGATGAACAAGTCTGTGTCTATAGAGAATAATACTGTATCGAATACTGGAAATATGCCGAGAGAGTAGGTTCCAGGTGCTCTTAGCACACACACAAAGATGGGAACTATGTTGGGGTACTTGGCGGCTCATCGGTAGAACATGTGATTTTTGATCTTGGGGTTTAAGTTCAAGCCCCATGTTAGGTGTAGAGATTACTTAAAAAATAAAATCTTTAAAAAGAAAAAAGGTAACTGTGCGAGGAGATGATGTGTTAATTAGCTTGACTGTAGTAATCATTTCATTATGTGTATGGCTATCAAATTTATGTATATTAAATATATTTTTTCTTTTTTTAAAGATTTATTTATTTATTTTAGAGAGAGGGTGGGCAGAGGGAGAGGGAGAGAGAATCCCAAGCAGACTCCCCACTGAGCAGGGAGCCTGACATGGGGCTTGATCTCATGATCCTGAAATCACGACCTGAGCGGAAATCAAGAGTTGGATCTCAACCGACTGAGCCACCCAGGCGCCCTTAAATATAGATTTTTAAACTAAATATATAAAAAGGTATGTAGACTTACTCTTAAAAGAAAATGGAGAAATAGAGTATTTCAAAAATTGTAATATATAATTGATAACTGTTATTATATGCGAACAAAGACTTTAAAGGAATATCCATAATAAAAATGAATATTTGGTGTGTTAAAAAAAATACCAGATTATAGGGACAGTCTAGATTCTTGACTCCCCAAGGTGCCATCTTTGTGATCTTGGAAAGTCCACTTACTGGCCCTTAGTTCCCTCAATTGAGAAAAGGGCTGTTGGCCCTTTCACCTCTGAAATTATATGAATTATTTACATAGGACTGTACACTTAAAAGTGGCCCTCAGACCTTAGGGATCACAGACTCCAAGCCCTCATTTTAAAGATGAAGAAACAGGTTCCTCTAGGAGCATGGCCCTGTCCAAGGTCACAGACATAGTGATGGAAATGTCTGGTCTTTGGGGGTGATTTCTTGATGATTCTGAAATCTCAGTGCTTATGTTATCCATTCCATTTGGTTACACTGGCTTTTCTCATCTTCAGCTGTGACAAAACTTTGAGAAAGCTGTTTAGTTGAAAAGCTGCCTAACATTATGAATGTGGAGAATGATCAGTTCCCTGACATTGAGCAGAAATAAATGAACAAAGTAAGAGTTCCATGTAGATGTTCAACTTTTCTTTTTTGCCATTACATACAAGATATTCTCAGAATGTCCAAGACCTACAATAAAGGACCTACTTGAAAATCTTCTTTGAAGTAAAACCCCATTTCTAGTGACCTTCTGAACGTTTTTCCTGAGACTATCCTGATTCAACATTAATGGGACAGAAAGTCCTGCGTTTCAGGCAAGGGAATCATGTCAGGGATTAAGCTGACGTGGTCTGTGGCCATTTTCTTTGCTGGAGTTAGTAATGATTGTTTCAAACTTCCTTTTACAGGATCGCTAACAGCCAGGAGAAATAGAGTGGAAAATGCAAAACAACGAAATCATAAAACCTGCCAAATACTTCTCGGAATTGGAAAAGAGCATCCTGCTTGCTTTGGTAGAAAAGTACAAATATGTGCTGGAATGCAAGAAAAGCGACGCGCGAACTATTGCACTCAAGCAGCGCACCTGGCAGGCGCTTGCGCACGAATACAACTCTCAGCCGAGCGTGTCACTGCGGGATTTCAAGCAGCTGAAGAAGTGCTGGGAGAACATCAAGGCTCGGACCAAAAAGATTATGGCCCATGAGAGGAGAGAGAAGGTGAAACGGAGCGTCAGCCCTCTTCTGAGCACCCACGTCCTGGGGAAGGAGAAGATCGCCAACATGCTGCCAGAGCAGCTGTACTTCCTGCAGAGCCCTCCTGAAGAGGAGCCCGAATACCACCCTGACAGCGCGGCCCCAGGTATTGGTTCCTGAGGCCAGCCTGCCTGCGTGTTCTCACCGGGTACCTGCTGGGCGTGTTCGTTTTACAGTCTCTTAATTCTGAGGGTGTTTATTAAAGAGAAGCGCTCATGTCAAACTTGATTCTTCCCAATTCAAAATCTGCAGGTTATACAGAACAGGCAAGTCCTAGAAGTACAGAACGACAAAAGGACTTGTTGCTATCCTTGTTCTCGAGGTCTCCCTTGCCTTTATCATGAAGAATAAAGGAAAGATAAGGGGCTATGTTAATATAGTTATGAATGAAGTACCTCAGTTGCTTATCTCAACCTATGTCATCTCTATTGAAGAGAATTTCTTTGAGAATTTATATTCATTCATTCAATCTTATTATTTTTAAGACTTTATTTATTTGACAGGAAGAGAGAGAGCACACAAGCACGGGGAGCGGCAGAGGGAGAGGGGAAGCAGACTCTGCTGAGCAGGGAGCCCGATGCGGGGCTCGATCCCAGGACCCTGAGATCATGACCTAAGCCGAAATCAAGAGTCGGATGTTTAACTGACTGAGCCACCCAGGCGCCCCGTCACGCAAACTTATTTTTTACAAAAACGATTTTTTAGGACCTATTAGGCGCACGTTACTGCATTAGGTCACTCAGAGGCCACATTAAAATAGTGAACTATTTCAAACTTGAGAATTAAGTACTAAGACAAATACAGCAAACATCTGTTAGCATTCACCCAGATTAAAAACCAGCATTTCGACCCATTATAATATTGTGATCCACAGTTTTGGTTTGTGGCACTCGAGCAAAGTTGAGAAATTCTGGGAAAAATTCATTTTAGTTTTAATATACTTTCATTGAAAACAAGAAAAAATACAGAATTTTTAGGGAAGGAAAAGACTCATGGAATCAAGGGTGTTGTGTGTCATATGATTACCCCATAGCTTGAAAAGGTTGGAATGAAGGGGCTGTTGAAATGTCTCTAGGCAGGGGGAGGGTGGTAATGCATATAGATAAATTGCCAATAATTCTTGCCTCCTTTAAGGTAGGAATGGTCAGTTTACATAATGATTCATTGCAGTTTGCAGAAGACACACCTTAAAGCAGAGGAATATTCCTGGGGAGGCCCGAGTGCGCTCCAAGGACCCAGCAAGCATTTGCTCAGGAAAACCATGAACTTTGGCTTGCAGGAGGAGGAATTAGTGTGCCCAGACTAGACTGAGCTCTGTGGGAGTGGTTAGTTATAAATCACAAGAAACCATCTAAAACCAAGAATGTTTCCATATAGAGTGAAAAAGATAATAATAACCAAGTGAACCAATTACAGTTTTCAATTAGCACATTTTTTCACACTGTAAGCAGATCATCCTAGGAAGCGACATTATAATCAAAAATCTGCTGATCATTTGACCAAGATTAAGCGCAGGGAGCCAGTTGGATGACCATAGTGTCGTGAGCCTCACGTATTGTTTTCCAGTGTAGAAACCCTGCGTGAGTTTTGATTCTTGAGTTCCCAAGCCAGGGTACCTCCCAGTAGACAGTGTTGATATGGACACTGTTCCCTCTCTCTCTTACCCTTCCTTGTTAACTTCTGTCGTGGATGGGACCCTCTGCTAATTGACAGCATCCATCTCCTGGCCTCAGAGCTGTTCATGCTTCGCGGGCAGTGAAGGGAGCAGTGCTGAGGGAGCGAGGCAGGTGAATCAGCAGGGCTGTTTTTCACATTGCTTTGTTCCCTGAGAGATGTTGCCGAGGAAGATGCTGGGATAGACTGCTTTCAGTTAACATTGCAAATCTTTGATCTGGATTATTGTGTATCAGTTTCATAGGGTTATTCTAAGGGGACAGTCTTATTTCCCCATTTTCAAATTCTAGAGTAGGATCGAGCAAGTTCATTCCAAAAACCTTTTTCTTTCTTTTCAGAGGAAATGATGTAATTCATCTACTCATAAACACAATTGATAATTTCTAGCAAGAAGGGAATAAATATGGATTCTCATTGTCCTTCTGTGGTGACATTTCTAGAAACTCATACTTGTAAAAGAGATTGATTTTAAATTGAGTGTGTGTACCTATATGACATGGGAGACTTCTCTTTTTGCCGATGATGACCAAAGTACAGCCTATGCTGACTGTTCCTGTTTCTAGGTCACATCTGGAGGGCGGTGGAGAACCGTGGTGCTTTGTCAGTTGGGAAGTGTGTCCAAAGTAATCTGTTAACATTAGTAGTTAAGGTACTGGAACTCTCTTTATACATTAAAACAGCCTTGAGGTTACCTCATTTTGTATTTCAGCTTACTTTGGAGAAAGAGGAAGAAAGCTGTAATTGTCAGTTATCCCTTCCAGGTCTTGGTGGGGGAAAAAGCTGAAAAGTTGCAATAGGATATGGCTTTCATTTTGTGGTGTGTATTTTGTTCGACACATAGACTGTGTGTGTGTGTGTGTGCGTGTGCGCGCACGCTTTAATTTAGTATCTCTAACCCTGTGCTGTCTAATACAGTAGCCACAAGCCACAATTGAAAATGTGGATAGACTGAATTGAGATATGCTCTAAGTATACACACTGTATCATTAAGACTTAATACCAAGAAGAGAATGGAAAATGTCTTACTAATAATTTTTATTTTGATTACATGTTGAAATGATCATACTTTAAATATGTTGGTTCAAAATATATTATTAAAATTAATTTCACCTCCATTTACTTGTTTTAAGGTGGCTATGAGAAAATTTTGAATTACAGAAGTAGCTGGTATTATATTTCTACTGGACAGTGCTGTTCTAACCCCTTACAGAGTGCCTGTGCAGAGTTAGGTGATTAGAGATCTGTTGAAATTCGTTGAACAGGATGGAGCCTGGCAGCATTCCACTAGAGGCTTCCCTCCAGCTGTTTCTAGTGTGAGATGGTTTCAGCTGTGTCCTCTTGGTCACCATCCCCTGGATATTCTTAGCTTTGTCCATGACTTCCTTGAGATGTGCATCTGTATTTTTGAACACATAGTCTTAAAATTTAACACCAAGGAATGCATTTGCAAAAAACCCAGCATTTTCCCCTTAAATATATTGAAACAATTTGTATCCTATCAATTTATAATATGTGATCATTTGGCTGACCGGTCTTTCCCATTATCTTAGGGGAACAGGTTTGCAGAACAAACTAAGGGAGCCAACAAAATGTGCTAGGGGTGGGAAGGAGGTTAAGCTGACTAAATGTCAAATACATTTAAGAAAACTAAGCTTTCAAAAAAAAAAAAAAAGAAAACTAAGCTTTCAAGTAGTATTCAACTATCTTAAGAGAACTTATATATAATTTCATATGCTATTATATAATAGCTATTATTTCTCTTTATAAAGCTACAAGCAAATAATGCAAACATGGGTATACAAAGCTATAATTAAATAATGTAAATATTTATTAATAAATTCCATTATTAATCACTTTTTAATCCAATCCTCTTCTTTTGGGGTGGGAACTCCAGTACAGAGACTGAGTTATACTTCTGGTCATGGCACATTAACATCATTGGTCTGTGAAAAGCCCCTTTTTTGTGTTACTTACATGTTTATTCTCTTGTTATTTATCACTTAACCACGTTCATTCTTTTCTTCTGCTCCTAATCATTCCAGTGTACTTATGTATTCTCTCACATGTTCTTGAGAGCAGGCTTTGGTGTTTTGAGTGAATATATTTTAAATTTATATAGATTGAAAATTGTGCTATAGATACCATTCCTTTTTTTTTTTTTTTGGCTTTTTTTCATTTAGAATTTTTTAAAAAGATTTATTTATTTATTTATTTGGGGGAGAGGGAGAGAGAATCTCCAGCAGACTCCCTATTGAGTGCAGAGCCCATCATGGGGCTCGATCCCATGACCCTGAAATCAAGAGTCAGATGCTTAACCAACTGAGCCACCCAGGCGCCCTTCACTTAGAATGTTTTTAAGATCTATTCCCATTGCAGTGTGTAAATCTAATTTGTTTGTTTTAGTTGATGCACGATACTCTGTATTATGCACACACTGCATCTTGTTTATCCATTTTCCTAGTCAGTCCTCTTTCCTTTGTTCTATGGAGAAGGGCTGGGGTTTGGCCTGTACACAGTTTCCTTTCCATCCATATACTGCCACAGTAGGTATTTCCTGCTGATATTAAACTTACTCCAATTGCCCAAGTGGAAGAATACCTCTTTGAGTGTTCTCTGCTCCTGGAAAAGCCCTTAGGCCTTCCGATCCATTTTGTACAAGATTGAGTTGTTTTCTACTTCGGGTGGCTTTGTTTTACCTGGGAGAGAGATTACATGGTGTGTGTTTGCAGTAGGTTGCCATTCCCAGGATAGTCTTTGCAATTAAGAGAAGATTCTCCCCATCTGAACACTAGCTTCCATTCATTGAAGCTAATATTTGTTTGAAAGTTAATTAACTACTCCATCAGGCTCCTTTAGTTTTAAGCCCCAGCTTCTGCCAGAGTTTTCTTAAGAGGCCTGGATTTTTTTTTCTTCTTCAAAATTTATATGTTAGCACACATTCAAACTAAAAAAGGATAGTTTGCAAGTAGAGTCATTTCTCTGCTCCCAGACATGGCCGTACTTGTCTTCATGTTCACAGCTCTATAGAAACAAATTTGGAGATCAAAATTTGGAATAGGTGCCCATATTCTTTTTTTTTTTTTTAAAGATTTTATTCCTTTATTCATAAGAGACAGAGAGAGAGAGAGAGGCAGAGGGAGAAGCAGGCTCCCCGCTGGGCAGGGAGCCCGATGTGGGACTCGATCCCAGGACCCTGGGATCATGGCCTGAGCCGAAGGCAGACGCTTAACCGACTGAGCCACCCAGGCGCCCCAGGTGCCCATATTCTTAATAGTAGAGCGTTTTGTAGTGGATACGACTTGGAGGCAGCATTTTTAAGATGCATAAGTGATCAACTGAGCAAGTGAAGTAGAGAGAGGCTGGGTGTTGTGGTAGTGGAGCTTGGATTTTAGAGTCATGCAAGACCTGGATTAGAGTCCTGGTTCTTTCAATTAGCCAAATGACTTGGGATATTGTGTTTGGTTTTCTGTAATAATACCTCCCCCTCAGAAGGTTGTCTTACAACCTTAAATGAGGTGATGCTGTAAAGCACTCGCCTCGTGCCTGGTTCGCTACTCAGAAAATGGTAGCTGCCTTCATCATCATCATCATCATCATCAGACCCCTAGAGCCTGGAATAGTTGAGATTAAAAATGAGAATTTAGAAATGGGGAGAGATGAGCAGCATCATGAAGGCATTAACTTTTTTTTTTTTTTGAGATTTTATTTATTTATTTGACAGAGAGACACAGAAAGAGGGAACACAAGCAGGGGGAGTGGGAGAGGGAGAAGCAGGCTGTCTGCTGAGCAGGGAGCCCGATGCAGGGCTCCATCCCAGGACCCTGGGATCATGACCCGAGCCAAGCAGAAGGCAGACACTTAGCTTAATGACTGAGCCACCCGAGGGCATGAACTTTCAAGATTTAGAGAGCATACAAAACTATCTGCTGGAATGGAATCACAGAAAAAAGAGGCTAGAGGTATCAAAAATGTCTCTGTGTCCAGCCTTCAAAGAAGACACTTTGAGATCTAAGACTAGATGGGAAGCAGATGAGGTAATCCTCTTTACAGTTGTTTACATCTGAGGGGCCCTATTTTCAGGGCGAAGCCTTTCCCATTTTCTTGTCCTGTGCCTTGGCTCTCCACTCAGAACACTGTCCTGTCTACACAGTTGTGCTGGGTTGGGAGGGATGTGACCCACTGAAACCAGTTCATTCCCACACACTTCTGACATGGCCAGCAGTGTCCAAGCCCTGTAGTGGGTTCTCCACAAGGATGAGTAAGAGCCAGGTTCTGTCTTCAAAGTATTCAGAGACTCGACGGGGAGGTAGTTAAGCCACCAGTTTTAACAAGTGCTCTGCCAGAGGTAGGCTCAGGAGGCAGCAGGAGCGTGAAGGAAAGACATCTAATTAAGGCCACAGCCCTCGGAGTTGGGAAAGATTCCTAGGGAGACATCTGCACTATCTCTGGATGACAGAAGTACTTTTAACCTTCTCTTTCAGAAGCGAGACTTCTACCTTTCCTTTAATCTTAATTAGGGACCGGTTATGGTTGTTACCTAACCCATTGGAGTGAAATAATCTAAACAGTAGCCATTTCCCTTTTATTAACAAAGTATTAGGAGTTAGGTTTCCCCCAGTAGCCGTTAACATTCCCGGCATCCCATCTCCTGGAATAATGGAGTGGACGTAATAATGTAATCAACTCCGTTAATAAATTGATACTATTTTTCTCCAAGGAGACAATCCTCATTATTGGAAACATAAAGCTCCCCAAGAAGGCCTTGGAGTCACAGCAGGAAGACTCCATGGGTTAGTGGAGTTAGTGTCTTCCTTACTGAAACTCCTTAATTGATAAAATGTTGTGGTCCCATAAAAATACTAGTGCAAATGTGTAAGCTCTTCTCCCTTTATGTTCAGAGCTTCGGCCAATAAATATTTACTAGGCATCCTCTGTGTACCAAGATAAATAATTGGTGCCCAAGGATAAAAGAAATGAATAAGGCATGGTCCCAAAGTAATACTGGGATGTGGTAAGTGCTGTAACAGTAGAGTACTTGTAGAGAAAGGAGAGACCTGGGGTTTCACGGGTCCTGAACAAAGTACGGGTTGGGGGGAGGCTGAAAGGAGAGTCTGGACTAAGCACAGGTTTGCACGAGTGTGGGGGCTGGGGTGGGGAGGCAAGAGAGAGGAATGGTTAGCCCAGCCTCAGGCTGAAGGAACAGAGACAGAATTGTGAAAAAGAGCTTGGCCTTTATTTTTTAAATATTTTAAAAGATTTTATTTATTTATTAGAGCGAGGACGAGTAGGGGGTAGGAGCAGAGGGAGAAGCAGACTCCCCTCTGAGTGGGAAGCCTGACGCAGACTCAACCCCGGGACCCCGGGATCATGACCTGAGCCAAAGGCAGATGCTTGACTGACTGAGCCTCCCAGGCGCCCCATTTTTTTTTTTTTTAAAGAGAGCATGGCCTTTAAAGAATGTGAAGTTTGTGGTAGGATTGTAGGGCGCCCAGAGTATTTTGAAGAGTAAGTCAAGAAAGATAAAGGAAGGCCAGAACCAGATTATGAGTGTTCCTTAGGGTGCAATGAAAACAGAGCCAAAGATGGGAACCCCAGGGAAATAGTAAAGGGGTGAGGAGGAGTGGGTGAAGCAAGAGTCTGAGTCCTGGAAGGAGGGTCGAGGAGGAGCAATCAGAGGGGAGGTGTAGAAAACTGAGCAGAGAGCCATGGTACAGAAGTAATAAATTTCAAGATTGTCAAGTGCTAGGGAGAGGTTACATAAGAGGGGCGCTGAAAAGTGTCTTTGAGATCTGAATATTGACCCCTAGATGGCAGTGCTAGAGGTAACAGCCAGATACCTGAGATTGCAGATGAATGGTGTGCTGGGAGGTTACGCCGGGGAATGTAGACTCACCTTTCTGGAACATCTGTAAGATGGCTATCCAGGATTAAGACCTATGACCAGAAAACAAAGCAGCAGGACCCCCGTGGAGATTGAACATAATACAACTTCACAGCTGGATGAGAGACTGAGAGAGGGCGATCAGACTGAGGGAGAACTTAATCTGAAAACCCACTGTTGGCCTCGAGTGTGGTCTTCTGCTTACTCTGAGTTGTGCACCCTCGTTGAGAACTTAGGTCAACATAATAAGGTCTCCAGTTCTTTATCAGCACAGCCTCGGACCACTGTTCCCGGAGTTCACAGTTATAGACGTGACAGGACAAAACCCTTTATCATGACTTTTGAAGGGAACGTTGGTTTTCATTTGAGGGTTTTTCAAAATCCAGGCATGGCAAGGGTGCCCGTAGACATGCGGGCCAATGCAGACGCCGTTTTGGCTCCATCCTGTGATGGGGGACCTGTCGCTTGAAATAGGATCGATTTACTCTCTGCCTGTAAAATCTTTGAACGTATGTTTTCTGCTACTGTTTTTCAGAATCATTTGCTGTCTCAAATAGAGAACTGTGCGATGATGAGAAAGAGTTCATACGTTTTCCAGTGTGTGAGGGGACCTCTCAACCTGAGCCCTCGTGTGCAGCTGTCAGAATCACAGCCAATAAACACTACAGGAGCAAAACTTCTCAGGAAGGTGCTTTAAAAAAGATGCATGAGGAAGAACACCATCAACAAATGTCCATCTTGCAGCTGCAGCTGATACAAATGAACGAGGTGCATGTGGCCAAAATCCAGCAGATAGAGCGGGAGTGTGAGATGGCAGAGGAGGAGCACAGGATAAAAATGGAAGTTCTCAATAAAAAGAAGATGTATTGGGAAAGAAAACTACAAACTTTCACCAAGGAGTGGCCTGTCTCCTCATTTAACCGGCCCTTTCCCAATTCACCCTAAGACTGCGGGGGCGGCTCCCCTGTAACCGATCCGGAACGTGAACTCGCAGTCAGGAACTCGTAACAGAGCTACAACTAGGAAACTTAGAGTGGTAGTAGTCTCGTATTTAAGAACACATTCAGGTGAACAGCCGCACCCCGTGTCCCCCGTCAGTGGCAAAGAAGCTGTTCCAGTCTCCTGAAAATGATCCCTACGAGTGCTAGAATTCTGAATGTAATCTCTCTTAAAATTAGAATTCATACAAGAACCATGTGCGAGTGTTGTTGTTGTATTTTTTTAATCAGATTGCAAGTGTGACTATAAAGAAGTGTGGCTGGTTTTTTTTTTTTTTTTTTTTTTTTTAAGTAGACAGCAGAACTTTTCTCTCCAAATGAATCGGCTGCTGTTGAAAGCGGCTGAGAGCCCCGGGAGGCCACACGTTGCTTCTGCGGTGGTAGGGCTGTTGCTCAGAGCTCGCTGGAGGTCTTTAGGGGACCTCCCTGAGAGCCATGCACACAGCACCTCTTGTTTTTTTGTTTTGTTTTTGTTTTTGTTTTCCAGTGGCGTTCTTTGAGTGGCTTTCCCGATTTTAAACAGTCCGGCATTTGGAAGGATATTTTCTAATGTGGCTCATAAGCTGCCTTTGAAGGCCTTTCCCTAAATAGTGGCTCCAGCAGTGGTAGCTTTGGTGGAACTAAAGCTGTAACTGCTTTGAGGGAGACACGTTCATTTAGATTTCTACGATCTGTCATGTCTCTTTTATTAAAAGATAAGACTTGCAATTTTATAGTCACGCTATGTTTTTTAAAGGTGCTGCCTCCCCCACTGTGCTCGTTTTTTGCTTTCCTTCTGTAGTGTCCTCCCAACTTTGTGCTACTGAGTTAATGGTGCCCTGTTTTTAATCTCCAGCCACCTAGGGAAAGGCCCTTCCTTCACCGTGCTCATGGTGCTACCCAACAGTAATGCTATGTAGTTTGCATTGCACAGTTAGCATTGGGCTTCTTAAGAGCCCATTACCAACATATTTGGAAATATGGATGGGAAAATGGATATTTTGGTTGAGTTGTGATAGAGCTTCTCCTGTAGCCTGGTGTTGAAAACAGTTCTGGGACGTTGGGCATGGCAGTCGCTGGAACAAGCAAAGTGACACCATGTGCCAAGGCATGTCAGCAGTTTCTGAGTGTGAAATGTCAAGGCCATGTGGTGGGAAAGAAAAGTATGTGTGGCAGAGGCTATGTTGGGAGTGTAGGGCTAGGAGTCAGGGCCTGAATTCTGATCATGGCTCTGCCTCAACGTGCTGTGTGACCTGGGGTAACTCCTTTTAATCCGTGACTCTGGTCTTTGCTGTCCAAACGACAAGGAAATCGGTCTGGATAATGTTCAGAATCTGCTGCAACTCCTTGACTGTGGTATGGTCTGCACAGCCTTGGATGGGTACCGCTAAGATCACAGCGGTCCAGAGGGTATGGGTCAACAGGGAAGAATTGATTACTACATTGGCTCAGCTTCCAGCCCTCATAATTTTGGAATTTGGGTCCCAGGGACTGTAAGTTCAGTAAGATAAACATACACATGTTATTGATGCACTGCATAAAACTTAAGTGGATATCAGTTTATTCTCTACTCTGATATTTTAAATATCTTAGAGGAACCGGTGATTTGAAGGAAAGGTGTGAAGACTAGTCTTTGAAAGGAAGGATCCTTTGAAAGGATATGTGTTCTTCGTTTAGTTTTTACCAAATGGACCCTTTAGACAAGACACATCTGGATAAAGTCCCAAGCTTAAATGGTTTATGGGAGACAGGACTTGGACTCTTCGTGCCCTCCCACCCTCTCAGGATTAGGGCAGGGAACAGCAGGCCCTCAACACAGATGTGAACTGAGAGAAGTTTTGCTTTGCTTTACCTACTGATCCATCTGGAAATCTTGTTAATATGCAGCTTCTAGAGTGGGACCTGAGATTTTGCATTTCTTACAAGCCCCCAGGTTATGCCAGTTCTGCCTGCCTGGTCACCACACTTCGTGTAGCAAGGTTTCAGAGGACTCTCTGAAGTTTTTACTTATTCTCTCCCCGCCCCCCCCCCAAATTGGGTTAGGTATACTTTGTGTACAGCAGTGTGCCCGATATTATCCTCTCTCAGAATTTATCACTTCACACAACCATGCAGAACACAACACAAAACATGCTCACACACATAACGAAACTATAAAAACATGGAACTGATTCCTAACCAAATAAAGGATAATGAAACCAGAAGCCTAAAGCACCTTGCTCTACTGTTAATGGTATTTATGAGTCTATAACAGTAGTTTTCAACCTGGGCTATGCATTAGAAATAGTATTTTATAAATAATTAGTCCCACCTGGTCCCACTCCCAGAAGATTCTGATTCTGTTAACCTGGGTTGGGGCCTGGTCCTCCACATTTTTTGAAAACTTTATTGGAGATTACATCATTGGGACTGAGAACCAATGGTGTAGAGCTCACAGATATGTCTCATTTGATCCTTAATCTTGTGAGGTCGTGCAAAAGTGAGGAAATGATGCTCAGAGAAGAATCATCTGGTACCAAACCAGTAGTTAGTAAACGGCAAAGCAGAAGCTCAGTCCCAGGTCTCTCGACTCCAAAACAAATAGTCCCACCTGTCTGCCCGTCCCATCCCTCAGTTATATCAAGGATTTGTTTTATCCTGAGAGCCAGATCACACCTATAGTGTACTTTGGTGTCTCCATTCATGGACAGGTACATGTTCATTTCACTGTTGAGCAGCTCCTTGCCTGAGGTGGAAATGCAAAAGCATTTCTTGGTAGGTGCTTTAGGGAACAGACAAACTTTAAGACTGTTCACCATCCCCCACCCGGCCAAATCATGGACACAGCCCAGTAGGGGAGGTGAGACTTGTACACAGCTGTCCTGGACGCCATTAGTGCATGTCTTCAAGTGCATCTGCAACTCAGAGCAAATGGCACTTCCTCCAGGAGGAAGGAAAGCTTCCTGGAGGAGGGGCATCTGAGCTAAGTTCTTTAGAGCTGGCATTTGGACAGGCGGAGATTCAGAAAGAGGAGAACCTTTGCTAGATGCAAGGTCCTGTTGAAGATTCAAGATGATGAGACCCATAACCGGGCGGCAGTGAGAACATGGTGAATTTCCAAATTGGGCAGTAGCATGATCAACACTGTGCTCCAGGAGGAAGGTGAGAAGGTGCAACTGAGTTCAGAGAGGACTGGAGCCCAGAAGATGAGGTAGGAGGGTCTGGCCCTGGTTAGGACGAGATGATAGGAAGATCTAGAGGAGGCTGTAGTCAGACTGAGGGAGACCAATGTGAAGGGCACTGCAGAGGTGGAATCTGTCAGGCTTGGCAGTTGATTGCTTTTGTGGGAGAGGAGGGGTGAGGTGTTATAAAGCTAGATGCCTGGAAGAATAATGTTGCCGATTGAAATAAAGGCAGAAAGGATGCATTTCTGGCTCTGACCCAACCCAGGAGAGGCCGAGAGATGAATGAATGCTGTTGCCTGCCACTCAGCCTCAAATGCGAGCACCTCCACCCATCTCTGCTTTGCTTGTCCCCTCTTCGCTCTGACTTCTGCCTCTTCTCCCTGTCCATCCGACACTTTAGCCCCTCCTTGGGTCCTTGTCAGCGCCCTCATTTAGTGCTGCCTCTGCCCCCAGTACCTCCATTGCAGCGGGTGGTGCATGTCACCATCTCTTATAATGGCTTTGCGCTAGAAAGATCAGAAAAGGTTTTCTCCTTAGTGTCCCATGTTGTATAAAGGGGCATTGGCTGATAGGGGCTGGCAATCCCCATGTATGCCTATCACAGCCCCTTTACAAAAGTCAAACATGGAATCCTACCCTGTTATGCAGCAAAATTTTAGGGAATGTTTTAGGAATTTTGCAGAAAGAATCTTAAAATGCACTGGCTTTTTTTTTTTTTTTTTTTTTAGAAGAAGAAGAAAGAGAATAGAGGGAGGGGTGCCTGGGTGGCTCAGTCGTTGGGTGTCTGCCTTCGGCTCAGGTCATGGTCCCAGGGTCCTGGGATCAAGCCCTGCATCGGGCTCCCTGCTCCGTGGGGAGTCTGCTTCTCCCTCTCCCACTCCCCCTGCTTGTGTTCCCTCTCTTGCTGTGTCTCTGTCAAATACATAAATAAAATCTTAAAAAAAAAAAAAGGGAAGAGAATAGAGGGAGAGAGGTTGTGTGGTGGCCGAGTGCATTTGAGTTGTCAACAGCCTCTGCAGTGTCAGGTCAATTACATCAGCACTTGGTCTGTACCAGGGGAAAGGAATGGCTCTGCCTTCTGGGAATGTCAGAAGGACCTGATAATTTTATTTGGCAAAGCCACCAGGAATGGTTCTGTAATATCATTGCTAAGAATTACCCTTTTAATAGCATTTCTGGATGTCTGAGCTTTTCAGATGGAGTGACACTTCTTTTCTGCCGTGGGTTTCCTTTGTGTTGGGCTGCTTCCAGCCAGTCCTCCTGTTCTTCCTCACCCTTGCATTGATATCAGTTCATATTTTCTGTCTTTTGCCTTCCCGGCCCTGTTCCTTCAACCCCTCCTGCACCCACAACAACTCCCACTCTCCCCCGTTTTAGAGGTGGAGTCACATGAGAATGTGTGTGAGGGAAACACCTGCCAAAGGGCAGAACATTCAACATCTGGTATCAACAAGGTAGAGTGTAGCCTTAGACTAGTCAAACTATGGACAACTGCTTCCGGGCTGCATCTGCTACTTTTGTGTTGGTGGGACTCAGAAGTCATGGGAAAGATCACCAGTGATCCATGACAGCAACAAATTCTTTTCCTAATCGTGCCATATATTATGCCCTTCAACACAATCTATTAATCTTTGCCTCCATTTCTCCATCTGTGAAAGTGGTGTAATACTTATCTACCTCCCTTAAATGTTGTGAAGATTAGTCTTTGTTAGTAAAGCACTTTTGAAATAAAGAGTGATGTAAAGCATTTTAACATTGTTGTCATTGTGATGTGGATGCCCTCCTGTAGAGAGGCTGCCTTCTAGGGGAAGTACCCCAGGTACACTGTGGTTTAGGAACACTCAGTATAGAAAACTTCCATTAACGGATCCAAGAGTGGGATTATTTTCTTTGTGAAAAATTTCAACATGACATTTCTTCAACAGCCCTTTGGTGCATTTAGAATGAGATTCAATTTATAGAAGAGTGATTGAAGTAAGATTTTTAAAGAATATATCTATTGAACCTCCATTACCCACTATAACTATTGGGTTTGCAAGCTGACTGTTACCCTAACAGCTCAGTTTATCATCACTGGGTAGAAAACTTCTAATCCTACATTCTCCAGATATCCAGATTATGTGTGAAGGTTTTATCACTGTTGCCACTCCTTGGAATGAACAGAATGGTGATCCCGCTGCTTCTGAATGAGAGGATCAGAAACTCTAGTTCTACTTGCAAAATGCCCTCAGAGCACTGCCAGAGAGAGAGAGTGAGTGTGTGTGTGTGTGTGTGTAAGATTAACCATGTACCTTCATTAAAGGGCTCAGAGTGGGAAGTTCTCTATCCATAAACATGGATTCCCTTTCTTAACTCCTGGTGACTGCCAAGAGATTTAATTGGGTTCTGGTTTGAGTTTTCTTTTTACGGGTTTGTTGGGGGGGAAAAATTCCAAACCCTGTTATTTGGGAAGTTGGTTATTTTTGGTAAAAAGGGTACTTGTTACAGAGAAAATACTGTAAGTAGACATAGAAGTTAAGGTTTCAGTTTTTTGTCCCATCTTCTGGTTCAGCTTCCAGAGTAACCAAGAAGTAAGCTCAGAGGTTGGCGCTCTGCTGGTGAGATGCATATGGATCTAGATTCTTATCCTTGAGTCTCCAAGAGTATCTTTGGATGGGCTAGTATTAGATCCTCTGCAGGACTGGAGGGTGGTCAGTCCAGCCACTCAACCACTGGGAAGTCGGGGGGTAGCTGGGCAGATCTACTCTAATGTGGTCACTCTGAGCCCCAGGCTGAAGGGGCAGCTCTTCTCATTGTGAAGGCAAAAGTACAAGAAGACAAGCCCAACTGTGGAAGCACATTTCAAATTTCAGTGTTAAATCTGCTAATATTTCCTTGGCCAAAGCAAGTGACTGATATTTCCTTGGCCAAAGTCAAGGGGAGGGAAGTAGAGTCCTCCTAAGAAGGTGAGGGGAAGAGGTGAATATTTTGAGCAACAATCTAATCTGCCACAATATCAAAGGGAACCCATGGAATACCAAGGAGTTGAGATAATATGTCAAAGAACAGAGCATGTAGGAAGAAATGCATCCCTGTTTTTCATCTTCTACTGAGGCACCCCTTCCTTACTTCTTTCCTTCGTCTCTCTTTTGGGGGAGAAGGCTTTAAAACAGTGATGATAATAAGTAATAGGGATGTTGGATTAAATGAGTAGTATGTGTTTAGTTCTGTGCATTTAGAACAGAGCGTGGCACATAAACACTAAGTTTTAGTCATTATTTTTTTCTCTCAAGTTTATATGGCTTCTAAATGGGGCCATAGAGATTTGAACTCAAGTGGCCTGGAGCTGGACCTCATGCTTTTAGGAATCAAAATACACATGGGGCGCCTGGCTGGCTCAGTCAGTAGAACATGCAACTCTTGATCTTGGAGTTGTGAGTTCAAGCCTTATGTTGAGTGCAGAGATTACTTAAAAATAAAAAAACCTTAAAAGAATCATAATACACAGACTTTCTATTCAGAGCCTGTGTTCAAATCTTAGTTTTGCAGAGTGTGACCTCCTGAATATCAGACTAATCAATAATACCCCAATAATGTCCCAAGATTGCTATAATGATTATATGAGAATACAAATATGGAAGAGCCATATAAACTATAAAATTAAAAATTAAAGAGGAGTCCCTAAAACTCTCTTCTGATATTCTGTATTACAAGAGAATCCCAGACTCTCTTCTGACATCACAGAACTTCCTCTTAGTTTCTCCTTCCAGCCTCCCCTCTCCGACACTCTCTGAGTACACTCATCAGTCTCTGTTTCAGAACCTGGCTCAGTTCATTACTTCCATTGATCCCTCTAGCTGGAGTCTACCAGCCTCTCTACAACCCCTTCCCATCACCTATGCTGCTGAAGTGTCACCCATTCTTCAAAGTCAAATGACACAAGGACACACCCCTGAAACCTGGGCTGTGGTCCCAGGTTTGCTGGTAACTCATCATACGAGTGAGGACAAGTTACTAGGTCTTTCTCAGTATTAATTTCCTTGTTTGTAAAATAAGGACGTTGGAGGAGAGGATTTCTAAATTCCCTTCCCCTGTTCTCATTAGTCTAATTCTCATGTTAAACTAATCTTTTCAATTTACTGCATGTAACCCAAATTTTCAATTTAGCATTCTCTTTAACAGATAACCTGCACATAAATGGAATTCAAATACTGCATCCAAGGTTGAACACTCCATTTGTAAAAGTTATTGATATTAGGATAATGATTGTACTTAAATTGTTTCTAAAACAATCCAAGTACAGGGGCGCCTGGGTGGCTCAGTCATTGAGCATCTGCCTTCAGCTCAGGTCATGATCTCAGGGTCCTGGGATCGAGTCCCGTATCGGGCTCTCTGCTCAGCGGGAAGCCTGCTTCTCCCTCTCCCACTCCCCCTGCTTGTTTTCCCTCTCTCGCTGTCTTCTCTCTCTGTCACATAAATAAATAAAAATAAAAAATCTTTAAAAAAATAAAAATAAAACAATCTAAGTACAGTCAGTACCAGAGCTTCTATATAATGGTCACAGAAGGGTTGCTGCTTCCCAAAATGTAATTTTCCCAACAAAATGTAATTGGTACTGTTTCCTTTAGCTTTCAAGTTGCCCAATTCTATAGATGATAGAATACTTCTGTTTTACAAATTGCCCTCTTCTAAGGCAATAATGTGTAAACTTTTGCATATGTTTTTAAAATTCCTATCAGTTGATTTTGGGAGATGACATCCCTTGTAAAACCAGGAGTGTCTGAAACCTACTTCAAGTGAAGGAAGGAAGGGAGTTAGCATTTATTGAACATATTCTGTGGGTCTAGGCACATTTGTATATTATTTCATTTAATTCTTAAAGTACTCTGCAGTAATAGGTAATATCTTCTATATTTTATTTTTTTAAAGATTTATTTATTTGAGCGGGGGAGGGGCAGAGGGAGAGGAAGAGAGAGAATTCTCAAGCAGACTCTCTGCTAAGCACGGAACCTGACGCGGGGCTTGATCTCAAGACCCTGACATCATGACCTGAGCTGAAACCAAGAGTTAGATGCTCAGCCATCTGAGCCACCCAGGTGCCCCTCATCTATATTTTGAATGAAATGAAGATCGGAGAGGTTAAGTGACTTGTTCAAAATCACATACCTGAACTGTACACTTAAAAATGGTTAAAATGGGGGGCGCCTAGGTGGCTCAGTCAGTTAAGCATCTGCCTTCAGCTCTGGTCATGATCTCAGGGTCCTAGGATTGAGACCCTCGTGGGCTCCCTGCTCAGCGGGGAGTCTGTCCCTCTCCTTCTGCCCCTCCCCCAATTCGTGCTCCCTCTCTCAAATAAATGAATAAAGTCTTTTCAAAATGGTTAAAATGGGGGCGCCTGGTGGCTCAGTCAGTTAAGTGTCTGCTTTCAGCTCAGGTCATGACCCAGGGTCCTGGGATGGAGCCCCACATCGGGCTCCCTGCTCAACAGGGAGCCTGCTTCTCCCTCTCCCCCCTCCGCTTGTGCTCTCTCTTGCTATCTCTCTTTCTCTCTCAAATAAATAAATCTTTTAAAAAATATAAAATAAAATATAAATTAAAAAAATAAAAATAAAAAATGATTAAAATGGTAAATTTTATGTCAGCACAATAAAAAAGAAAAACCAATTACATAACTAGTAAATCGCGCAACTGGGTTTAGATACCTCAGTATGCTTTGATTAGTCTATTTACAGCATGGGAGAAAATAACCAACTTTGGTTATGTTTATCAAATATCTGCCGCCACTGAGGAGACAGAAACAAAGAGAAGCAGAGAGAAGAGCTAAGTAAGGTTAAAGGTGTCAGCAACAGCAAGGGTTGTAGCCCAGTTCTGTTGGCCAGCAAGCTGAGAATCAGGACCAAGGCAAAAAAGAGAGGTCACCATGTAGATTAGTGTTTCCCAAATATTAATGTGCATGGGAATTACCTGAGCATCTTGTTGAAATTGCATTCTGATTCAGTAAGTCTGGGGTGGAGACAGATTTTGTAGTCCTAACAAGCTCCCAGGTGCTAGTGATGTTGCTGGTCCATGGACCAAACATTGAATAGCAAGGATTTTAGATCATAGTAACCTCCACGACAGCTCTCTTAAGTGTGGTTTTCAGATCCCTCACACCAGAGAATCTGGGGGTGCCCTCACCCCCAAAGCAAATTCTGGGCTCAGCCCAGACCTACTGAATCAGAATCCCTGCAGGCTGAACTGGAAATCTACACTTTTAACAAGTTGCTTGTTAGGTATAATAAAATTCCAGAACCACTGCTAACAGGACATCACCATGGCGTGATAACACTAATCACTTCACATGCATACTCGTTTCCAGTTGATAAAGCCTTTTCACATCCTGTTTCTCCTGTATCTGTACAGCAGGATGATGAAGGCAGTACCACTACCCACAGTGCTGACAAGGAATCTCACATATCCTGTGGTTAAGTGCTGGACCCAAAGGTCCTCTGACTCCTAGAAAAGTGTTCTTTTTATTATTTTGTGCCTCTCTCTCCCACTTTACCATATCTTCACTTATACTCCTATACAAATTAGAAGTTCTTTTATGTCTAAAAAGCTTTGCAGAGTAATTTTCTTGCTATGATGCTTTTAAAGATTTCAATCTAATTTAATTTAGCACATTAAGAAGCACAGTTTATGCTTATAAGCATAAAGCTACCCAAAGTCATGGCAAAAAAATGTGTTTGATGAAGTAATGAAGAAATAGACTGCATTTTTTAAAAATCTTTTTTTTTTACTCTCCACCTAGATTTACCAATTGTTAACAGCTTTTCTCTCTTTCAAGCACTTGAAAGCTGCAGGTATTATGACACTTTGTCCCTAAATTATTCAGCATGCATGGACTAAGGATAAGAACATGCTCCTACATTACCACAATCCCATTATCACACCTAAGAAAACTAATATTAACTCAATAATATCATCTATGTGTAGTCTACATTCAAATTTCTCTAGTTGCCTTAAGAATGTTTTTTATTCCTGTTGATTTTCTTAGAGTCAATCAAGGTTTATTACATTTGGTTGTTTTTGTCTTTTTAGTCTAATTTAATCTAGAACAAACCTCTTTTTTTTTTTCATAGCATTAAATTTCTTTTAAAGTCCAGGCCTTGTCAATGTGCCTTACATGCTGGATTTATTTGATTACTTCCTCATGATTAGATTCAGGTTAAGCCTCTTTGGCAAGACTATCATGTCGATAATGTCATGTACTTCTCATTACATAATTTTGGGAGTCACATGGTCGAAAGCTGCCCCACCATTGGGGAAGCTAAATTTGATCATTTGGTGAAGACAATATCTGCTAGATCGCTCCATTATAAAGTTATTTTTTTTCACTCACAGTTAATAACTTATCTGTGATACTTTAAGACTCTGAATATTCTGTCCCCAACAAACTTCCACCCAATGGTTTTAGTATCCATAAATGATCATCACTCTGATTAGTTATTTCATGGGGAGTGCAAAATTATGATTAAATCAGTCTTGACCATTTGCCAGCATTCATATGGAAAGAAGGTATGCCAGATCTGAGAAAAATCTGAATTTAGTTCACACTGGCTACTCAGAGAGCAAAGGGTCCACTTTGCCCCAACCTTCTTAAGAAGCTATCTTCCTTAGAACTCTTCTGCTGGAGGTGCGTAGTAAGAGGGGTAGTTTTTTCTTTTTTTTCCCCCGCCAATGTTAATAAATGCCCACCTGAGAGAAAGGGCTCCTAACTTCCTTCTCCTAAGCACTCCTGCTTCAGATTGTTTCTCTGGTCTCTGCCTCTGGTGCTATGGATTTCTCCTGGGAAAAACACGTTTTCTCTTCCCTTAACATCTGTGACCACTCTTCCCAAATCTGACCCCAAATTTCTCTGTAGTAGGAACTTGGCCAGTAATCTGGCTAAGAGGGAAGGCCAGGGTACTTGATTTGAAGCGGTGTCTATTACATATATTGCATGTTTTAGATCAGTTAAAAAAAAAGTAACTTTGTGTACAAGATAGGGAGAATGCAATTGCCCACATCAACAATGGTGACGAAGGTTGGGGTAGAAAGGCTAAGAGGGAGCTGATGGGGATCACAGTGGGGCCATAGCTGCCTTAAGCTACCTTTTGACCCAGCCACTCCCCCCACCCACCATCCCCACTGCACCCCTACCTTCCTTTCTCTTTGGAGAACATCAAAGCCAGGATCCAGAAATTTCCTCGATATCTCAATACTATATCTACAAACGCACACTCGAGTCAGCCTATATTCTCTCTACCTTCCCTCTTATCCATATCTACAAATGCACACTTGAGTCAGCCTATATTCTACCTTCCCTCTTATTACAAAGTGTCTTCTCTCAAGTCAATCCCTCCAGTCTCTGCTTTGAATTCCACCCCTTCCTATCTTCTCAAGTATCTTGAAATCATCCTCATCCTACTATTGATTATCTTTTACTCTATGTTGGGTATTCAACTTCCCCCACCCCACTGGATCTTTATCATCATTGGTTTTTTGTTTTGTCTTGTTTTGTTTTTTGAAAGAGAGGGAGTGTGAGGGTGCAGGGAAGGGCAGAGGGAGAGGGAGAGAGAGACAATCTTAAGCACACTCCATGTTCAGTGTGAGCCCAACCCCAACACAGGACTAGATTTCATGACCCTGAGATCATGACCTGAGTCGAAACCAAGAGTTGGATGCTTAACCGACTAAGCCACCCAGGTGCCCCATCATCATCGTTTAAATATTGTACAGTCTCATCTTACAAAGTCCCTCTTCCACCCACAGTCACCTCTAGCTTTGTTTTTCTTCACAGGCAAGCTGTCTAAATGTTCTGTATTCACTTCCTACTTCCTACTTATGTCTCAACATGCTCTAATCTGGATTCTACCCTTACCACTTTACCACTTAACAGGCTCTTGCTAAGATCACTGAGGACTTCAAGGGGATATAGCCACTGGACACTGTTTAGTACTCATATTGCTTGATCGTTCAGCAGCATTTGACTAGTTGACCACGTCCTGCTTCTTGAAACACTTTTTGTGTTTCCCCATTTCCCTCCTAATTTTCTGGCAGTTCTTTCATAGTTCCTTCCACTGGAGTTCCTCAGGGCTTCAGCCTAGGCCCTCTTCTCATTTCATAGTATCCCCTACACTTTTAAGTCATCACACCCACTTCCATGACTTCAATTAATTTATCCTCTAATGACTCCCACACTTCTATGTCCAGTGTAAATCTCTTAAGAACACCAGATTTATAAATCCACTGGTTCGATACAGATGCCTCACTGGCCATTCAGACTCTGTGAGCCTACAACTGAACTCATCATCCTCTCTCCAAACCTGCTTCTTCTCCAGAAATGGCTATTTTAGTAAATGCCACTGAACCAAGGGATAACCCTGGATTGACACTTTTTCCCCACATCTAGTCAGTCACCAAATTCTGTTGATTTCCCCCCTTAATCTAGTTCATTTACTTGTTCCTATCCTCCCTAGTCCAAGCCACCATCATCATTCACCTAGACCACTGCAATAACCAAATAAATGGTTTTCTCAGGTACACCGTGCCTTTCTAGTCCACTCTGTGCACTGCAGCCCAAGTGATTTTTTTCAACAGTATCACTGAGATATAACTAACATACCTTACGGTTCACACCTTTAACTAAGTGATCTTTTTAAAAACACAAATATGAGCAGGCAATTTCCTGTTTATAATCTTAGGATGGATCCTTGTTCTGGCTTGAAAGGCCCCATGTGATCTGGCCTGTGCTTCCCGAAGTCTCCAACCTCATTGTTCATGTCATTTGCCTCCTCACTTTCCAAAGCTTCAGCCACAGCTGCCTTCTCTGCTTCTAAACTTGCCATATTCTTTCATTGTTACATGTTGAACTTTCTTCATGGAATACTGTTCCCTTTCTACCCCCTTCCAATTCTTCAGTCTTCCAGCCTTAGCTTACACATCACTTCTTTGGAGAAGCTTTCCTTGATACCCTCCACCCCTGGTGTGTGAGGGATCCCTGTCTGATGCTTTCACACATGCTTTGCAAAAACCCTTCACAACTGTAATTGTTTGTTTAAAGTCTGACTCCCTGTTGGACTACAGGACAGGGACTGTGTCTGTCTTGTTCACCTGTGCATCCTCAGTGGCTAACGTGGTTGCCTGGCACATAACAGGCAATCTCTAAACACTGGTGAATGAATGTGGGATGCATGGAGTTACTGTCACCACTCTCCGTGCCCTGCCCTGCTCCCTGCTCCCACTGTTGTTGAAACCACCACTACCAGAGCTGTCCTAAGTCTCCTCATGATTGCTCTGTGTTGAGAGAAACAGCTCAGAATGTGGTCTTTGTTTCACCTTTATAAGTTCCTTAATTAGGAACCCAGACTAAGTGCCAAGTCTAACTGTATTGACCCTGATACGGAGTCCCGAGGCCATCAGACTGTAGGAAATAATTTTCAACTAAGAGCCAAGGAAGAAGAATTAGAAAACAGTTGACTCCATTTAAGCTCACATGTACACATACAGATGAGTTCCTATATACAGTGCACAGATACATACATGTAACTGTGCATGTACAAACACAGAGCCCAGCTGTCACACTCAACTATGCATACATACGCGCTCTCACAGAGGCAACCTGATATATATTCATTCCCTACATATGTACACAGAGAGTAAAATGACATATGCTTGGCACTTTTGCATATGTACAGAGGCAAGCTGATATACTCACTACATATGTACACACACAGGCAAATGACATATGTTCTATACATATGTATACATACACAGGCAAGCTGACATACTTAAATATACAGTGGTAAAATTTCGTTATTTAACTCCATTGGACTCACTCTAATTCCTCTATGTACTTAGCTCTTTGCTTTCTCTCTCTTTCATGCTGCTTAGCTCAGTGGATGCCATTCTTTTTTTTTTAAAGATTTTTTATTTATTTATTTGACAGAGAGAGACACAGCGAGAGAGGGAACACAAGCAGGGGGGAGTGGGAGAGGGAGAAGCAGGCTCCCCGCAGAGCAGGGAGCCCGATGCGGGACTCGATCCCAGGACCCCGGGATCATGACCCGAGCCGAAGGCAGTCGCGTAACCGACTGAGCCACCCAGGCGCCCCCAGTGGATGCCATTCGTAAGTTCCCAGACTCTTGGCTGTAACCTCGTGTCCTTCCCTTTGACCCACCTGGCTATTTGTCACCATTTTCCTCCCAGTAGGTTGGCTGCCTCTACCCGTCAGCAGGCTGCCCTCCTGCAGGTCTCTCTAGCAACCAGCCAGCTCACATGAACTGTTTTGACTGCTGACTTTAACTCTTTGAGTTTTGTTTTAGATCATAGGCTTTTGTGTCAGACAGACCTTGACTTGAGTACCAGTCTCACTGCCTACTCACTGTGTCACCTTAGGCAGATTATTTAACCTCTCCAAATCTCAGTTTTCTCAGCTACAGAATGAGGATAATAATAGCACCTTCCTCATTAGGTTTTTGGGAACATTACATTAGATAATACACATGAAGCTCTTAGCCTAATATATAAATGCAGTTAATGGCTACTGCCACTAATAATAGCATTTATTATGTGCTTACTTTGCCACTACTTTTCCTACCCAACTATTTATTGAGTACTTATAATGTACAAAGCATGATTCTAAGCATTTTACTCATACAAACCCAATTTATCCTTACAATAACCCTATGAAGCAGATAGAAATTTTATCTCCATGTTACAGATTATGAAACTGAGGCAGAGAGAAGTTAAGTAACTTGTCCAAGGTCATAGAGCTAGCAAGCGACAGAGTTAAGATGCAAAACCAGATGGTTTGGTTCCAGAGCTTACACTCTTAATTACTATGCTATACGTCCTACTACCATTTATGTGGGATTGTCTTTGTCAGAGAAGGTATTTCTTTGGTACAATCCTTTATGAGTTAAACCCTTGGAGAAATTTTTGAATTGCAGCTGAAAATTTCCATTTGCTGAAAGATGGAGAAAAATCTTTATTCTGTATTCAGAGCAATACCGAACAATTGAATGACAAGAAGACCTGCAGGAAAAACCCAGCGATGCCTCCTCAGTCTCCCTCTCCCTCATAGGGACTGTTTGGGTGAGATGCATTTCAAATTGGCAGAATTACAGTGGTGAAGCCTGTTCTTCTCCAGGCAGAGTGAGGCTACTTCTCTGGATTCCCATAGCACTTTTTGTTCAGATATCTGTAACCCTTGCCTCCTTGGCTTCTGCCCATCTACGTAATTGAGGACCATTAAGGGGAGGTGGGTAACAATCATAGTGCTTTCAACCAGAGTAGTAATTACAAGCAATGTAATCACATTACTGTAATCCCTGACTGATCACAAGAAGACAGAAGTCTCCTGATATGCTGGCAGGGGGCTCAGGATTGTTTGTGCACACTCCTTGGTGGCTGCCGTCTTAGTGGTGCCAATCTTTGCTCCATTTTGTATCAGATGATGACGCTTCTCTAGCTGCTGGCTCATGTGAGTGATGTGGTGGAGATCTGGAGTCAGAGTCCGGTGACTCCAACTTTCTAGCTTTGTGGTTTGAGTTGTCACTTAACCTCATAAACCTCAGTTTCCTAAGTTATAAAGTGAAAATAATGTCTACCAACAGGGTGGGTGGGAAGATTAGTGACAACAAATACGAAGTGGCTGGCAATACCTGGGATGTGGTAGGTCTTCAGTGAGTTATAGTTGCTATTATTATGGCCTGATCCAACAATTATTCTCTCCTACCAGTATTATTATTATGGGGTCTTTTCACTAGACTATATAAGTTTCTTTTTTTTTTTTTTTTTTTAAAGATTTTATTTATTTGACGGAGAGAGACACAGCAAGAACAGGAACACAAGCAGGGGGAGTGGGAGAGGGACTCGATCCCAGGACCCTGGGATCATGACCTGAGCCGAAGACAGGCGCTTAATGACTGAGCCACCCAGGTGCCCCTAGACTCTAAGTTTCATTAGAAGCAGGGACTTTGTTTTGTTCACCGCTGTTTCTCTGCATCTAGAACAGTGCCTCCATCGTAGTAGGTCCTCAGTAAATATTTGTTGAATCAATGAATGATGTTTAAAACAAGCTGACCTTGCTTTCTGTCTTTACCACACTGGCTGGCATTCAGACCCTTTTTACTCACAGGCATTTGCTCAGGAGGTTCCCTCTACCTGGAACACTCTCTCTTCACTTGGTTAACTTCTACTCAACCTTCTGATCTTAGACAAGTGTCACTGTAACAGGTAAACCTCTGACCTTTCCCTTCATAGCATTTATCAACATTGTTGCAATTTCACTTTTATTTGTAAAATTGGTTCACATTTGTCGGTAAACTTCATCAGGGCAGGAACCACGTCTGTTGTGCTCAACATTGTATTTTCAGGGAGGAGTAGGAGTTCAGTACAAACTTACTAAATGAATGAATGACTTCACTCATTCTTTCCATTTTTTGAAAAGGCTGCTTACTCTAGGAAGGGGGGTCCAATTTCTCAAGATGGGCCAGAGGTCAATCCCAGGCTTGTGTCAGTGCTGCATCGTAAATCATTCCAGTGTTTCTGGACTGAGCTCAAGCGCTGTGACTCTCTCCTACCAGGGCCAATTTGTCAGTCCCAAATTGTCTCATTACCATTTATCAGGGCTTCATTATGCAGCTAGACCCTCCAGTAGGAGGTCCAGAAAAGCCAGAATTTTGGCCAGCCTGTGAGTGTGGCATAGGATTTGCCATTTACTCCTCCCCCACCCCATGCTCCATTTCTATTTGGTGTTTATCACCCTGAGTTGTAATCGTTAATTTTCAGAGTTCCTCCCACTCTCCCCCCAAGACAGGAAGGCAAAATTATCTTTTGCCCCCCCAAGGCTACTGTGGTGCCTAGCATACAGTGGATGCTCACAAAGATTTCTTGAAGGAATGCAATGTTTTCCATGAACGAAGCCTTATTGAAGACAAAAACCGACTCATAAGAGAGGGCACTACCTTTTGCTTTTAAAAAATTAAAAAAAAAATTTTAAATCTGAGCCAATAAATCTCTCTCTTTTTTTAAAGATTTTATTTATTTGACAGAAAGAACGAGTGAGAGAGGGAACACAAGCAGGGGGAGTGTGAGAAGGAGAAGCAGGCCTCCCACCGAGCAGGGAGCCCAAAGTGGGGCTCGATCCAGGACCCTGGGATCACAACCTGAGCCGAAGGCAGACGCTTAACGACTGAGCCACTCAGGCACCCCAATAAACCTCTTTTTGAGTTAATCTGGGTTGGGTTTTCTGTTACTTGGAACTGAAAACATTCTTTCTTCCTTTTTTTAAAATAAAGAGAGAGAGGGAGGGGTGGGAGAGAGGCAGAGGGGGAGAGAGAGAGTCTTAAGCTGGCTCCACACCTACTGCAGAGCCCGACCTGGGGCTCGATCCCACAGCCCTGAGATCATGACCTGAGCTGAAATCAAGAGTAGAACGCTTAACCCACTGAGCCACCCAGCTGCCCCAGAACTAAAAACATTCTGACAGAGCATAAATAATGGCATTCAAGTAGAGGATTTCTGATAGATCATTGTTCAAAAATATTCACTCCCTATTCACTCCCTCTCACTCACCTCCAGAAGAATAGAGTACCCTACCCTTTTTTTTGGGTTCACCTATGAGAATTGATTTAGTCAGTGGGATGTTGGCAGACATGTACAAGCAGGGGTATGAAAAATGCTTGCACAGTTGGTCATGCCTCCCTGCACCACTGCCAACTTCATAAGAGTTCCCCCTGGGCAGCTGCTGCCCCTTCAGTTGGGGCCCCCAAAAGAATAATACTGGAGAAGATCAGAGCTCAACCTGCACACAGGAGTCAAGCCCAGCTGGACCTGCAGCTTGAGGCAGAGCCATTCAGCCAAGCCTAGCCTAGATTCATCAACCCCCAGACCTGTGAGAAATGAATGCTTATTGTGGCACATTGCTAAGGGTTTATGGTTGTTTGTTATGGAGCAATAACTGACTGATCAACTTTAGGTCAGGGGTTTCCAAACTGGCAGTGCATCTGAGTTACTAGAGAACTTTAATATAAATAAGGGGTACTTGAGTACCCTCCCCCTCCAAGCATGTCTGGAGTGGTGTTCACAAATCTACATTCTTTTAAAACTCTCTGGGTGAGGGTGCCTGGGTGGCTTAGTCGTTAAGCATCTGCCTTCGGCTTGGGTCATGATCCTGGGGTCCTGGGATCGAGCCCTGCTTCGGGCTCCCTGCTCAGTGGGAAGCCTGCTTCTCCCTCTCCCGCTCCCCCTGCTTGTGTTCCCTCTCTCGCTGTGTCTCTGTCAAATAAATAAATAAAATCTTAAAACAAAAAAACAAAAAAAAACCTCTCTGGGTGATTTTCATGTAGTGAGTCCCATACTCTTTTGCTATCTAACATTTTGGGGTCACCAGTATTAAAGCATGTGATGGGGGTTGTATCGGATGACCAGTAAGATCTTTCCTCTCTGAGACTGGATGATTGAAATCAGAGAAATCCTATTTCTGAAGTAGAGTCCTTTTCAATTTGACAACTTTTGAGAAATCTGAGCTGAATTTTTCCTATCTAATTCGGAGAAAGATGCAGATGTAAATTAATTTGTGATTTAAGGCCACAGGGTTTTTGCTTTTTATTTAAAGGTTGTCTCTTCTTAGTATTTCTGCTTGGGCTATGGGTAGCAGTCAAATGAAAATTAAAGGCAGAATACTGAGGGGTGGGAGAGCCAAGACAGAGGGCAGGAAAGAAGCATAGAAGAAGTCAAGATGAGCAGAGAAGCTGTTGAAGAAATGCTCTAAGAAGGAGCCTTTAGCTGTGGCTTAGCAGTAGGTACCCCGGGATCACACCTGAATCAGAAGCCAGCAACTGAATTTTCATTGTCACAATTGCCATGCCACTGCTAACAGTTTAGAGGTTTGAGGCAAATCTTAACAAAATGTTAAAATATGAATTTATATAAAAAGCATGTTGAAAATATAGTTTAAAAGAAAATAGAGTTTTAAATTATAAAAATTTTCATTGAAAAAAAATTCAGACAATACAGAAAATATAAAGGAAAAGTGCCAATTACTCATAAGCCCACCTTTCAGAGATAATCACAGTTAATATATAGCTGTATATTCTTCTTGACTTCTTTCCTAGGGATGTATACACACACATATATATTTTAGAAATATAGGATTTTCTTATACTCATCAGGATACTGATGAATTTTTTCCAAGTTATCATTATAAATAAAACTGCAAAATATTCCTCTGTACAAAGAGGCACCATACCTTATTTCCCACAGATGGACATTTAGATTGTATTTACTACTATAAAGAAGTCATAATGAACATCCGTATATACATTTTTGTGTGCTTGTACAATGATTTCTTTAGGATAAATTCCAATACATGGAATTCCTAGATTTAAAGGGTAAACATATTTTAAAGGTTTTTGATATATAGTCAAATTGCCCTCCCAAAATGTATAAATTAATAGTGCTAGGTTTTGTTAATTCTTTAAACTATTGTTAATCATGTTCAGGAAAAAAACCTTGTGGTTTTAATCTGCCTTTTATTACTAGTGGGTTTAAATGTCTTTTCATATATATATATTATCTGTATTTTATGTTAAAAAGACAAGTCAGGGGCGCCTGGGTGGCTCAGTTGGTTAGGCGACTGCCTTCGGCTCAGGTCGTGATCCTGGGGTCCCGGGATCGAGTCCCACATCGGGCTCCCTGCTCGGCAGGGAGTCTGCTTCTCCCTCTGACCCTCCTCCCTCTCATTGCTGTCTCTCATTCTCTCTCTCTCAAATAAATAAATAAAATCTTTAAAAAAAAAAAAAAAGACAAGTCAGTTTCTCATTTTTCTGTTATGTCAACTTTTTCTTCTTGATTTATATTCTTTATATTAAGTATACTGTCTCTTATTCACACTGAAAATATTTTCCCTGATGTGGTTTTGCTTGTGATGGCTTTTCACACATTTTAAAATTTTGAGTCAGATTTATCAATTTTTCAATGAGATTAAAAAAATTCCAAGGTGAGAAGCAGCATAATCTATGAAAAAGGCAGAGGACCTTCGAACAATTCAGTCCAGAATCTTACTGCCTGAGGTTGGGTCTCATCTATCATGATGTGATAGGAAGAGCACTGGACTGGGAGTCAGATCACTTTACCTCTCTGGGTCCCAACTTCCTCATCTGTGGAATGGGGAGAAGTATGAAAACTCCTTTGTAGGCTGTAAAAAAATTGGAGAGAATGCTCGTAACGAGCTTCGTCTAGGTCTTGCATATGGCAAATCCTCTCTCTGTATTAGTTGTTATTAGTGGGAGTGGGCAATATAGACTTTTAAAGCCGTATTTTAAATTCAGTTGGTGTATGTAGGAAAGGGGTGGGGGTGAGGAGCCTAGAAATTTAGCCATTTACCTCATCTCTAAGAATTGCACAGTTGGAGTCGGAACTTGGGTTCCAATTCGAGTCCTGTCCATTTCTTGGTATGCGACCTTGGACAAGTCACCTTCACCTCTCCGCGGCTCAATTTCTTCACCTAGAAAATAGATGTATAATTGACCACCTGCCCTTCTTTCCCAGCCCGGCTGCTGGGCGAAGGAAATGCTTCAAAACCACTTGCAAAGGGCGGCAAAAATGTCTGTCAGGGTAGCGCCTACGGAGCATCCCCGGCGCCCGCCAGCCCCCCGCGGCCCAGACGAGGAGCACGCGCGACCCCCGCCCTCGGCGCTCCCGCCCCGCCGCAGGAACAATAGCTCCCCCGGAGGCGGCGCCGGCCGCGGGCGGGGGCGGAGCTGCCGACGCGGGCGCTGGGGGTGTGCGCGGGGCGGGGTCGCAGCCACCCCTCCCGCCCGCGGCTCTGTCACGCGCCCCTCACCGGGCGGGCCGGGGTCTTTGTGACGCGGTGGCGACGACCGCGGACACAAAGGGAAGGCGAGCGGCGAGTGAGGGGCTGGGCCTGCCCCCGCCCCGCGACCCTCGCCCGCCGCGCGCGCGCCCGTTCACGCCCCCAGCCTCGGTCTCCGCCCCCCCCACGCGCGGGCTCGCACCCTCGCGCGCGCCCTCGCGCGCCCGCGACCGTCGCACGCGCCCAGACTCTCCGACTCCGTCCCGAGCGCGGCGGGCCGGGGCCTGGCGGGCGCTGCGGGTGGGACCGGGATGCTGAGGCGCTGCTCCCGGGCGCAGCGGCGCGACTGCTAGGAGGCGCCGAGGCAGCGGCGGGGCTCCCGGCGCGCGGCTGGATGCCCCGGGCCTGCGGGTCCCTGCGCTTCCCGCCGTCCAGGGGCGCTAGTCATGGGTGCCGCGGCCGCTGAGGCGCCGCTTCGGCTGCCTGCCGCGCCCCCGCTCGCCTTCTGCTGCTACACGTCGGTGCTTCTGCTCTTCGCCTTCTCTCTGCCCGGGAGCCGCGCGTCCAACCAGCCCCCGGGTGGCGGCAGCGGCGGCGGCGGGGACTGTCCCGGTGGCAAAGGCAAGAGCATCAACTGCTCAGGTAGGAGCGGCCGGAGCCCGCCCCTGCGGCCCCTCCCTCCCTCCGCTGCCGCCGCCCTCCCCGTCCTGGTGGCGGCGCTGGGAAAGGCCCGGGCGCGGGGCTCCAGGAGAGCCGGGCCCGGCGGGGAGCGAGGGCGGAGGGCAGGGCGCGAGCGTGCCTTGCGGGCTCGGGGCCCCGCGTTGGGCATGGGGAGTGGCCGTGCGTGCGACCGTGTGTGTCGAGTGTCTGGGCGAGAGCGGCCCGGCGTGCGGTGAGGTGGTGGGGACGGGACCCGGCGAGGCGGGGGAAGCCGGCTGGGGCTCCTGCTGTGACCGTGGGTGTGCACGCGGGAGAGCGTGTTTGTGTTGTGAAGGCTCAGGGGAGGCAGGGATTGTGTGTGTGTGTGTGTGAGTGAGAGACGGTGAGGGGCTGGGGGGGCCGAGCCTGAGAGCCAAGGGAGTGACCATGTGCTGGGGAGGTTCTTAGGACACTGGGGTCTTGGAGTGATCCTGTGGGTAAAGGGAACGAACGGGTGGCCCAGAGGACGTGGATTGACTATGGTAGAAGTGACCGTGTGTGTGTGTGTGTGTGTGTGTATGTCCTTTGGGTTCAGAGGTGGACTCTGGGGGCTTGGAGTGACCAGCGGGGTCTTGGGTGTCAGTAGGGTAAAGTCTTGGGGCCCAGGAAATGACCCTGTGTATTTGTGCGTTCTGCATGGGGCTCGAGATATACCCTGGGGTATGCATTGAGGAAGAAGGATGGAAGTCCTGGAGTGAACCCCGTTTGTGTCCATTCAGAGGGAGGGAGTTAGGGTGTCATCCCGTGTAGTGTTTGGGTATAGAAAGAGGTAGTTAGATCTCAGGAAGTGCCTCTGTGTAGCTAGGTGTGACCCTGGGTTTTTAAGGTGGTGTGGAAAGAGGGAACCAGGTCAAAGAGAATGATCCTGTGCGCGTGTTTGTATGCTTTGCGGGAGGGCCTGGAGACTGGCAGCACCCGGAGCAAGGGAGTGACCTCTCCCCTTCTACCCCCCCCCCCCCCCCCCCCCCGCGCGCTTGGAAACAAAGAGCCTGCTGGGGCTCTAATGGAAGTGACTGGCGGTGAGGGTATCTGGGCAGTAAAGTTCCTTCTTCCTTTCAAAAGGGGTCCCAGAGGAGCCCTGGGGCAAGGAGAAGCTTCCAGGTCTGATTTAGGGGTGGGTGGGTGCTTCTGGAGCTGGCCTAGCAGATGGTAGTGATCATAAGCCACAGCCTTGCTAACTTACCTTTTATCAATTCTTAATTCTCCACTTGTCTTCTCTAAACCTAGGGGGCGGAAGAAGAGGCATGGTGGGGGGTGGGAGGGGAGGAGAAGGAGGAGGGGAAAGAGGATGGGCTTCAGGCCACCGGGGGATCCACTGGCCTGCCAGCCTGACAACCTTTGTACCTTTGGGCTATTGAAGGGGCATTGTTTCTGGGGGAGTGAGGAGGGAGCAAGAGGGCCTCAGCACAGATGCTACCCTATGTGAAGAAAACCTTTGGCTTGCTCTTTAGATTTCAAGTTCTAAAATCTCTTAGTAATTTTCATAATGGTGTATTTTATGATAGGGGAGGGATTTTGAGCACTGTAAACAATGGCATGTCCATTAAAAAGCTTTTCCATCCATGTAATAACTTTCACTTTATTTTTCTAATGTTAAGTGGGATAGGGGATAATGCTTTAATAAATAATCACATTCATGGTTAAGAATAAAAACCATTTGAATATTGGAGTACCTTTTTGTAGCAAATACTTGTTGTTATCAAACCATGTCAAAATATTTTACTGGCTAATGTGCTGTGATTATTTGTTCTTGCTAAGCTAATTTGTCTTTAGCAAAATACAGTGTGTGTTGATGGATGTTTTTGTGTATGTTTTCTAATTCTTTAGTGCAAAGTACAACTTTTAAGAAAGGACACAGAGGGCTGGAAACCCACATGGTGTAGGAAAAGAGGACTCATTTGGAGATCATGGCGCTTGCTAAGTAGCTGTGCTATTCGGAGCAAGTTAATTTTTCTGAATTTCCTCTTCCATTAAGAAAGGGACTTGGATTTGATAATATCTAGCCTTCTTTCAAGGACGTATTGATGTACATGTCAATAAATTAGGCTTATCAAATAAAATGTTTTCTAATGCTAAGATTCATGTGAACTCTGGGTCTAAACCTAGAGTTTTGGGGTGCCTGGGTGGCTTAGTCAGTTAAACATCTGTCTGCCTTTGGCTCAGGTCATGATCCCAGGGGTCCTGGGATTGAGCCGCGAATCAAACTCCCTGCTCAGTGGGGGAGTCCGCTTCTCCCTCTCCCTCTCTTCCTGCTCTAGCTCTCGCTCTCAAATAAATAAATAAAATCTTTAAAAAAAATAAAGCTAGAGTTTTAACTAAAACTCTATTTGTTAATTTTTGTAGATTCTTGTTATAGCTGTTTCTAGGATGAAAATCCAGGAGTGATTCATATGGAAAAAGATAATTTTTTAAGAACTATAGTGTGTATCTATTAATGCATCTTGAGATTTTACATAGATTTTTTTTTTGTAGTCGCTTTTATTACCCAGGTATTTCCCACATAAACTGAAGTTTATTCCTTTATTCCTATATTTGAGTTTCAAAATCTAAATGCTTGCCTTGACTTTCTGTTAATTTTTAAAAAAATTTTTTTAAAAATTCAATTTAATTAATGTATATTGTATTATTAGTTTCAAGGTAGAATTTAGTGATTCATCAGTAACAAACAACACCCAGTGCTCATTACTTCAAGTGCCCTCCTTAATGCACATCACCCAGTTACCCCATCCCCCACCCACCGCCCCTCCAGCAACCCTCAGTTTGTTTCCTATAGTTAAGTCCCTGTTAATTTTCATTTTTAATTTTGAATCATCATTTCAGCCTCCTCTGACCTTTCTGGAGTCTGACTCTGTCAGGCTTTGTGTGTTTTCGTCATTCACAGCATTGTGGCCCTTGCAAATCTAAAGAGCAGGTCTATGGCTTTATTAAATTAATAGAAGTTGTCTAGATCATGGAAAAGGATGCAACTGTGACATTTTACTAGAGACTTCCTAATGAATTGGTTGATGTTGATAACATTAATCAACCAGATGTTCAACCAGCTATGCATCCTCCTTATAGAGTTTAACAGATTTTTGAACTTCTGCTGTTCAACATTTTCCCATTTTGTTCACTAGCTTATTATTTAAAGATTCTGTCAGATCATCTTGTTAGAATCGGTTATGTATATGTCTGTATCATTCTCCTTTTTTCCATTTTAGTAATCCTATCTAATAGCAAATGTTGTATAATCTGCCTTAATAAAGAGCCCAAGTGGCTTTTACTTTTATGGCAAGTTTACCCATAGATGTTTTCCTGGATTGGCATTTGTCCTTTTTTGAAAATTGAGCATGCATTCCTTCATTTCTGGTCTTCTGGCATCTTGTCAAGATAGCTTAGATAATCAGCAGTCAGATCTAAAAGTTTTTTCAGTATCATGGAGTGTGATTTGTTTAGATCAGAATGCAAATTCTTTTTTTTTCCCATTCATTCATTTTTCATTTTTATTCTCAATTGGGCATAGCATTATACCTAATTATAAAGTTCAAGAAAAGAGGTTCCCTGCCCTTGGGTTGCTCACAGTCCTATGGGATTTATTTGTTTTATTTTATTTTTATTTAAATTCAATTAATTAACATATAATGTATTATTAGTTTCAGAGGTAGAGGTCCGTGATTCATCAGTCTTATATAATACCCAGTGCTCATTACATCACATGCCCTCCTTAATGTCCATCACCCAGTTACCCCATCCCCCTCCCCTCCAGCAATCCTCAGTTTGTGTCCCATGATTAAGAGTCTTTTATGTTTGTCTTCCTCTTTGATTTTGTCATTTTATTTTTTCCTCTCTTCCCCTATGATCCTCTGTTTTGTTTCTTAAATTCCACATATGAGTGAGATCATATGGTTTAATTGTCTTTCTCTGATTGACTACTCAGCCATCAAAAAAATGAAATCTTGCCATTTGCAACTGCGTAGATGGAACTAGAGGGTATTGTACTAAGGGAAATAAGTCAATCAGAATGCAAATTCTTTTGAACTAGCTCTGTATTCTGTATCCTTTCTTCATGCTACTTACCTCAGATGTTAGCTTCCTTTTATCAGAGTTCTACCCTTCAAGATCAAGCTCCTGATGAAGATTACCAAAGCAAAGAAGAAGCTGAATGGGTCTGTATTTGTTCTTATCATCTCTTGATATTATAACATCTTCCCATCTTCTTTCTTGTTCTAAACAAGCCTTTTTTTTTTTTTTTAGATTTTATTTATTTATTTGAGAGAGAGACTGAGAGAGAGAGAGCATGAGAGGGGGGAGGGTCGGGAGGGTCAGAGGGAGAAGCAGACTCCCTGCCGAGCAGGGAGCCCGATTTGGACTCGATCCAGGGACTCCAGGATCATGACCTGAGCCAAAGGCAGTCGCTTAACCAACTGAGCCACCCAGGTGCCCTAAACAAGCCTTTTTTTATAGTCCTCATGCCTCAGCTCTCCAGTCATTCTGGACTTTATTGCTTTGGTGTTTTATATCTTATTTGTACTTACTCTTTTAAAATCTAATTTTTTTTTTTTAAAGATTTATTTATTTGATAGCGAGAGAGAGCGCGTGAGAGAGCGAGAGAGCGGGCGCACAGCAGAGGGAGAGGAGGAAGAGGGAGAAGCAGGCTCCCTGATGAGCAGGGAGCCTGATAGGGGCCTCTATCCCAGGACCCTGGGATCATGACCTGAGCTGAAGGCAGACGGGCAACCATCTTAGCCACCCAGGTGCCCCTTAAAATCTAACTTATTAGAAAGTTCCCTGTTCATCCAAAGAGAAAAAAGTTTGGAAATACATGATTTATGTGAAGAAAGATGAACTTTGAACCTAAGGGACCAGGTGACCTTAAACATGGCATTTTTTTTTCTCATTTGTAACATGAAGATAATGACAATGCTTCTTTTTGACTCTAGGTTGTTTGAAAAGAACAGATGAGGCTTAATATGTGAGCATTTCTATCTTAGGGAATGTGGTTAAAGAAGTGGAAAAACCTACTGAGAGACCAATAAGTGACATTTGGTGATAGATATAAGGTGGAGAATTTGAACAAGGTTTTTTTAATGTCGCAAGTTAGAAGTGGGTCCTCTGGCTTGTGATATGGTAGTAAGGATGGTACCGGTAGTATAAACTTCATATTAAGAGACATGCCTTCTTGGTGGCAATTCAGGAGTTGGGGGACTAAAAAGTGAATTTTTTTAAATCTGTGTGGAATTTCGATCAGGACTTCTAGATCCCTGGTATGTAATATGTGGGTATTTATTTATGAACCTTGATTGAGTACCTGCTTTGGGTACTCCAATATGCTAGATGTTAAGGGAAATAAATGAGAGGCCATTCCTGCCTTTAGGGGCTTTATATTCTAACAGAAGTAGTTAGCCTCTTATAAATCTATATGAAGAAATTGGGCGCCTGGGTGGCTCAGTTGGTTAAGCAACTGCCTTCGGCTCAGGTCATGATCCTGGAGTCCCTGGATCGAGTCCCGCATCGGGCTCCCTGCTCGGCAGGGAGTCTGCTTCTCCCTCTGACCCTCCCCCCTCTCATGTGCTCTCTCTCATTCTCTCTCAAATAAATAAAATTTTTAAAAAAAAAAATCTATATGAAGAAATCTCTAATACATCTGGGGTTTCTCTCAACATCCCCCCACCCCCCATAAGCATTTATTGAACACTGACAGCACTGGAATTTTTAAAAGGTGTACAATTAAATATAGTCACAAAGTTGTACATCCATCTTGACTATCTAATGACAGAACATTTTCATCACCCCAAAAAGAAACCCCATACCTATAAGCAGTCACAGTCACTTCGTGTTCCTGTCTCCCCACAACCCCTGGCAATTGCTAATCTACTTTCAGTCTCTATGGATTTGCTTTTTTGGACATTGCATATAAATGGAATCAAACACCATGTGGCCTTTTGTGGTTGGCTTCTTTCACTTAGTATAATGTTTTCAAGGTTCATCTATGTTGTAGCATGTGTCAGAACTTCAATGCTTTTTTATGGTTGGTTGCATAATATTCCATTGTATGGATACATACCACATTTTGTTTATCCATTTATCAGTTGATGGACATTTGGGTTGTTTCCACTTTTCATCTACGATGAATAATACTGCTAAGAACATTCATGTGGATATTTTTGTGTAGACATATGTTTTCTTTTTTTTTTTCCTGGAAAGTCTTAACTTTATTTCACATGAGTGGGAAATCGATTAAAGGCTTTGGAAATTATATGTGAACCAGTTTCTATTAAAAACTATTAATCAGGGGCGCCTGGGTGGCTCAGTCGGTTGGGCAACTGCCTTCAGCTCGGGTCATGATCCCAGCGTCCTGGGATCGAGCCCCGCATCGGGCTCCCTGCTAGGCGGGAAGCCTGCTTCTCCCTCTGCCCCTCACCCTGCTTGTGTTCCCTCTCTCGCTGTGTCTCTCTCTGCCAAATAAATAAATAAAATCTTTAAAAAAAACTATTAATCATATTTTCATCAATGATTTTATTTTTTTATTTTTTATTTTTTAAAAATTAACATATAATGTATTATTTGTTTTGGGGGTACAGGCCTGTGACTCATCAGTCTTACACAATTCACAGTGCTGGACATATGTTTTCAATTCTCTAGGGTGTGTACCTAGGAATAAAATTTCTCAGTCATGTGGTAACTTCATGTTTAACATTTTGAGGAACTCTCAAACTTTTTTTTTTTAAGATTTTATTTATTTGACAGAGAGACACAGCGAGAGAGGGAACACAAGCAGGGGGAGTGGGAGAGGGAGAAGCAGACTCCCTGCTGAGCAGGGAGCCCGATGCAGGGCTCGATCCCAGGACCCTGGGATCATGACCTGACCCGAAGGCAGATGCTTAATGATTGAGCCACCCAGGCGCCCCCCAAACTGTTTTCTAAAGCAGCTGTACCATTGTACATTTTCACCAGCAATGAGGGTTCCAATTTCCCCATATCCTGGCCAATACTTGTTATTGTCTTTTTGATTATAGCCATCCTTGTGGATGTGAAGTTGTATATCAGTGTGGTTTTGATTTGCATTTCCCTAATGACTAGTGATCTTGAGCACATTTTTATGTACTTATTGGCTATTTACATATCTTGTTTGGAGAAACGTCTATTCAGATCCTTTGCTGGGCTTGATGATAACATTTTGGATTAGACATTCCCTTAGTTAGTAAACCATACTAACCAATTCCTATAGCACACAGATGCTTAAGCTGGGAGGTTAGCTCTAGTTTGCTTGTGTTTCCTTTATTTCTCTGCTTACCAAGAAAAAAATCATTTGTGTTCTCAAACTTATTTATACCAGTGGCCCTTTGAGTATAAATTAATAAAAATTACTCAAATTGGTACAGTATTAATGCAAAAAGTTGTTTTTTTATGAAATGCTTTGGAAAGACTTGATAAAGATTAGAGGCTAGAGAATTGCCTTTTTTTTTTTTTTAAAAGATTTTATTTATTTATTTGAGAGAGAGAATGAGATAGAGAGACAGAGCATGAGAAGGCGGAGGGTCAGAGGGAGAAGCAGACTCCCGGCCCAGCAGGGAGCCCGATGCGGGACTCGATCCCGGGACTCCAGGATCATGACCTGAGCTGAAGGCAGTGGCTTAACCAACTGAGCCACCCAGGCGCCCCGAGAGAATTGCCTTTCAATGAATCTGAAACAGATTGGGGAAACCTTATAAATCTCTGGAAGGATTCTGCTCTTACAAAAGTTTCAAGTATTTTTAGGTCTCCCTTTTACTTTAAAGGAAAGGAAAATGGACATTGTAGATAATAGGTTATAGGTGTAGCTTATCCAAGAAAGGAGGGGACTGCATTTGGTAGACCCAAAGGTTTTGGTGCTACATGAGGAAGTGTATGTATATGTGTGAAGTTCAAAATGTGTATGTCTCATTTTTAAATGATTGCCTACTGACTCATTTTAAATGATTTCCTAGCTGACTCCTGATTTATTGATCAGTGGTCACTCATACATGCTTGAAAAGAAAGTTTTCATTATCCAGGTGACCTAAGGAAGATACAAGTACAGTGTTGAGGGAGTGATTAATTCTGATTTGTAGGAATCAAAAAACAGTCCCTGAGTAAGTGGCACTCAGTTGGGCCTTACAGGCAGAGTAGAATGTTAGCTTCAAACACTAGGCACACTTTTGCCTGAGGACTTTGCTGTTGATATTCCTTTTGCCTGGAAACTTCTTATCCCAGTTATTTATCCCCTCAGCTCCTTCAGGTCTTTACTGTCACTTTCAAAATAATGCCTTAAAATTTCAGCCTTTTCCACCTTCCATCCCCTCTGCCCCTCTTCCACCTTAATCTTTCTTAATGCTTTTTTCCTGTTCCAAAGCACCTTTTCCTATGTGACCTACTCTACATGTTATCTGTCTCCTCTGCGTAGCTCCGAGAGGGCAGGGAGTTTTGTTTGTTTTGCTCACCTCTCTATTGACTGTGCCTAGAATAGTGTCTGGCACAAAATTAGGTGCCCCTTACATATTTATTTGTAGAATGAATAACTGAATTAACATAGAAACTGAGGAGAGCTGGGAAGGGTGGGTATTCTAGGCCGAGGGAATGGAGATAGAAAAAGTACAAAGATGGGGCAGCAGAGGGAATCTTTTGGGATATTAGGGTGTGGGGATTAAAGCAGGAGATGAGTCACAGTCACACGTTGCCACATTAGTGGAAGGCCTTGAAGGCTGCACAGAAGGTTTGGTACTTGCTCTGAAGACGAAGGGAAACTTAAAGGATTTGAGTGACATCATGGTTTTGGAAAGCAAAGTCTAGCATTGATGAAGGTGATCGGGAGAAGAAAAGAGACTGAGAGCACAGGGACAGAGAACGACAGTGGATGTGGGGAGAACTGAGAGCCATTGTTTGGACTGCACAGTGTTTTTAAAAATTGCATTGGTTACTAACCATTAAAAATTCAGAGGTTTCACTTAAAAGTCTGGATTATGGTCTTCCCTTCTAAACTATGGAGGTATTGGCAACACTGGGCTCTTGTTTCTACATGGCAAAAGTCAGCCATAGCTGTCCACTGGGGCGTGAGCACTCGCTTTGCCAATCCCCGCCCAGCTAGGCTTTCATTGATCTCGTTCTCCCTTAGTTTCTGGATCTTGTGCTGTAGGAGGTGGTGTGAAGTGTGATGCTTTTAATTTGAGATGGAGAGCCTGTTTGGAGGAGAGTCAAATTGGTGTATATTTCTTTCCTCATTCCTGTTATTCACCATGACCAAATTGGATGCAAATCCTTATTTCTGCAGTGCCCAACCCTGAGCACCTCTCCTGCCAATGCTCCTTGCAACTTCTGTACTCCATTCTTTTGCTTCTCAACCCTTTCCTTGAATCCACCTTCTGCCTCTTCATATTTGAAAGCTACCCTGCTATTTCTGATTTTACCATTTTCCTTGAAATGTTCTCTAATGATGTTTTTAGTATATCTATTTTTGCTTTATTAATTTTATATCTTAGTACTACCTTTCCCCCTCAACTTTCCCTTTTTTTTCCTCTTTCTACATTCTTTAGGTGGCAGCTGATCATTACGTGTCTTTTTCCTTACCATGAGAGGCATTTCAGATAAAATTCCTCTCATCATTGTTATAAAACATGTAAGTGTGGATATGTTACAGATACTTTGTTTTGTGGTTTTACATTATGATTTAAGAATGGGTCATAGAATTTGTAGCTTTTTGTATTAAAATTCAGTGTCTCTCTGCATCCCAGTAGAACAGATTTTGTGTAAGATCCTTGTAGTCCAGGAAAAAAAGTGTTACATCCTTGGCTTCTTAGTCCCCTGTTATATAAATATTAATTTTACTTAAAAATTTTTTTATTTTGACTTAATTTCAAACTTAGAGAAAAGTTCAGTAACATACACAGGTTTCCCAGTTGTTAAGATTTTACCACATTTGCCTTATCATAGTTTCTTTCTGTATCTATCCCTATGTATCTGTCTGTCTAAATCTTTTCTCCTGAAACTGATTCTGCCAGGTTGGGTCCTACCAAAGGGAATAGTTTAATTTATGCTTTATATCAGTTCCATACTTTTTAATTCTTTTTTTTTTTTTAAGATTTTATTTATTTGACAGAGAAAGACACAGCAAGAGAGGGAACACAAGCAGGGGGAGTGGGAGAGGGAGAAGCAGGCTTCCCGCGGAGCAGGGAGCCCGATGCGGGGCTTCATGCTCCATGCGGGGCTTGATCCCAGGACGCTGGGATCATGACCTGAGCCGAAGGCAGATGCTTAACGCCTGAGCCACCCAGGCGCCCACTTTTTAATTCTTTGTTTTGTCATCTCCAGTTAATGAAATAGTGAAGCCTCCAATTACAATGATAATAGGTTTATTTTTCATAGTTTTTCAGCTTTTCTTACATTTTTGTTATTCTATTTGGGACATACGCATTGAATTTTATTTATTTCATTTTTTTTTCTTGTACTTTTATTTTTGTGTAGGATGGATTTAAAGCGTCTCCTGTAGGGGCGCCTGGGTGGCTCAGTTGGCTAAGTGTCTGACTTGATTTAGGCTCAGATCATGATCTTGGGGTCGTGGGATGGAACACCCTGTGGGGCTCCACACTGAGCGTGGAGCCCACTTCGGATTCCACCCCCTACCCCACCCCACCCCACTCGCATGTATGTGCCTTCTCTCTCTCTTTCTCTCAAAAAAACGAAAACAAAAGTATCTCCTGAAGTCATAATGATGTCCATCCTTTTTTGGATTTGTGTTTGTCTTGTAGTTTTTTGTTTTTTTAGATTTTATTTATTTATTTGAGAGAGAATGAGAGACAGAGAGCATGAGAGGGAGGAGGGTCAGAGGGAGAAGCAGACTCCCTGCCGAGCAGGGAGCCCGATGCGGGACTCGATCCCGGGACTCCAGGATCATGACCTGAGCCGAAGGCAGTCGCTTAACCAACTGAGCCACCCAGGCGCCCTGTCTTGTAGTTTTTAAATGTTGGGATTTGTTTACCAATACAGATATAGACTATTTGTTTTTATAAGCATTCACCCACTTACATTAAATGAAGTAATTATGAAATTTGTGCTACCCTCCATCATCATCCTCATTTTTTAAAGTGTATAATCCAGTATTTTTTAGTAGTGTGGACACAAGATTGTACACCCATCACCACAATCAGTTGTAGAACATTTTCGTCCTGCTCCAAAGAAACTTCATACTCTTTAGCGTTCACTCCCCAAACCCCAGTCCCCCAGCTCTAGGCAGCCACTAATATACCTTTTGCTGTATATTTGCCTATTTTGGACATTTCCTATAAATGGAGTTATACAATATGTGGTCTTTTGTGATTGGCTTCTTTCATTTAGCGTATTTTCAAGGTTCATCCATGTTGTAGCATGTGTCCGTGTTTCATACCCATTTTATGTTTGAATAATATGAAATTACATGGATATATGTGCATACTACATTCCGTTTATCCATTTATCAGGTGATGGACATTTGGGTTGGTTTTTTTGGCTATTATGAATAATGCTTCTATGAAAATTCATGTACAAATTTATGTGTGGACATATGTTTTCAGTTCTCTTATACCTAGGAGTAGAATTGCTGGGTCATATGGTAAACCCTACGTTTAACATTTTGAGGATCTGCCAAACTGTACTCCAAAGTGGCTGCACCATTTTACATTTTCACCAGCAATGTGTGAGGGTTCCAATTTCTCCACATCCTGGTCAACACTCATTACTGTCTTTTTTTAATTATAACCAACCATTTCATTTTTTAAAATCCCTCATTTCCCCTGTATATGTAGTTTCTTTAATGGAATTTAAATTCTTAGTTTCTTTTAAGGGAGATAATGTCAACCCATTTATCCCCTTCCTCCTCCCCTCCCCCCCCTTTTTCATTGTTAGAAACATTGTTTTAACAGAACTATTTTCATTATTCCTACAATTAGTTCCATTATTAGCTTCTCTCATGGGATAAATGAGGCATTTAGGAGTTGGCATACATTCTCTTCTCATGCACTTTGAAATTCTGTTTAAATCTTAAAATTCCCTCAGTATTTGCTTTCAGTTTATTAGATGCTTTACTGTTAATCCTTTGTTACTATTTGAATCAATTTCTTTTTTACAGGTGTCATGTATTTTTCATGGCTCAGTTGTCTCATCATTTTTTGAAAAGTCATTTCAGGTTCTGAAGTTCTTAACACATTCTTCTGCCTTCAGAAACTTTGGCAGGTATTATGTTTTCAGGTACAGTTCCATTTCTCTTATTTTTGTGCAGACATTCTGAGTTTTTCTCTTCCATGGTTAAAAAGAAAAAAGAAAAACCCACACTTTTTTTTTTGTTGTTGTTGTTATAAAGGCAGTATTTTTTTGATGTAAAGAACTTGAGGAATATGACGTGCCTGGGTGGCTTAGTCGTTAAGCGTCTGCCTTCGGCCCAGGTCATGATCCCGGGGTCCTGGGATCGAGCCTTGCATCGGGCTCCCTGCTCCGCGGGAAGCCCTCTTCCACTCACCCTGCTTGTGTTTCCTCTCTCGCTGTCTCTCTTTGTCAAATAAATAAATAAAATCTTTTAATAAAAAAAAAAAACTTGAGGAATATGGAAAAATACAAAGAAGAAATCTGTGATGATTGCCATTCTCCCCAGTAATATCTTAATGTTTATGCTGAAATTGCTTCATTTTACCCCACAAAAATTTTGAACTTTTTTCTTTTTTTAAATATTTTATTTATTTTTGTGAGAGAGCTCACGAGCCGGCGGGGCGGGGGGGTAGTGGCAGAGGGAGAAGCAGACTCCCCGCTGAGCAGGGAGCCCTGGGATTATGATCCAACCTGAGGGCAGATGCCCAGCCAACTGAGCCACCCACCCACCCCTCTTTTGGGATTTTTAAGTTTATTTTGCCTTGTTAGCTTTAATACTGTTTTGCAAGTGAATCTAAACCGCTGATATTTCTGTATCAGTTCTGTTGTTTATGGCCTAAATGATACATTTAGGTTCCTCATTGTTCACAAGTCATTTTAGTCCGTGTTTAGTGTCCTGTGTTCCTTTTTTTTATACTTTTTTTTTCTTTAAAGTGGTTTAAGGTATTTTTTTTTTTTTTTTTTTAGGTGGTGCTGTGTGTTTACCTTTATTGGTCCCTTCTTTAAGTTCAGATCATAAGTATTTCCTAATTATTGCTTAATTAGACCTAGGGATTTTTTTTTTTTTTAAGATTTTATTTACTTATTTGACAGACACAGCGAGAGAGGGAACTCAAGAGAGGTAGTGGGAGAGGGAGAAGCAGGCCTCCGTCAGAGCAGGGAGCCCGATGAGGGGCTCGATCCTAGGACCCTGGGATCATGACCGGAGCCAAAGGCAGACGCTTAATGACTGAGCCACCCAGGCGCCCGGAATGATTTTTTAATTTTTTATTCTTCACTATTTTACAGCTGTTTCCTGGGGTTGTGATTGTGTCTTTTTAAAGTTTTGTTTTTGGGAGCACTTGGGTGGCTCAGTCAATTAAGTATCTAACTTTGGCTCAGGTCATTATCCCAGGGTCCTGGGATTGAGCCCCATGTGGGGCTCTCTGTTCAGGGGGGAGTCTGCTTGTCTCTCACTGTCTGCCCCCTCCCACTTGTGCTCTCTCTGTCTCTCTTTCTCAAATAAATAAATAAAATCTTTAAAAAAAAAAAAAAGGTAAAGTTTTGGTTTTGGTTGTTTCACCTAAAGAGGAAAAGTATCCTGTATAGTTTCCATTGCTCTTTTGTAAAGATCTCATTTACTCCTTGAAAACCTATGAGAGATTATTATACCCATTTTTACTCCAGGGAACTGGGGAGAGACTTAGTGCTTGCCCAATACCATAGAGTTATTTAATCAAATAATTGGAACTGCAAGTCTGAAACTCCTCCTAATGCAGCAGAATTTTGTGAAGTCCTTTTTTTATTTTTTTAAGATTTTATTTATTTGAGAGAGCGCGTGCGAGAGAGTGAGAGTGAGAGAGAGAGCACAAGCAGGGTGAGGGGCAGAGGGAGAAGCGGGCTCTCTGCTGAGCAGGCAGCCCGATGCAGGGCTCAATCCTGGGACTCCGGGATCATGACCTGAGCTGAAGGCAGACACTTAACCAACTGAGCCACCTAGGCACCCCTGTGAAGTCCTTTTTAAATGCTCTTTTAAAATAATGTCAGGTTCTCCAGTGCCAACTTGTAGCTTGTTTTGTAGATTTTTGTCTTTGTGGGTGACTTTCCTGGATTCTGGCTACTGCCTATTCACTTAGTGTTGCAGACACTAAGGAATAGTGGTTAAAAATTGAGCCAAAAGGCGATATTGTGTTTAGATTTACTTATTTATATTTAAAAAATTTTGATGGAGGAAATGTGCTAATTGTACTTGTAAAAATCTTAAAATACGTATGTAAACATGTGTATGTTGTAAAACATAAGTTGGATTGTAGCCCTGTATAGTTTTATAACCTGCTTTTCTTCACTTCATAGTGGATCTTTGTCTTTCCATATCAGTATATGCGTTTCTACTATATACTTTAATGGCTGCATAGTATTTCGTCAATAATTTAATTCCCAACAGATGGATACTTAGGCCATTTTCTACTTTGCTGTTATAAAAAATGGTCCTGTTAACAATCATGTATGCATACATGTTTTTTCCTTCTGTCCTTATTATAATTTCCTAGAAATAGAATTATTGGGTTAAAGGATAAAGGTTTATAAAACTTCGTTATATACTGCCACATTATTCCGTGAGAGGTTCTGCCAATTTACACTCTCATGGTTGGTTTGAGTGCTCATTTTCCATACCTTCTCTAGTGCTGGTGTAATAATCATAAAAAAAGGTAACAGTATGGCACTTACGATGTGTCATGCAGTGCTCTGAGTGCTTTCCATATCTTTATTCTCTGCCAACATTATGAGATAGGTACTTTTATTGTCTCCATTTTACAGATGAGGAAATAGAGGTAGAGAGTGGTAAATTACTAAGGTCACAGAGCTGATAAGTACAGAGCCAGGGTACTGGTCCTAGGGCCTGCCTCTTAGACATCAGATGATAATGCCTATTCATTTTTCTTTGTTTGTTTTTTTTCAAAATTTAATAGGGTTTTATCTGATTTTAAAATTATTTTTGCTTTTTATTGAGACATAATTCACATAATGTAAAGTTTACCATTTTAAAGTGTATAGTTCAGTGGTTTTTAATATATTCAATATGTTGTATAACCATCACTGCTGTCTACTATATAATTATAGAACATTTCCATCACTCCAAAAAGAATTTCCATACCTATTAACAGTCAACCCCCATACTTCTCTGCTCCCATGTTCTGACAACCATAGAGAGACTGCATCTTAATGGATTTACTTATTCTGGACATTTCATATAAATGGAAAAATACAATATGTGGCCTTTTGTGCCTGGCTTCGTTCACCTAACATAATTTTTTTCAAGATTCTTAGATGCTGTAGCACATATTTGTTTTATCTGATTTAAAAAATAAGACAAGTTCATTATAAAACTCAGACAATTCAGAAAAATATAGAATAAAGAAGAAAGTTCAAATTCCACCAAGAGATAACTGTGGTTCATATTTTCATGTATATACTTTTCAGATTTTTGCATATAGGCATTAAAAAGTAGTTTGTGTCATACATTTAAAAAAATCTGCCTTTTAAAAAACAATGTGTTATGTCAGGAAATATGGAGATTCTTCATCAGTCTTTTTAATAACTGCAACATAACAGTTTATGGATCTGCAAGAGGAAAAACACAGGTTTGCCAAGACAGAAAAAGAAGGAGAGAGTACTGCAGTTTGGAATCTATGATTAGGACTAGATAGGCCTGGGAAGACCCTGAGTGCCTTTACTATCCAGCTCGGGATCTGGGTCTTGCCTTCTTTCTGATCCTGCAGTAGACCATCCTCCCCATCACCTTGCCTGAAGCAGAGGCATTTAGGATGGAATCAGCAGAGAATGATTGTAGGTGTTGGGTGGAGGACTGACACTTTCAAAGTGGTACTTAACAGAGGGTAGCTTGGCAGTAGTATGTAGCATGGGATGAAAAATACCAGAGTCAGATAATTGTGTGGCATATGTGAAATGTTTTTGTTAAATATAGCTTAGAGAGTTTTAGTCATCTCTGCCATTAATGCTTTTTAATATTAATGTAAACTACTTTTGGTTTTATATCATGAAATACTGAGTACAGTTTATTTTCCGTCTCATATCTTTATGGTAGAGGATAACTAATATAATATGGTTCATGAACAAGTTGAAGAGAATTTAATTTCTAATTCTTCTCATTGCTTAGACTCAAGTCAATATTTACTAAATCTGTTTGATTTTTAAAAAATTTTTTTTATTGTTATGTTAATCCCCATACATTACATCATTAGTTTTAGATATAGTGTTCCATGATTCATTGTTTGTGCATAACACCCGGTGCTCCATGCGGAACGTGCCCTCCTCAGTACCCATCACCAGGCTAACCCATCCTCCCACCCCCCTCCCCTCTAGAACCCTCAGTTTGTTTCTCAGAGTCCATCGTGTCTCATGGTTCGTCTACCCCTCCGATTTCCCCCCCTTCATTCTTCCCCTCTCGCTATCTTCTTTTTTTTTTTTCTTAACATATATTGCATTATTTGTTTCAGAGGTACAGATCTGAGATTCAACAGTCTTGCACAATTCACAGCGCTTACCAGAGCACATAACCTCCCCAGTGTCTATCACCCAGCCACCCCATCTCTCCCACCCCGCACCACTCCAGCAACTCTCAGTTTGTTTCCTGAGATTAAGAATTCCTCATATCAGTGAGGTCATATGATACATGTCTTTCTCTGTTTGACTTATTTCACTCAGCATAATACCCTCCAGTTCCATCCACGTCGTTGCAAATGGCAAGATCTCATTCCTTTTGATGGCTGCATAATATTCCATTGTGTGTATGTGTATATATATATATATATGTATATGTATATATACCATCTCTTCTTTATCCATTCATCTGTCAATGGACATCTTGGCTCTTTCCACAGTTTGCTATTGTGGACATTGCTGCTATAAACATCGGGGTGCAAGTACCCTTTCAGATCCCTACTTTTGTATCTTTGGGGTAAATACCCAGTAGTGCAATTGCTGGGTCATATGGTAGCTCTATTTTCAACTGTTTGAGGAACCTCCATACTGTTTTCCAGACTGGCTGCACCAGCTTGCATTCCCACCAACAGTGTAGGAGGGTTCCCCTTTCTCCGCATCCCCGCCAACATCTGTCATTTCCTGACTTGTTAATTTTAGCCATTCTGACTGGTGTGAGGTGGTATCTCATTGAGGTTTTGATTTGGATTTCCCTGATGCCGAGCGATATTGAGCACTTTTTCATGTGTCTGTTGGCCATTTGGATGTCTTCTTTGGAAAAATGTCTGCTCATGTCTTCTGCCCATTTCTTGATTGGATTCTTTGTTCTTTGGGTGTTGAGTTTGATAAGTTCTTCATAGATTTTGGATACTAGCCCTTTATCTGATATGTCATTTGCAAATATCTTCTCCCATTCTGTCGGTTGTCTTTTGGTTTTGTTGACTGTTTCTTTTGCTGTGCAAAAGATTTTATCTTGATGAAGTCCCAATAGTTCATTTTTGCCCTTGCTTCCCTTGCCTTTGGCCATGTTTCTAGGAAGAAGTTGCTGCGGCTGAGGTCGAAGAGGTTGCTGCCTGTGTTCTCCTTTCGGATTTTGATGGACTCCTGTCTCACATTGAGGTCTTTCAACCATTTGGAGTCTATTTTTGTGTGTGGTGTAAGGAAGTGGTCCAGTTTCATTCTGCATGTGGCTATCCAATTTTCCCAACACCATTTGTTGAAGAGACTTTTTTTCCATTGGACATTCTTTCCTGCTTTGTCAAAGATGAGTTGACCAGAGAGTTGAGGGTCCATTTCTGGGCTCTCTGTTCTGTTCCATTGATCTATGTGTCTGTTTTTGTGCCAGTACCATGCTGTCTTGATGATGACAGCTTTGTAATAGAGCTGGAAGTTCGGAATTGTGATGCTGCCAGCTTTGCTTTTCTTTTTCAACATTCCTCTGGCTATGCGGGGTCTTTTCTGGTTCCATACAAATTTTAGGAGGATTTGTTCCATTTCTTTGAAAAAAGTGGATGGTATTTTGAGGGGATTGCATTGAATGTGTAGATTGCTCTAGGTAGCATTGACATCTTCACAATATTTGTTCTTCCAATCCATGAGCGTGGAACGTTTTTCCATTTCTTTGTGTCTTCCTCAATTTCTTTCATGAGTATTTTATAGTTTTCTGAGTACAGATCCTTTGCCTCTTTGGTTAGATTTATTCCTAGGTATCTTATGGTTTTGGGTGCAATTGTAAATGGGATCGACTCCTTAATTTCTCTTTCTTCTGTCTTGTTTTTGGTGTATAGGAATGCCACTGACTTCTGTGCACTGATTTTATATCCTGCCACTTGACTGAATTCCTGTATGAGTTCTAGCAGTTTTGGAGTGGAGTCTTTTGGGTTTTCCACATAAAGTATCATATCATCTGCAAAGATTGAGAGTTTGACTTCTTCTTTGCTGATTTGGATGCCTTTTATTTCTTTTTGTTGTCTGATTGCTGTGGCTAGGACTTCTAATACTATGTTGAATGGCAGTGGTGATAGTGGACAACCCTGCCGCGTTCCTGACCTTAGGGGGAAAGCTCTCAGTTTTTGCCCATTGAGAATGATATTCGCTGTAGGTTTTTCATAGATGGCTTTTATGATATTGAGGTATGTACCCTCGATCCCTATACTCTGAAGAGTTTTGATCAAGAAAGGATGCTGTACTTTGTGAAATGCTTTTTCTGCATCTATTGAGAGGATCATATGATTCTTGTTCTTTCTTTTGTTAATGTATCACATTGATTGATTTGCAGATGTTGAACCAACCTTGCAGCCCAGGGATAAATCCCACTTGGTCGTGGTGAATAATCCTTTTAATGTACTGTTGGATCCTATTGGCTAGTATTTTGGTGAGAATTTTTGCATCCATGTTCATCAGGGATATTGGTCTGTAGTTCTCCTTTTTAATGGGGTCTTTGTCTGGTTTTGGGATCAAGGTAATGGTGGCCTCATAAAACGAGTTTGGAAGTTTTCCTTCCATTTCTATTCTTTGGAACAGTTTCAGAAGAATAGGTATTGATTCTGCTTTAAATGTTTGGTAGAATTCCCCTGGGAAGCCATCTGGCCCTGGGCTTTTGTTTTTTGGGAGATTTTTGATGACTGCTTCAGTTTCCTTAGTGGTTATAGGTCTGTTCAGGTTTTCTGTTTCTTCCTGGTTCAGTTTTGGTAGTTGATACATCTCTAGGAATGCATCCATTTCTTCCAGGTTATCTAATTTGCTGGCATAGAGTTGCTCATAATACGTTCTTATAATTGTATTTCTCTGGTGTTGGTTGTGATCTCTCCTCTTTCATTCATGATTTTGTTGATTTGGGTCATTTCTCTTTTCTTTTTGGTAAGTCTGGCCAGGGGTTTATCAATCTTGTTAATTCTTTCAAAGAACCAGCTCCTGGTTTTGTTGATCTGTTCTACTGTTCTTTTAGTTTCTATATCATTGATTTCTGCTCTGATCTTTATTATTTCTCTTCTCCTGCTGGGTTTAGGCTTTATTTTCTGTTCTTTCTCCAGCTCCTTTAGGTGTAGGGTTAGGTTGTGTACTTGAGACCTTTCTTGTTTCTTGAGAAAGGCTTGTAATGCTATATACTTTCCTCTTAGGACTGCCTTTGCTGCATCCCAAAGATTTTGAATAGTTGTGTTTTCATTTTCATGGTTTCCATGAATTTTTTAAATTCTTCTTTAATTTCCTGGTTGACCCATTCATTCTTTAGTAGGATGCTCTTTAGCCTCCATGTATTTGAATTCTTTCCGACTTTCCTCTTGTGATTGAGTTCTAGTTTCAAAGCATGGTCTGAAAATAAGCAGGGAATGATCCCAATCTTTTGGTACCGGTTGAGACCTGATTTATGACCTAGGATATGATCGATTCTGGAGAATGTTCCATGGGCACTAGAGAAGAATGTGTATTCCGTTGCTTTGGGATGGAATGTTCTGAATATATCTGTGAAGTCCATTTGGTCCAGTGTGTCATTTAAAGTCTTTATTTCCTTGTTGATCTTTTGCTTAGACGATCTGTCCATTTCAGTGAGGGGGGTGTTAAAGTCCCCCACTATTATTGTATTGTTGTCGATGTGTTTCTTTGCTTTTGTTATTAGTTGCCTTATATAATTGGCTGCTCCCATGTTAGGGGCATAGATATTTACAATTGTTAGATCTTCTTGTTGGATAGACCCTTTAAGTAGGATATAGTGTCCTTCCTCATCTCTTATTACAGTGTTTTGTTTAAAATTTTATTTGTCTGATATAAGGATTGCCACCCCAGCTTTCTTTTGGTGTCCATTAGCATGGTAAATGGTTTTCCAGCCCCTCCCTTTAAATCTGGGGGTGTCTTTGGGTCTAAAATGAGTCTCTTGCAGACAGCATATTGATGGGTCTTGTTTTTTAATCCAATCTGATAGCCTGTGTCTTTTGATTTGGGCATTTAGCCCAATAACACTCAGGGTAATTATTGAAAGATAGGAATCTAGTGCCATTGTATTGCCTGTAAGGTGACTGTTACCATATATTGTCTGTGTTCCTTTCTGGTCTATGTTACTTTTAGGCTCTCTCTTTGCTTAGAGGACCCCTATCAAGATTTCTTGTAGGGCTGGTTTCGTGTTTGCAAATTCCTTTAGTTTTTGTTTGTCCTGGAAGCTTTTTATCTCTCCTTCTATTTTCAGTGACAGCCTAGCTGGATATAGTATTCTTGGCTGCATATTTTTCTCTTTTAGTGCTCTGAATATATCCTGCCAGTCCTTTCTGGCCTGCCAGGTCTCTGTGGATAGGTCTGTTGCCAATCTAATGTTTCTACCATTGTAGGTTACAGATCTCTTCTCCCGAGCTGCTTTCAGGATTTTCTCTTTGTTTCTGAGATTCATAAGTTTTACTATTAGATGTTGGGGTGTTGACCTATTTTTATTGATTTTGAGGGGTTCTCTGTGCCTCCTGGATTTTGATGCCTGTTTCCTTCCCCAAATTAGGGAAGTTCTCTGCTATAATTTGCCCCATTATACCTTCTGCCCCTCTCTTTCTTCTTCTTCTGGGATCTCAGTTATTCTAATGTTGTTTTGTCTTATGGTATCGCCAAAACATCGAATTCTGCCCTTGTGATCCAGTAGTTGTTTATCTCTCTTTTTCTCAGCTTCTTTATTTTCCATCATTTGGTCTTCTATATCACTGATTCTCTCTTCTGCCTCATTTATCCTAGCAGTTAGTGCCCCCATATTTGATTGCACCTCATTAATAGCCTTTTTGATTTCTACTTGGTTAGATTTTAGTTCTTTTACTTCTCCAGATAGGGTTTCTCTAATAACTTCCATGCTTTTTTCAAGCCCAGCTAGTATCTTTAAAGTGATGATTCTGAACTCTAGATCTGACATCGTACTAATGTCCATATTGAGTAGGTCCCTGGCAGTCGGTACTACCTCTTGTTCTTTTTGTTGAGGTGATTTTTTCCGTCTTGTCATTTTGTCCAGAGGAGAATAGATTAATGAGAGAAGAAAATGCTAACAGGGTAACAACGTTCCCAGAAAATATACTCTAAACAAATCAGAAAAGACCTGAAGCAGTGGGAAAAGAAAGGGAAAGAGAGAAAAAAGAAAAAAAAAAAAAAAGAAAAAGATAAAAGATAAAAACAAAAACAGAAAAAAACAAAAAAACCCATAATGTGATCAAATATGATCAGGCTGGTATATAGATCAGTGCCACACACTAGATTTTGGGTGTATTTTTATCTGTTAGAAGAAAGTGCCTCCCAAAATTTTAAAGAAAGAAAAACTTATATATGTACAAAAATAAGGGTTGATATGATGAAGGGATGGAATATGACTGTAAAGATGGAAATTATAAAAAATTTTATAAAAGGAATTGATAAGAGGTTGTTTGAAAAAAGAAAGAAGAGGATTTAAAAAAAAAAAGGAAAAAAAAGGGAGAGAATGTGATCAGGCAGGGGAGTAGGAAAAAAACCATACACTAGAGATTTAGGGTATATTTTAATCTGTTAGAAGAAACTATCTCAAAATTTTAAAGAGAGAACAACTTATATATATATATGCCAAAAATATGGGTAACTACTATGAAGGGATAGAATATGACTCTAAAAATGAAAAATAAAAATGAAAAATAATTTTTTTTTAAAAGAAGGTATTGGTAAGATGTTGGTTGAAAAAGGGAAAAAGAAAAATTCAAAAAAAGACAGTTAAAAAAAAAACCTTAACTTTGAAAGACTACAGAATCATGGTAAAAAAGCCATGAATTCTATGTGCATTATTCCCCTAGTGTTGGAGTTCTGCCGTTCTCATTGATCGGTAAACTTGGTCTTGGCTGGCTGTTCTCGCTGATCTTCTGGGGGAGGGGCCTCTTGCCGTGGTTTCCAAAAGTCTTTGCCGGAGGCGGAATTGCCCCGCCCTTGCCCGGTCCAGGCTAAGTAATCTGCTCGGGTTTGCTCTCAGGAGCTTTTGTTCCCTGCAAGCTTTCCGTACAGCTTTGGAGGCCGAGAGTGAAAATGGCGGCCTCCCAATCTCCGCCTTGGAGGAGCCGAGAACTAGGGCCCCGCTCCTCAGTGCGCCCCCAGAGAAAAGCTGTCAGTCACTCCCATCTCCCTGGTCTCCGGCCGCACTCCGTGCTCACCCGGCCTGTGACCATGCATTTCTATCTCTGGCACCCGACCCCGTGTGGAGTCTCCAAACCCAGCAGATCCCTGTGGTGTGCTCCCATGCCGCTCCTCCCGGGGGAAAAAGGTGAGTCTCCCTGGATCTGCCGCTTGTTGGGTCCCTGCTGGAGGAGTAGTGGCCCGACTGTGCCGCGGATCACGGTTTATGGCCACCCCGAGCTGAGAGCCCGCGCCTCGGCTCCGTCTCTGCAGCCGGCTTCCCCGCTCCGATCCCTGGGAGCTCTGCCGCACTCAGGCGCCCCCGGTCTTTCTGTGACCCCGAGGGTCCTGAGACCACACTGTCCCACAAGGGTTCCACCCCCCACTTAGCCACCGGAGTGACGTCCCTCAGCCGAGCCGACTTCTAAAAGTTCCGATTTTGTGCCCCGCGGTTCTATCACTTGCCAGAAGTGGCCGACAGAGGCCCCTCCTCCACTGTCTATCCTCCCGAATATCGCCTCGGATTCACTTCTCCGCACGTCCTACCTTCCAGAAAGTGGTTGCTTTTCTGTTCAGAGAGTTGTTGCTCTTCTTTTCTTCGATCTCCTGTTGAGTTTGTAGGTGTTCAGAATGGTTTGACCCCTATCCAGCTGAATTCCTGAGAGGAGACGAAATCCAGGTCTCCTACTCCTCCGCCATCTTGCTCTGCCCCCTTAATCTGTTTGATTTTTACCCTGAAATGTATTTGCAGTGATTTGTTTCATTAGAAGTGTCCCTTAGATTGATCTGGAGAAAGTAAATTGTTGTTGTATACCTACTTTTTCTGGGAACTGTTGCTTTTTTAGTACATATCTAATCATTACAATATCTAGGGAAGGTAAGGTGTAATTATTCTAGAAGGTGAAGAACTAGCATGTGAACCTGCCCTTGTCCACCCTCAAACTAATAATGCTTTGTTCATTATATAGCAAACTGTCTTTGGGATTGTGTTTGAAATCATATTTTTTTCCCTGTTAAAGATAACCAGTATAGAAACTTGAAAAGAGGAAAAAATCATCATCCATTGTTCAACTGGTGTAAACACAGTCCCTTTACCATTTTGGTTTTTTTCTGGCTGGGTTTTCCTATATGTGTTTTTTATACATAATCTTAGTGCATGTGTATAGTTTTGTTCTCTGCTTTTTCACTTGACAATAATAAGCATATTTCTATATCACCCCATATTATATACAACCTTTTAAATAGCTCTACCGTATTCCTTGGCTGTACCACACCATTTTGTGGTGTGGGATATTTGAAATATTTAAATATTTCAAATATTTCTGCTGTTCTCAGTGTAGAGATTGGGGTCCTGTCCTGACAGGATTGGTGTGTTTTTCTAAAAAAGGGAAGGTTTTCCCGAATACTGTGAGCATCTAGACATGTGTATAAACCCATTGAAATGAGATTATTCTTAAGAACTAAGAACAAGGTAAAGAGTTTGAACATGTCCTATGGGGAGTCAATAAGGAATCAACTAAAGATGAACTAAAGATTCCCACATGTTGATAAGTACTTCACATTCATTATAGGACTTTCCCCCTGTAGTGCTCTGAGGACTGGAAATGGCAGATGAGATGGCTTTAATATTAAACCGTTGGGGAAAAGCAGGTTTGAAGACTCGAAGTGGTGCAAGTGGATGAGAATGCTGAGAGAGACGAAGCAAAATGAGATGACACAGTGGGATGGCTGAGGGCAGAACATTTTTATACATAGTAGGAGCCCTCTTGTCTTGGTGCCTTAAGATTCTTGTAGTTAGTTGGTTAATCAAGAAAGTTATTTAAAGGGGAGAGTCACAAAAATAATTTATAAATGCATGTAGCATTTTATTTGAACTTAAAAACATAAATATATAGATTTATTAAACACTATTTTTGTTTAAAAACATTTTTTTTTATTTTTAGGGAGAGAGCAGGGGTGGGGGTGCGGGAGAAGGAGAGAGACTCTTAAGTAGGCTGCATGCCCAGCATGGAGCTCAATCCCACAACCCTAAGATCATGACCTGAGCCAAAATCAAGTGTCAGACGCTTAACCGACTGAGCCACCCAGTCACCCCTATTAAACACTATTTTGAAAGAGGGCCCAGAATTTTTCTTTGAGAGTAGTTGGAATTTCCTCTTTCTTGAATAAGCATACATTGGTTACAAATCCCAGTTTTAATCTCTTTAAAAAGGAACGTAAAGACTTGTGGATGCAGAATTCTAGATTTTTCTCTTGCCTGTGCAAGAGAAAGCAGCTTACCTTAAGTCTTTCCATAGCATTCAATTTTGTTTTCATAACAGTTTATTTTCATTCTTATGAAATGTTGAAACCATGTAATTCCAATAACAAATACATGGTCTGGATGTAGCACAAGAGCAACTCCCCTGCTTGGAGCTATAGTCCTGATGAGTGTTCTAGAGAGTGGCCTGGTAGCCTTGGAGATTCACTGTGCCATGGGCATTGGTTAGTATGTTTTACAGAGAATAGCATACTTTGATTTCCCTGGAGAGTTGGTTAAGTTGGAGATAAGTTCTCTAAGGGCGCTGTGGACATGGACTGAGAAGTAAGAGAAGGAAAAGGAGTGACTAAATGAGAAGTGATCAGAGATTTGGGGGGATAATCAAGATTATTAGATTGGAAGGGGAGGCCAGGAGTATCAGCTTCTGTAGAAAGGTCAATAAAAGAGTTGGAAGGCTAAGAAAAAAGTTATGGAATCTTTAAAAGAGGAGGTTCTGTTGACCTTTGATAGAATTTTGATAGGAAGGGGGAGGAAGCCAGGCTCGCTACAGGTTGAGGCATTATTAAAGGAGGGGCACTCACTCTGAGCCAGGACTTGACATAAATTTGGATATAATATATTTGGATCCCTCTATTGAAATGAAAAATAGCCATGGTAATGTGCAGAGATCTTGGAGATTGCTGTTTATTTGACTCATTTTCTTTATAGTGATTATGTTAGAGAATTAAATGTAAAGCTTGAGTCAAGGCTTTGGTCATCTTTGGTAGTGGTTCTCAGCAGAGGGTGATTTTACTCCCCAGTGGACATTTGGTAATGTCTGGAGACATTTTTGGTTGTTACAGCTGGGATAGTCCCGCTGACATCTAGTGGATAGAGGCCAGAGATGTTGCTAAACATCCTCCAGTGAACTGGATAGCCCTGTGATACGCATCAAAGAATTACCTAACTCAGGATGTCAGTAGTGTTGAGGTTGAGAAGCCCTGAATTCTATTGTAACATCTTGCAAAGTTTTTTCACTTTTGGCTCTCCACTGGTGTTAGCTGTCTCATAAGATTCCCCAGACTACCTTCTGTTTAATGGAGGGGTGGTAGAAAAGTCATACCGTTCTGGAGGGCTAAGGGAGTCTCATTTTGAACTATAGCCCGAACCTAGTTAGTCCTGCTGAAAGTTAGGGATTTGGGCAGCTCAAGTTCACAGTGTGTAGGGTTCCTTCCTCTAGTGTTTATTGTTTCCCAGCTTTGAGATCTTAATGAACATGGAGACAAGTTTTACATTTAGAAAATTGTGTGATGGGCACATTTGCAACCAGAGCAAAATATTTTTGTTTTGAGCCACTGTTCTAAGTGCTTCTTTGTGTAAAATATTTCTGTTTGGAGAATTGATTTTTGAGGGCCTTAGTATGACTCATCTATTTTGCTGAGTTTCCATTTTGGGTTCAGGAAGGCAGCTGTGTAATTATCGTCATCATTGACAGGTAGTAGAGTGCCCTCTTGATACCTGGTACTGTATTGAATACTTGAAAAGAAATAACATTCAGAAGATGATCCCAAAATAGAATTCCTTTTGTACTGAGTTTGAGCTAAGGCATTGGTTTTCAAATTTGTCAGAGAAGTAAGAATACCAGGAAGTCATGATGCTCTTGATAAATGTATCATGTGAATGGTGATGTAGCACCTAAATTTTTGTGCAATCAGTATGTCAGGTTTGTGTTTTACTACACATATCAGTGACCTGACCAATAGTGGCTTAAATGATAAGGGCTTTATTTATTTATGTGTTTATTTCCTATAACAGTGAGTCTGAATGGGTGATATCCAGGGTAGGCATGATGATTCTCTAATTTTTCTCGCTTTCCATACTCTTGCTCTTGTCCTTCTGGTCTACCATCTTTAGCCTATAGCTGTCATCTTTGTGCATGTAAGATAGCCACCACAACCTTAGGCAAGAGTTTTACTCTCCAGGCAGGACAGAGAGTGGAAGAATGAAGGAGGAAGGGACAGTGCTTACGTATGAACTGTGGTACATTGCAAAGGGGTCTGGGAAATACAGATTATTTAGCTGAGCAGCTTCCTTCCCTGAATAAAACTGGGATTCTCTTACGAAGTAAGAATAGATCCAGGATAGGCAATTAGCTGTGACTACCACAGTAACAAAATAATTTAAAATGTACATTCATGAGCTTGTGTTCTCATAAAACACTTTTCCTGTAATAATCTTTACTTATTTGTGGAACATTAGTTTTGTTGATAATTAGCAAGGAAGTAATCTCAGATATTGAAGGTTTAAGAAATATGTGACAAAAACTCTTAAAATGAGAAAATTCTTTCCATTGACTTTTTTCCCTTGCAAATGAGAAAATGAAATTCTTATTTGATTTTTTTTTAAAAGATTTTATTTATTTATTTGAGAGAGAGCACATGAGAGGGAGGAGGGTCAGAGGGAGAAGCAGACTCCCTGCCGAGCAGGGAGCCCGATGCGGGACTCGATCCAGGGACTCCAGGATCATGACCTGAGCCGAAGGCAGTCCCTTAACCAACTGAGTCACCCAGGCGCCCTCTTATATGATTTTAATGAAGGTACACTCTAGGCCATCAGTTTTCATAAGGAGCATGGTTAGGGAACCACTGATAATTAATATTTATGTGTACTATTTATCTACTTGTGTCTCTACTTTCACTTAAATTATTTTTCCAGATAAGAACATTCTCTTTCAGTATTATATGTTGTGGGCAATTAAAACATTCTTTACTTTTATTTATTTTTATTTTTATTTTTAAAGATTTTATTTGGGAGGGAGAGAGAGTACGTCTGCACCTGTACATGAGTGGGGGTCAGGGGGGAGAGGAACAGAGGGAGAGGGAGAAGTAGACTCTCCACTGAGCAGGGAAGCCCCATGTGGGGCTCAGTCCTAGGACCCCAAGATCATGACTTGAGCTGAAGACAGACACTTAACTCACTGAGCCACCCAGGTGCCCCTAAAACATTCTTTACTTTTAAATGTTGTTTTTAAATTCTGTATGTTAGTGTTTTTAATCCTATATCAGTTTTATAATCAGCCAAAAAGTCTTACTAATTTTTCCAAGTCCGTGTAAGTCTTGCCATCTTTGATACTGCATCCTCTGCTTCAAATCCATTTTTATCTCCTACTTCTTGAAATTCCTAGAGCAATCATAGCCTGTACAACAGCATTTTCTCCTTATAGACTATATTGAATTCATCACTAATTGTTCCATATGTTAGCAAGATCATAGGCTCCCTGTTATATATTTTTCTGTGTGTCCCAATTTCTTAGCATAGAATTAGATATATAGTAGATACTTGTTTCCTGATCAACTAAATAATCACATTTAACACATTAATACACATGAAAATAGCATGAATTTAATAATAGGATAGGCATAAAATAAAACATGACTAATAACCAGTGTAATCAGAATTTCATGACTTTTACCCTTACATTAATGTAGGACCTCTAGCTCCCCCAAATTGCCCCCACCCAAGTTTATTCTTGGAGTCACCAAAGGGTGTTTCATGTGGGCTCACTAATGTATTCTGGCCACTGCCACATAGCACGTCTTTTTCTTCCTGCCATGTTGCAGCCCCTCCATAACAGGTGTATCTCTGTGCCTGATTATCTCCTTGGCCTTGTGCTGTCCGGCCAGGTGTAATGCTGATGCTGGGGCTGTTGAGGTATCCCAGCCTCTTTTCTCTCCTGCTGTTATATATTGTTATGTGGACATCAAAGCAGAGCTCTTTAATCTTGTTGCTTCAAAGCTTTCAGTGAAAGCTGTTATTTAGTTTCTCACTGTAGCTCTTCTGTTATGATGAGCTCTTGGGGCTGGGCTGGGGGAGCAGTCCAAGTGATAGACACCAACCTGTGCATGTGACCACTCCTCCTGTTCAAGCTTTGTTTATTGCGCCAAGCTTTTCTGCCTCTCTCTAGTAAGGATGATTATTGTCCCAAAATGTTTCTTAGTCTAACCACATGCAAACAGATGCTTTGAATAACTCTCAGTCTCCAGAGATGTGTGAATCTTGGTGGCAGGGATGTTTTAGGTTCTAGACTGCAGCCCCGTTGTACTTTAAAAATACAGTAGGTGAAACAGACCTCAAAGAATCTCAAGCCCAAGTCATAAAAGTCAGAGCAACTCAGAGCATGATCTTGGCCCACAAATAGAATAAAAACATTACTTATTCTTGTTTTATATGTCTGATTGAATTGGAACCCAGTGTGAACTTTAAGCCTACAAAGAAGAGGAGAAATGCACTAAATTTTATTTCTTGAATTGTACATTTGTTTTTATTTCTATGACCCCTAAAATTGGCTAAACCTGTAGTTGAACAAAGATATTATGCACTCTTATTCTCTTCTCCAGAGCAGTTCTTTATTAATATTTAGTTAATCTTCCTTGAGTTTCAAGATGTGCATACATTAGACAGTAGTTGGAACTGGACCTTGTGCAAGTTCCTAGTAGGAATGTGGGCAGATAGAAAAAAAAAAAAAAAAGGAAACCCCATGCTTAGGATTGAGCCTCAGGTGCTAATGCAACTCGTCAAGGGGGAGAAGGATGAGTAAGCAAAAATTGGGAGATATGGGGATCCAAGAGCATAGAGCCTCCATAGCCAAATAGCCAAGGTGAAAGGAATTAAAAGATGATCATCTGTGCCTGAAATAGCTGGAAACAGAACAACAAAATAGCTCTAATAGTTTCCTGTTAAGTTTCAGCTCATGTCTTTTTTTTTTTTTTAAACACCTGAGTTTCATTTAAGGAAAAGAAAAATTTTGTAACCTATAGTTACACAGATGTATACTTGACCCAGTGCAGTTCTTGGTTGAGAGTGGTTATTCAGATAAATACTGTTAACTCACTGGGATTTAGGTACTTGACTGCTGGTTTCTTGGAAGTTCAGCTAGGAGTAGGAGACCCAAGACACCATTGTAGAGCAGTGAGAACAGGTAGGGCAGAGAGAGGCAAAGAAATGTCACCAGGACAGATGTCACTAGATACAGAACCTTCTTGACTCAGTCCGGTCGGTCCCGCTTTGAAATCTGGAACTAGAAAACAACCAGGGATGGGAGGTTGCTGGAGAAATATTCCCTGAGATCTGTTTGCCAAGACCTCATCATGACCCAGAGCTGCAGGAGACCTTGTGCCCTTCCCAGAGTCCCTCAGCTACTGAGCGACAGTCAGAAGCTAACTTAGGCCTTCCTGTTCCCAGACTCATTTGTTCACCCCTACAATGGGCTGGGTTTTTAAAACAATCAATTTGTTTCTTGTTTGCTATTGTTGCTGTCATTTTATTGTTTATTGTTCATTGTTATATCTCTCATTCCCAATAGGGAGGATGTAAAAATTGCTTTTAGTGGTTTTCACTCAATTCTATGTGATTCTAGAAAGCTTAATTTGATAGCAAGACCGATGGTCTTGGAGCAGGAATGAAATGACCGCAGAATGATGGTATTGTTGATTGCTCTGCTTCCTGTGGTAGAGTAGAATTAAATCAGTCATTTAAAAATTTTAAGAGTAAGATTTTTAATCTTTTTTATTCTGTGTACATTAATGCTCCATATATATCTATTGTATGAAATTCTGGTTTACTTTATAATTCTTTTGTAATTAAAATAGTTTGTCTAGAGTGAATTATGATAATCTGAAATTTATTTGGGTATCAAAAGAATTAAGATTTCTTTTAATTACTCTTATTTGTTCTCCTTAAAAGTAACTTAATCCCTAGAAAAATAATCTAAGGGAGTACCTGGCTGGCTCAGCCAGTAGAGCACATGACTCTTGATCTGGGGTCATGAGTTCGAACCACATGTTGGATGTAGAGAATATTTTTTTAAAAATCTGTAAAAAAACCCCCCAAAAAACAAAATCTAAGATACCAAGACAATAGTAAGAAGACTGTCTTAAGCTCTTGGCAGGCCAAATAGAAAAATTCTGTAGATTTACCTTTGGGAATTCTGTGAAATCCTGAAATTTTGAGTTTTATTTTGGTTTGGGTTACATTAGGTATACTATTATGCAAGATTCTCCTTGAGGAATTCTGAACATTTTGTGTCCTATGGGACTTGATTTTTGTGTGTTATGTCTATTACTATACTTGTGAATGTGGTGATCAACACATTTTAAGGTATTTTTTCTTTTATATATGTACATTTGGGTACAAAAAGACATTTGAAACATTTTTCCCCTTCTTTTTCAGAATTAAATGTGAGGGAGTCTGATGTAAGAGTTTGTGATGAATCGTCATGTAAATATGGAGGAGTCTGTAAAGAAGATGGGGACAGTTTGAAATGTGCATGTCAATTTCAGGTGAGGAAACCAAACCTATTTTGAAAAATTTTTACATTTTTAAAATTTTATCATTCTACATTCTTCAAATTGAAAAGCTTAAAATACCTTGAACCCCAAAAGAAGTTGGGTTCAGAGCCCACTGATTTTTCTGTTGTCAGATGAAGTACTATTATTTGTACTTTCCATGCTTCTTTCCTTGAGTTAAGAGGACAGACTGGCAATAATAGGTATGAAGATGCTTTGAAAAAATATTAAGGTTCTATTCAAATATAAGTTCTAATTGTCACTGAAAGGAAATGAATCTCTTATTTAAGATGTTGACATTTTGGGGCACCTGGGTGGCTCAGTCGATTAAACGACTGCCTTCAGCTCAGGTCATGATCCCAGCATCCTGGGATCGAGCGCTGTATCGGGCTCCCTGCTCAGTGGGGAACCTGCTTCTCCCTCTCCCTCTCCTGCTCCCTCTGCTGTATGCTCTCTCTCTCTCTCTCTGTCAAATAAATGGAAGGGAAGAGCATAACATAAAGAAGTTGAATCACTATGTTGTACACCTGAAACTAATGTAACATTGTGGGTCAACTATACTTAAAAAAAAAAATTAACGGATCAGAAAAAAGACTACAAAGAAGAAAAGGGGAAAAAAGCCAACTTGGTGGGGAGGGGCAGAGGGGGAGAGAGAGAATCTCAAGCAGACTCCCCACAGAGCATGTGTGGAGCCTGACGTGGGGCTCTCCATCCCACGACCCTGAGATCATGCCCTGAGCTGAGATCATGACCTGAGCTGAAACCAAGAGTCAGACGCTCAACCGACTGCGCCACCCAGACACCCCTCTAGTTTTGATTTCTTGGCTGAGTTTTCCTGACTTTTCGTTCATTACAAGCATATTTTCCTTGAGCATAGATACTATTACTGCTTTAAAATTTGCTCATTTCAGCATCTGGGATATCTCAGGGATGATCTCTTTTGATTTTTCATTTGAGAATGGATAGTGTTTCCTTTTTCTTTGTATTAGAGTAATTTTGAATTTATTATATGCATTGTGAATATGTTTTAGTGTTTGAATTCTGTTATGTTCTCCTGACGAATATTGTCACTTTCTAAACATTTAAGTTGGCTGAACTCAAACTGCAGACTCTCTTCCCTGTTGTGGGAAACAACACAAATATTACTTCATTATTTTTAATCTTATCTGCACTACTTAGAGTCTGCCCCATGAGTATTTTGAGAGTTAACTAGAAATTTGGTCTGAATTTATATACAGAATCTGGGAGTCCCTTCTGACTCTCTCCTTTCTGGCTTTTGCTTTCTCTTTTTAGTGGCTCTGGTTGCCCTGAACTCTATCCTTTGGTGTTTAAGCCAGAAAGATTGTAGGTTTCTTTTTTTTTTTTTTTTAAAGATTTTATTTATTTATTTGACAGAGAGAGACACAGAGACAGAGGGAGTCGGGGAGGGAGAAGCAGGCTTCCTGCGGAGCAGGGAGCCCGATGCGGGGCTCGATCCCAGGACCCTGGGATCATGACCTGAGCCGAAGGCAGACACTTAACGACTGAGCCACCCAGGTGCCGCAAGATTGTAGGTTTCTTACTGGTGTTTTAGTCACCCCTGTATTGGGAAGACTGAAGCTGTTCCCTCTTCCAACTGTCTTAAATTTCTTTAGGCTAAATTCCTCAATGTGGAATTGTTGAGCAGTGGGATCCTCATGTGCAGATAACATTCTCAACAGTAGCAGTATACCTGACTGCTTGTTTCCCCTTGGCCTTTTGGTGGTGGATTTTGTCAATCCTTATAAATCTGTAAGGCAAAAAAATTTTTTTTTAAATTTTCATTTGATTATTAGAAGTTGAAAATGTGCCATATATTTATTGACCATTTTTTTTTGGTGAATCAATATTTCATATTCTTTGCCCATTTTTTGGAGTATTTTCTTTTTCCCTTGTGTTGATTTGTAGACATATTTATGTATGTATGAATGTGCATATACTATATATAGTACACTATTTGAGTACTTATATATTGCTTATGCTGAGCATTATATCCATTAACAGTTCTAAATATGTGTATGTATATATGTATGTATATTATGAGTTAAAGAGCCTAGGGCGCCTGGGTGGCTCAGTTGGTTAAGCAACTGCCTTCGGCTCAGGTCATGATCCTGGAGTCCCAGGATCGAGTCCCGCATCGGGCTCCCTGCTCAGCGGGGAGTCTGCTTCTCCCTCTGACCCTACCCCCTCTCATGTGCTCTCTCTCTCCTCTCATCCTCTCTCTCAAATAAATAAAATCTTTAAAAAAAAAAAAAAGCCTATAAAATCATAGGGTCATACATAATATAACTCTATAACTCATAAATTGTCATGAGAACCTGTGATGTAGGTACTCTTTTTATGTTTTTTAAAAGAGTAATATATGCCCATGTTAAACAACTTGAACATTATATAAGAAGATCTATAATGTAATGAAAAAATGTCTTCCTTTCACTCCAGACTACCAATTGCTCATCTCAGAGGCAACATCTGTTACTTGTATTTCCTTCTAGAAATATTGTGTGTTATATAAGTGTATGTGGTTGACCCTTGAACAACACAGGCTTAAATTGTGTGGGTCCACTTATACATGGATTTTTTACAGTACAGTACTGTAAATATATTTTCTCTTTTATATGATTTTCTTAATAGCGTGTTCTTTTCTCTAGCCTACTTTATTGTAAAAATACAATATATAATACATGTAACATACCAAATATATGTTAATTGACTATGTTATTGGTAAGGCTTCTTGTCAGCAGCAGGTTATTAGTAGTTAAGATTTGGGGGAGTCCAGTTATGCATGGATTTTTGACTGTGTGGGGGTTTGGCACCCCTAACCCCCATGTTTAAGGGTCGATCATAGGTGTTTTAATTTCTCTTTTAAGTACTAAGTCACTCAGTAGTATTTACCTTAGAGAGCGTTGCTTTTTAGTTTATACAGATTACAAAAATGTTAAAGTAGTCTAGCACCATTTTTATTTTGTTTATAATTTTTGATGTAAATAAATTTTAAATTTTCATATATTTATTTTTATCTTTATGATTTTGCTTTTCATTAATTTTCCCTGCAACTCTAAGATTATAAAGAAATAGCCTTTTTGACCTTTTTAATGTATTTGGACAGCTAGAAAACCCTCTCATGATCTCTGTCAATCCCTTGCATTCTTATCTGGTGGCAAAGCAGGAAAGAGAAATAAAAGTTAGGGGTTGAGATCACTACACGTTTATCCAGTGCTTGCTTTGTGCTCAGTGCTAGATGCTGAGGATATAAAGATGTTTGAAGACAAGTTGCTTTCCCTATAGGAGCAAACTGCCTAAGGGCTTACAGCATGATTTGATCCTGCTGCTGAATGAACCTTCCTTTGACTACTCTGCCTTCTTATAATTTATAAATCTGTTCAAGTTAGACTTAGGTTATTGCCAGTTGAAGAAAAATCACCTCATATGTCAATTAAACACTGCTCTGCTGGGCACTTTAGCAGTATCTTTCAATTCATTTAAAAAACTTGCTTATGATTCAGCATGCTTTTAGTGTTAATATGAGCTTTCTGGTATATAATTTAAACACATTTTAACAGATAATAACAGGATTTTAAATAAAGTCTAAAATTGTTTTTTTCAGTCTGCTAATAAGAGCTATTATTAAACAAAGCAACTTTTATTTTGTACTGAGAAAAATGATCAGAATTGCATCTTTCCATTAAAACATGGGTTATGGGGATAGTGCATTCGGTTAAGCGTCTGACTCTTGGTTTTGGCTGAGGTCATTATCTCAGGGTCGTGAGATTGAGCCTCATGTTTTGCTCCGTACTCAGCGCGGAGTCTCCTTAAGACGCTCTCCCTCTTCTTCTGCTGTTCCCGCTTGTGCTCTCTCTCTCTCTTTCTCTCAAATAAATAAATCTTTAAAAAACCAAACCAAAATGAAACAAAAATCTTGGGTTATGTACGAAGAGGAGGACCTATGACTTTTCCCTTATTTTTTTTCTTCCTCTTTGTTCTTCTCCCTGGAGTTCCCTGGATTATGTCTTTTTTCCGAATTTATCAGTGTCTCTTCTTGCTAGGTGTGATGCCCTCTTATAAGATCTTTGTATTAGGGTTCTTCAGAGAAATAGAACCAATAGGAAATTATTTATATTTATATACATATATATATATATAGAGAGAGAGAGAGAATATGAGGGGAAAAGGGAGAGTGTTTATATTATAAGGGATTGGTTTGCTTGATTATGGAGGGTGAAAAGTCCCATGATCTGCTGTTTGCAACCTGGAGGTCCAGGAAAACTGGTAGTGTGGTTCCAGTCCAAGTCTGAAGGCCTCAGAACCCAGAGAAAACCCATGTCCCAAATCAGGCAGGGAGAGCCATTCCCCTTTCCTCCACTTTTTCCTCTACTTAGGCCCTCAGTGGATTGGATGATCCCACCGACATTGGGGAGAGCACTTACTCAGTCCATTGATTCAAACGGAAATTCATCCAGAAACAGCCTCAAAAAATATCCAGAAATAATGTTGAATCTGGGGTCCAGTCAGGTTGGCACATAAAAACGGCCATCACAACCTTGTTGTTATTTTCTTATTTATTGTATTCAGCATAGTTCCTGACACACAGTAGGTACACAATAAATGTTTGCATGGATGTGGCTCCAGAGTTGTACACTTTACACCTTTCTAAACTATTTTGGATCACATTCTTCCAGGTAAATAGAAGGTATAGGGGGGATTTCTTTCCTCCAGCAAGGATGGCAGTATGGGGGCAGCAGACCTCAGGTAGAGCCAAGATCTTAGGTTAGAGTCAGTGCCCACGTCAGAAGTCGCATGTTGTTAAAATTGCCCAAATCCTTTCATGTGCCCATAGCGTAGTGAGAGGCTCCTAAGAGAGACCCCTGGACACAGACTGACCGAGGAACAGTGGGTCTGCTTCTTCCATCTCATGCTCACTCCTAGGTATGTGCTTGTTAGGTTGAATTTGGGGACATTGCCTGCACTCTTGTAAGCCCCCTGCTCACTACCACTGAGTGACACAGAGTGAAACCCTGCTGAATAACTAGTGGGTAGTGGGTTGAGTATACACTTGTGAGAAATTGCAGGTTTCCTACTTATTAGCTATGACTCTGGGCAACTACTTAAGACTTAGAAATGGTGAGAGCATAGCAAAACCAGCTAATATTTATTGAGAATTTAGTATAACCAGATATAAATGCTAAAGACGGATTTCTCTTATTTAGTCCTCGCAGCAACTTTATTAGGTAGTTGGCTGTTATAATTACCATTTTACAGGTGAGGAAAATGGCGATGATACTAGTCCATAGTCACATGGATAGTGGTGGACTCGGAGATCATGTATTTCTTTGTGTTTCCTATAGTGTTTACCTTGGGACTTCGCATTCTAGACGTATTAAATGAATGGCTTTTAATAATAATAAAATGACATTATATAATTAGTGCTTCTTAGCTTATTACAAACATTGCCAAGAATTTCCCTCTTATCTCACTGGGATCTTTATAGCAAGCAAATGAAGTAGGTAGCATGGGATTTCCATTTTCATTTTTATGGATAGTTGATAGTTATTTTCGTTATAAATGTGAAAAAAGGTGTGAGAAAGTGGTATAACTCTTTTTTTATTTTAATTTTTATTTATTTATTTTTTAAAAGATTTTATTTATTTATTTGACAGAGAGAGACACAGCGAGAGAGGGAACACAAGCAGGGGGAGTGGGAGAGGGAGAAGCAGGCTTCCCGCTGAGCAGGGAGCCAGATATGGGTCTCGATCCAGGACCCTGGAATCATGACCTGAGCTAGCTGAAGGGATATGCTTAACGACTGAGCCACCTAGGTGCTCCATAACTCTTTTTTTTTCAAACCAAATAAAAGAGCAAACTATTCTGTAGAAGTATGTCACAATACTATGGTGTTACATTCATGAATATGAAGTAAACTATTAATATTCATGCCTAGTTTTGAGAATTTACTTTTGTTTCTTTTGCAGTGTCATACAAATTACATTCCTGTCTGTGGATCAAATGGGGACACTTATCAAAATGAATGCTTTCTCAGAAGGGCTGCTTGTAAACACCAGAAAGAGATAACAGTAGTAGCAAGAGGACCATGCTACTCCGGTATGTGCGGTATTTTTCTGAATAAACATTAGAAATGATTCCACCATGGTTTCTAAAAGGAAATTTCCAGTCAGGGGTATATTCCCAGAACTGCTGTATGGATCCAGTTGTGTGGGGGTGTGGGGGAGCTCTTCTTTGTCTGCATTTCATGTTGTTGCTTTTTAACCCCAGATGGTCTAATACCACGTTACTTCTCTTACATTGTTAATTTCCGTGGGGACTTTGCATATCTTTTTGCCTTATGGTTTAAATATTAGACAGAACAAGATTTGGCATGGGAAATGATATGGGATCTGTTTTGTTGATTTTTATTTTCTTGGCACAGGGGAAGGGTGGAGAATATCCATAGAAAGCCATTAGTGGCTTCCCAGGATGTGTCTCTTTCCAAGCTTGTCTCTTTTTATATCTTCTCTCTTCTGTCTGCCAGTCCTTGTCACCTATCTTCCTCCAGTTTTTTGTATTTACTTCCTTCTCTTTTCCTTCCTGAATAGGTAGTGGTTAATTTTGAAAGGCACTGATGTAAGTTTCTTACTTGCGTTTGTATTTGGGGGCAGGGATGCAGGTGAAGTGTTGTAATTAGAATTAATGTATGAAGATTAGCAGTAAAGGTGTAGACAATTTTTTTTTTTTTTAAGATTTTATTTATTTGACAGAGACACAGCGAGAGAGGGAACACAAGCAGGGGGAGTGGGAGAGGGAGAAGCAGGCTCCCCGCCGAGCAGGGAGCCCAATGTGGGGCTTGATCCCAGGACCCTGAGGATCATGACCTGAGCCAAAGGCAGACGCTTAACGACTGAGCCACCCAGGCGCCCCAAGGTGTAGACACTTCTTATGATACAGTGTATTTCTTTTCTTTCCCTATATGTTATAGTGCCTGTGTTCAGAATTTTTACTGGGGCTCCATTACATAAGCATGAATGATCCATTGTCCATGTGGTTGATCTCAAACTCCAGGTCCACTAATACCACATGACTGAAAGCCCCCACTCTAAATTACATGGTTGGTCCTTGTGGTGTGGCCAGCCTTCACCCTAGGACTATTGAGTGTGGCCAACCCCACTTTAGGATCTGATGTGGTCAGTACCCTCCCTAAATACGACACTTCTATCAGGTATGGTATAGATTACCTTCCAGAAGCTGAGGGCAAAGACTGGACCTGTCTTTGGGAGGGACAAATTCTTTTCCCTACACCAAATAATTAGGTGCTTGGTGAAATGATTGTGTTGTTAGGCCAATAGATTATCATTTGTTGTGATTCTTGTGTATTTCTCTAAGTACTTTGTATTTCACAGACTTGGTTTAGAAACTAAAAAAGAATATAGAACTCTTTATAATCCCAAATTAGAAGCGGGGTGTTAAATTGGAAAGAGCACTGCACAGGTTAAAAGACCGGATGTTAAGTCCAGCTCTTATTTACTATATGACCTTGGACAAAAGGTCATATAGTAACTACTTATCCCCTCTGAGCCCCAGTTACTTAAACTGTTAAATGGATATCATCTCTTGGGATTGTTAAATGAGGATTGAATCAGCTAAGCTGTGAGGTGCTATATTGATCTTGTTAGTTGCTCGGTGGGCTGGTGTTGTTCATCTCATTTGGTCTTTTTATTGGTCCTGGCCCCTGTGCTAGAGATAACATTCTCTTTTGTTTACTTGAAAACTCCTTTCTTATGCTTTCAGGTTGAGCTTTAGCCTTTTATCCTCTGAAATTTTTCTTCCGTGGCATCTCCTGGCTGAGTTTGTTCACACTTTGTGCATGTCTCTCTGTATATATCCTACTGTATTTCATTTCTCTGACACATGTGTCTCCTGCTACAGCAGTTGCTTTTCAACAGGAAAGCAATATGCCCTGCCTGGGGAGGTGCATCATAGTCCCAGGGTTGGGGTGGAGTTGTGTGGACGGTGGAAGGCATGTGTGCAGTGAAAATATAATCTACAAGAAGAATGCAGTCTCATTATCAAAGGCGTCACAATATTTAGTTTTTTTTAGAATTTTAAAGGACACTAAAGGAAGGTATGAGGTATTATATTTATTAAAATTGGACATGGGTTGTAAACAGGTTGGGAGTGAGTATCTCATGCACTGGGGCTTTCTTATTTATCAGTTTATTCCTAGCATTTATCGTGTTGCCTAGCACCTAATATGTACCCAGTCAATGTGTGTAAAATAGAAGGAAAAAGGGAGTGTTTTCCTAAGAAAAGTTGGGTCATAAAACAATTTTAAATGGAGTTCCCTTCTTTCTTGTCTTTCTTCTGCTCTTTTACTCTTTCTTTTCCTTCTTACTTACTCAGATGTAATTATTTATGACTGATTAATCAGATTTGAACACAATTTAAGACTATAAAATCCCATGAAGATTTTGCAGTGGATATTACAAAAAAATATGTATTTTTCCAGTTCCTTCTGTTTCTATCATGTTTTGGGAATTCAATTATTGTCTGAAGGAGATTAAAGGGAAGAGAGTGATGAAGAGCTGGAGTGGGTTCCTGAGGATGTGTCTGGCCCCCCCGCCCAAAAGTACAGGATAAAGTGTGTCAAGTTCTTCACTTGCCATCTCTGCTTTTTTACTATACCATGCTGATGATACTAGCATTACCCTCTTGGTAACATGCTCTGCACCATATGTTGGCCTTTTTAGGATTTATGAAATAAATATTTCATATTAATTATATTTTAGGCTGACTTCTTGCTGGTAATATTGAGGGAGGCTCTTTAATTTCATTAGTAATGAGTGTCTGACCTATACCTTGGTGAGAGTCCTTCTGGTTAGGTTTCCTAGAGGAAGCTAATTTTATCAGTAATATGAAAACCTCAGCTCTGAAGTTCTTTCCTTTTAAGCCTTGAGGCTTTTTCTTACCTTTTGGCTTTTGGCCTTTATCCACAGATTTCATTAAGATTTTTGGAGCAAGACCCAAAGCTCTTTTCCTCCCTTTCTAATAAAAGCAGCTTATTCATTATTCCTCTCAAGCTTTAACAAAATTAAAAAATTTTTTTTTTTACCTTTTAAGTGAGTTAATTAAAATTATTTTTATATAGCCATTTACTTTACAGTATTTATTGGCCTTTACTCTGTACAAGGCACCTGCATATTTCCTGAATGGGCTACAAAAGATGTATGAGGTAGATGATTGTGTGTCCAAGGAATTTCTGTTTGGAGAAAGACATGGAATAGGTATATAAGAATAGTTTAGTTTAGTTCCATATCAAAAAAATAAGAAAAAGGCTACATGAGAATTGCTATCACAGTTTGATTTTTTAAAAATATTTATTTATTTATTTGAGAGAGAGAGAGAGCCCAAACACTTGTGCGAGTGGGGGGGGGGGGGGGGAGGCAAAGGCGGTGGGAGAGAGAGAGAGAATCTTAAGCAGACTCCCTGATGAGCATGGTGCCCAGTGCAGGGCTCGATCTCACAACCCTGAGATCATGACCTGAGCTGAAACCAAGAGTCAGAGGCTCAACTGACTGAGTCACTCAGGCGCCCCATCACAGTTTGATTTTTGATAGGAAAGTTTACCATTGGATAAGATGAAATTTCCAGCAAAGATATTTCTATTCACTATTTGTTTTTCTTCTCAGATAATGGCTCTGGATCTGGAGAAGGAGGTAAGTTTCAAGTACCCCTTAAAGGACATTTGTTTTCTGTCATTTTCTGTTCTTAACAGCTTTATTGAGGTAAAATTCACATACTGTACAGTTTACTCATCTAAAGTGTACAATATGGTGGCTTTTGGTATAGTCATAGAGTTGTGCATTTATCACCACAATCAACTTCAGAACATTTTCATTACTCCAGAAAGAAACTCTTAGCCATCACTCCCAACCGTAGGCACTTTGTTTCATGCAGTTATTTTTTGCTAAAGTTTTGTTGACACACAAAGCGGAAATGTTGTAGCTTCTGTTAAATTGAGATTGCATCAAAGTGCCTTCTCCTTGGGATCATCCCCACAAGTGATTTTGGGTTGGACCAGAATATTGGTAAATCTCTCATCCCTTGCTTACAAATTTTTGCTCGTGAGGAATTTTCAAGGTGCAAGGTTATAAAACTCTGGAGCAAGTTGTGCATGGGAAAGAGAAGGCTTGCAGAACAACTGTAGTGGAATCTATGTTTTAAATTTTATTTTACAGACATATAAATTACTTCTGTTTACAGTAATTTCTGGTAATAGCATTTAGCAAGAGTTTACTCTAATTGTCAGAATTAAGAATGACTAATTTATTTCAAGTCTAATGAAGCTGTACTTAGTGTCTACGGTATGCAAAGTAATGCTGGAGGTACTGTGGGGATCTACTCAAAGAAAACTTACTCCAGTAATATTCACACTTAAATGAAAATTACAGTCATGATCCTTTCGATACTATCTGAAACCTTACTTCAGACTTCCACATTTCATAGAATCCTAAAATGTCAAGAGTTGGAAGGCACTTCAAAGGTCACTTTAGAGAATAGAAGAACTGTCTGGAGGAAGAAGTTCAGGATGACAGTTTTGGGGGGAAAAAAAAAAGATTAAAGCTATCCCACAATAGAATGTGATTTAAATGGACATGTTCAAGCAGAAGCTTCATGATCACGTGTGAAGGACTAGACCATCAATTCTAGATCTTAGAGCTGGAAAGGGTTTTAAGAGGGATCATGTAGCCTAGTACCTGTGGTCAGATATTTGGTAAGGAAACGGTCATTGTTCTTAGACTAAGAACTGGAAGTTGATTTCAAGATTTGTGTATATAGCATAAATACTGGATGTCTTGCTCTGACGGTTTCTTTTTAGGGAGTATGAGTTTAGAAAGACTAAGTGGTTTGCTCAGATTAGTACATAAACTTAAGTGAGCTCATGGTGGCTGTACCAAAGCCTCAGAAATACATAGGATTGTGATCCCCGGAATTTGGGAGTGTTCATGAGAACCTGGGGAAGATTTCTACTTAAAGTGTAGGCAGACACTACAAATGGAAAGTTTGGAAGTATTACCAAAGTATTACCAAACAGGTTTATGGACTTCTCCTTTTAATATCTTCTTTACTGATTGATACCCCTGAATAAGGTGTTCTTTTCCAAACTAGAATGGGAGATCCCTTGAGTAAGCTGAATCCCTAAATTGGCCTCAGAACAGAGCTCCCTGCCCAGTTTGAGATTATCAGGGTAGGATCCATTCTAGTTGAGGCCCACAAATGTAGAAGCCCTTAAATGTGGGATAGGAGTTGGGGACTACTTAGAGGTATGAACTGGTTTTTTATGCTGGATTGTAGGAGACCCACACACTTCTGTATTCTAGGTATTTCAGGCTGTGCTAAGTGGCAAGTCTTTTGTAAGGAGACCGCTTTCCTTTCACAGATTTGGAGATAAATATATTTTTTTAAATTCTGGAATTAGTTGTTATGTAGTAAGAAAGGCAGGTATAAAACTGATGTGAAGAAGTGGTTATACTCTATTGCATTTAATCATTTATTTGCTGACTGGCATCCCACAGGCTATTTCAACAGGGTAATCACTGGACCAAATTTATCACCCATGTTTTATTTTCTCTTTCTTATTTAATGTTATGTGATAATTCTTATAAAGGCAATTAATTATCAAAACCTATATTGCACCTTTGTACATAGGTTAAGGGATTATTTTGCTAGCATCAGTACTTGTTTTCCTCATAGATTTTGTTGTACTCTGTATTGGCAACATTTTTGGGCACAAGCATTGATAGATTTTGGAAGTGATTGTTTTTAAGAGCTCAGGTACATTTTCCCTAGAAATAGGATAATGGCTGCTGAAAACGTGAAGCTTATCTGGAAAGGAACCCAACTTTTGGTTGAAAATTTAATTTTTCTTTTTAAACAGAAGAGGAAGGGTCAGGGGCAGAAGTTCACAGAAAACACTCCAAGTGTGGACCTTGCAAATATAAAGCTGAGTGTGATGAAGATGCAGAAAATGTTGGGTGAGTTGATTGAGGGAAAGGGATGCACTTACTTGGAGGATAATCATCAGCACTATTATGTTGTAGAGAGGTATCTTTTAACCTGGTTCTAGATATTTTGTGTATGCCTTCTATTTTTTTTTTTGTTTAATGCAGATCTATTAATTTTTCTCTTATGTTGATATAATATCATAGCTACTTAAAGTGTTGTATTTTAGAATGAATCCATGTATAATCTTTTTAGGTTTACCTCTGCCTTTATTTTTTGGGACAGTTTTATATAGTTTATCCTAAGTGCTAATTTTATTCCTCAAAAGTACTTTTATTCTAATTCTCCTACCATTATACTTTATACTAGTATCAATAATTTTCTCTTTTTCTTAACTTGGATTTTTATGCAAAAACTTTTCATGTATTTCAGTGTAAAAAAAATCCAAAACTGCTTCAAAATTTGAGATATAGTAATTATTATGTAATGAGTAAAATATTTTTAGAAATCCCATTTGCACAGACTGACAGTATGTTGTTTTATTTTCTCATGTTCAGCTTTCAGTAAGGTGGGTTTTGTAGCTGGACAGCATTGTCTGTCCAATTTTCACACGGTATGTGGTGGAATAGCAAGAATATTTACATCATCAACACAGTCATGTTTGTTTCTTCGGGTTTATTTATTCCCAGTCTCAACCTCTCATTTCCCTGTAGTGTTTGCTTTTTGCATAGTTGATTCTAAAAGCTTTAATGCTGACTTCAGGACGTTATAGCACAAATGGATCTTCACTTCCCTATAGTGCATATTTTAAAACACTTGTTTTATAGAGATTTGCACTTTCTTCCTTACTCACACATATTTTCACTGTGTGTTTTATTCAGCCCTTAAATACATATTCAGGTCTTTCACTGAACAGTGGTAATATGGTTTAATTGGCATTAATGCCCATAGGGAGCTTTACAAATCAGGATTGCACCATTTTCAGGATTATGGTTCAAAATCAGCTATTTGGGTGTTACATGGTAAAATTAATGTCATAATTTACTTGGTATATATTTTAAAGTTGGTGAGAATTGGCACAAAACAAGTTTAGTAAAAAGTGAATTTAGCAAAACTTCAGTTTGCTCTCTTTCTCCATGTTGGTCACTTGGATTGACATGTGTCCATCCATTTCAGTCAGAGTGATTTGATTGGGAAGTACATGTTTTCCAAAGTAGAGATGGGTCTGCAGAACAGGAAAGAAATGATGAGCAATATGGACTTGCAGAGAGAACAGATAATAGATGTTATGTTCTCTTCTTCTTGCTTTGTGCTAATGATACGGCATGATGAAGTACTGGTGTGTGTGTATGTGTGTGTGTGTGTATTTTTGTAGAGATTTAGTTCTTTTTAGTGTTTTGCCTCAGGACTGTTCTATAAAGGTGTTCAGAGTCAAAATAGTTGTCAGTGATTGATTGGCTTGGTCTGTTGCTCTGTTTTTATTCCTTTCATGGTACCTCTCTCCAGTCCTGTTTTAGACATTTCTCTGCTCTCATTTTTTATCCCTTAATTGAAAGAGATAGAGATCTTTTGCTTAGAAGTAGAGCAGATTCCACCTAGTCTCAGAGGCAGCCCCACATATGACATCTGTATGATAAAATATACATCTTTCTATGAACACCACCTCATGATATAATGTGTACCCTCTGCCCAGTCAGAGTAACTCCCTTGTAGGTACTAAATTCATTTTGTGCGTCTGTTTTGAGAGCTTGCAACCACCATTTTTGCAGATACAGGCTTTAAGCATAAGAAGTGGGCACAGACCAGGGAAGAGCTTACCAGTAGAAAGGAGCATGCAGGCTGAGGAGCCAGCCGGGGAGCACATAGACTGGGACAGGCAGCCAAGTCCAGGCCAGGAAATTGGTGCAATAATGGGAGAACATTAAGGAAGCATTTGGTACCTTTACCTAAAGGTAAGTGATTAAGCTAAAATGGCTGATCCTACTATGGAAGGAGATAGAAAGAAATTTTAGGAACATTAATCTTTTAGTGTATAAATAGTGTATAAAACACTTATTACTGATTGTAGTTGAGTTTAACAATTAGGCACACCTCAATGGTTATTGTAATTTTTTTTTTTTAACTTTTAAATGGGCCATGGTACCAAGAAATTATATGGAGGTTATTTAACTCCTTCAGCCCACCTTCTGTGTGCTTTTCATGATTACTTTCAGGTGAATAGTGGCACGTTTGCTTAAGGGTAATTCTGACTCAGCCAACTAGACCTTTTCAGTATGGAAAATTGAGAGATGCCCATATGTGGCAGTAGACACCAAGCCTTGATTTGTATATAAAAACCCATTATTTATTAGGACAATGTTATATAATTTTTTAATTAAAAGATAAAACTATAGTTATTAAATACAGAAGGTCTTAGTTATAAAACAAGTACTCATGTCATGGCTTAATTATAAACTCTACCAGAATCAGAAAACTTTAAGGTTGAGTAGGATCTTAAAATTTATCTTCTAGCCTAGTCCTCTCACTTTACAGATGAGAAAATTAAGGATTAAAGTCAGAGAGTTTTATGGGGCAGATTCTCCTAAATTCCAGTAGGGTGTTTTTTCCTGATACTAGCTTTTTTGATTCTTAGAAAGAATGCTGTTATCCTTTTCCTACTTCAAGGACTGCTGCTTGATGACTTTTTAAAAAACACTGCCCTCTTCAACCTGGTCCCAGCTGAGATTTCTTTATTTTCCTTATATTCTTCTGGTCACTCTGAATACTAGCTGCTTTTAAATTCCTTGTTTTTACACCTTAGCTGTCATCTAGAAGGTCACATGCCTATCTATCTGTTATGTATCAGTGACTTTTAGATGTTTTTAACTACAACTCTATGTAAGAAATAGATTTACACTGTGACATAGAATTCACGTTTCAAAATTCTGTGAAATAATACTTACCTTTATTAAATGTGAGGTACTCTAATACTTTCTATCTGATTTCCTTAAAAAATGCCAGAATTGACTTCTTTATCCACTAGTGATTATGACCTATAGTTTGAAAAATACTCCTCGATAATATAACTAATCAATATTATATTTCATGTTATATTTCTAGGTATGGGTATTCATTTAAAAATATTTTATTTTTTCTCATTTTGAAATGTCTTTTCTGTTAGAAGAAATGTTTTTTTTTTTTTTTAAAGATTTTATTTATTTGAGAGAGAGAGAGAATGAGAGAGAGCACATGAGAGGGGGGAGGGTCAGAGGGAGAAGCAGACTCCCTGCCGAGCAGGGAGCCCGATGCGGACTCGATCCAGGGACTCCAGGATCATGACCTGAGCCGAAGGCAGTCGCTTAACCAACTGAGCCACCCAGGCGCCCAGAAGAAATGTTTATACGCTGATTTCCCAAGGGCAGCTGAAATCTTTCTCTTGCTTTAAAGCTCTTTTTCTTGCTACCAGTTTAGAAAAAAAAAACAAACCCTGGCATTTTGGGGGAGGGAATCAGTGGTATCATGTAACTTAATTCTTTGCTATTAAGAGAAGTGCTAATTTTTTATTTAGCCATTTAAATGGATATTTATTTAAATAGGTTGTCTTAGTGTTACATATTGTATAGTGTATTACATTTTTCAGCTATTGTTACATAAATTGTTTTTTTCAGCTCTTTATGGAAGTTCTGTCTGGTGCAAGAAGTATTATCCTGATTTTACAGGTGAAGCTGGGCTCAGAAGAGGCTGAATGGCTTGCAGTTACCCAGAGCACAGGTCTAGTGACAAGGGATTTATCCATTGTGTTGTACACACACATGTGCAATACCCTGGTGTTCTCAATGGTGGTGGTTTTGTCCCTGACTTAAGGCTGCGTTCTGCTTTGTGTTTTGGGTTCTTTAAAAATAATTTTTCTTCTCATCTCAGGCTCCTGGCGGCTGCTTCTGGCTGCTGTGTCAAGGTGCCTTGACGATGAAGCTGAGTGTAGATGACCCCGGCTTTTAAATTTGCTTCTCTTCTTTCCCAGAATAGGAGATAATACACTGTAGGAACTGTATCTAATGTAGGAATAAATTCTAAATGTAAAATCAGAGTAAATAGGTTCTTCTGAGTGAAGTGTGTGAACTTTATTACATGTATTTTCTTTCTTGTCTGCTCAATGGCTAATTTATTTATAATTTAAATCAGTTTTAGCTTCTGAAAGGCTTTTTTCCCCCCTTCCCTCCTGAAGCACATTGTGCCTCTCCAGTGACACTCTGGTGTTCACATGGATTAGTGATAGCTATCTTCATTGATGCTTACCTTTTGAATTTATACCTAGAGTTAGGTAGTGAGGTTGCAAGAAATTTGACTCCCACCTAAGTGAGGTTTCAGTATTCCATTGTGACCATTATGAAATATAGTGGATGGACTTTCTGCTTAGCCTTTTTTTGGTGGGGGGTTGTTTAACAAAAGTTTATTTCTCATTCCCATAGTCTGTCACAGTGCTGTGGAACTCTCTAAAACAGCTACTTTCCATGCGGGGGGCTCAGCCTTCCACACTACTTTGAGTTCCTGGCCCCTGTTTCTGTATGGGCTCCTAGGATGGAGGCAGGAAGAGCCCTAGAGTCTTGCACCAACAAATAAAGGCCTCAGCCCAGATCTGCTTAGTCTTAAAACTCGGAAATAGCATCTGCTTTACAGCACGTTATATTTCTTAAACCATATGTTGGTAGCAACCCCTCTTTTTCTAAACAGTATTTCTAATCTGGCCAAAGCTGAAGTTATTGCTGCAAAATGGCCATCAGCTGTTTGTCTGGATGGTGGGACCAAATAATCCTAGAACTCCTTCACATCAGTACCCTTTATATTCCTGACCTAAATCTCTGCCACGAATGGTTGAGGATTTGGTAGAATCATCAGGCATAATGTCAATACAGGTGAGTTAAAAAGTCCTCGACTGATTTCTTTTGAACTTCGTATGTGATGCTCTCTGTGGAAATAGTCCCTGCTCTTCTGCCTCTTTGATGTCAGTCTCTCTGGAGATGCTCTTTCCTTGAGTGATAGAAGATTTCAGAGTTGCTAAGAGAATCATTGTAGGTATGCAGTGTGACAGACAACATTGATAAACAGTTAATCTACCTGCTTGGACGTCTTTGTCAATTGTGGGACCATTTTATGTTTGACACAGATGGTTGGTCAGTGTCACAGTCTGATGAGTCTCTCTCTCAGTAGGTTCAATGAAATCTTTTTTCTTGTTTAAGCTGAGAGTGATGCTATACATGTGTGTCCTTCATTATGTTCTCCTTCTGGATGCCACATAGACTTTTTTTTTTTTTTTTTTTTTTTATTTGACAGAGAGAGACACAGCGAGAGAGGGAACACAGCAGGGGGAGTGGGAGAAGGAGAAGCAGGCTCCCTGCTGAGCAGGGAGCCCAATGCGGGGCTTGATCCCAGGACTCTGGGATCATGACCTGAGCCAAAAGCAGACGCCCAACGACTGAGCCACACAGGCGCCCCCCACATAGACTTTTTAAAAAAAGAGCCAAAGAAGTACCTTTCCTACCATTATCTATTCTTTATTTCCTCCTAATCAGAGATGACAATAAGTTTTGTCATTTAGCATTGCCTTTTTCCGGATATATAGAATATAGACTTTTAAAACTATTTAGGTTTAATAAATTCCTATGATGGCCCCTTAGATTATAATGGAAAAATAATTGTATGCTGTTCTTTTTCTTCTGATAACAGGAAACAAGACTATTAAATATTAGTTTATACATAGTACAGGCCGGATATTAGCAGTGACAGGCTCCTTTGTCCAGAAGTCCTTCCTTCTACAGTACAGTACCTTCCCACTACTCCTACTAGGATGCCACACAGCTGCTAGTAAAGGTTTCCTCTGAGACGTCTGTTTTTAAAATGCAGAACACCGTATCCCCATAACCTTTTGCAGTTTTCTGAATGCTGTGCTACTCTTTGATAGTTTGCCTCTTATTCCTTCTGCCTGGAGTCCCATTTCTATTTAAATCTAGATTGTTTAATTCTTACTCTTCCTTCTCGACTTGGATGTAGTGTGACTCAGGTCACAAGTCAGTGCCTCTTCCCAGAAGCCTCCCTGGCTCTCTTCCACAGTCCCCACGAGTTAGGTGACCTTATTCTGTGTTGCTTCTTGTTCTTGAGAAACAACCTCTGTGTGGTTATTTATGCTGTTGGGATCACTAGCAGATTGTTGGCTCCCTAAGGACAGGGACTTTGTCTTGCTGAATTCTATACTGGATGAATTTGCCATAAGGTTGGGTTGTAGTATCCCTCTGTAGGTCTTTGTTGAACTCATGGCTGTTCACACTAGGGCTTTATTATTCACTTAGAGCTACACACAGTGTCATTGTATGGATTTAATATACATAAAAATGACTGGTATTGTACTGAACTTTTTGCAGGCTTCATAGGTGTTTGTTAAATTTAAATAAGTTCATATGAATTAGTTTTTTTTATGATTTTATTTATTTATTTGAGAAAGAGAGCATGAGCAGAGGGAGGGGCAGAGGGAAAGAGAGAAAGAGAAAAACAGTCTCCCCGCTGAGCACAGAGCCCAACATGGGGCTCCCTCCCAGAACCCTGAGATCATGACCTGAGCCGAAGGCAGACACTTAACTGACTGAGCCACCCAGGCGTCCCCACATAAATTAGTTTAAGCCAGTGTTTTCTTAACTGCTGAATAAACTTATCATATCAAGAGGGAATAACACTTTCTATATAGAGTGAAGAGAAAGGAAGGGAAAGGATAGATTTTTTTCAGTAATAATACTACTTTCAGATGTACATAGTATTTGATTTCAAAGGGCTTTTTACAAAAGCTTATTTGGTTCTTTCACAAGTATTATGAGGTATTATCCCTATTTTAAAGACTTAGAGTTGTGATTTGCAAAAATCATAGAAGTCATTCAATTCATTTATTTATGTATATATGCGTTCATGTCTTTGAAGTTTGTAGTGTTAGAAACTCAGAAGCTTTAAAAGGCTCCACAGTAAGAAGTCTGTTTCCTACCCCGGTTCCCCAGCCATTCAGGTGTCTTTACTAGAGGCAGTCACTGATGTTTATTTAATCTCCCGGCGATTATTTTATGCATGTACAAGCAAATATGTACACATACTCTCTTTCTTTCCTTTTTTAAAACTAATGGTAGTACACTGTGCATATCGTTCTACACTTTCTTAAAACTTTTATTGTAAAATGTACATTGGTATATCTATGTATGCAATTTAAAGAATACTACATCTGTGTACCTAACACCTAGGGTACAAAATAGAATATTGCCATATTACCAGTGTGGAGCATTAACCCAGCCATGGAAGGAAAGGACAGTAGTGCCATGATTACATGAAGGCTTACAGAAGAAGATACATCGAATGGTCTCTGAGTCAGAGTCTGGCTTTTAGTTTCCCAGAGAGTTTACAAGATTCCCTTCTTGGGATGTCAGTGGGCAAGAGCATGAGTGAGTCCTGGGGAACCTAGGGCTCTTCACAGTGGAGACATCTGGCAGGATTCTAGTCTTGCCATGTATGGATGACTGGCAGGAATGTGGCCAGAGAAGGGCCTGCTCTGTGTTTTCTCCTTATCTCACCATAGCTGACCTCTAGCTCTCAGGAGTCAATTAAATGAGTGTGCTCAGGGTCAGGCAGTAGGACATGGAGGGGAGAGGGGGACACTTCACCACCATATGGTTAAGATGAGCCAAGTGTGGATCAGAGTCTGGAGCAGGCTTACCTGGGCATTCTGTCTCCTGGCTAAAAAGGGCATAGTGGCACTAGGCCTCTTAGTAATCAGTAATCACAGCCATCAACAGGACTGTGGAGAGTGGAACTATTTCAGTGTGGACTGGTTGCCCTGCACATCTTATATCTAGCTGTCACCCTGGGATCTTCCTTCATTGTTGTATCTTTTCCAACAACAACCAGTTCTCTACTTCTCCTATACCAACCAGCTGTTCCACAATTCAGTTCAGTTCCAATGCTCTCCACTTGGAGTAAGCACAAATGCCACAGAATGAAGGCACAGACCCACAAGACCCCACCTGCAAGTGAGGTTCCCTGCATCTCCTCCCACCATACTACTAATTTGGAGATTTCCACAACCTCCCCTTGGGTTTGATAATTTGCAAATATGACACACAGTGCTATGCTTACTGTTTATTATGAAGGATGCAAATAGATGAAGAGGTGCATAGGGCGAGGGGTCTTGAGGAGTTTCTGCTCTGTCTCCATGGTATCAGGTGCACCACCTTCCCAGCACGTGGATGTGTTCACCAACCTGGAATGCTCCTGTTCAAAGTTTTTTATTGCAGTTTCATTATTGGTTAAATTATTGGCCATTGGTGATTGAACTCCATCTCCAATCCCTCTCTCTTTCTCCCCTTCCCAGAGGTCAGGTGGGTTGGTGGGGTGGGGAAATAGAAGTTCTGACTTTTCCATGGTTGGTTTTTCTGGTGTCAAACTGGTCCTTCCCTTCCTTCCCACAATGAGCCATTTCCTTAGCATACAAAAGATTCTCCCATCTATCAGACAGTTCCAAGAGTTTTAGGTGCTCAGTGCCAGGAACAGGGGATGAAGACCAAATATATTTTTTGTTATACCACGAGTATCCTAGAAATTCATTTACCTCTTTTCTATATAGGATAGTCTGCTTCTTGTATTTTTGCCTTGAATTTCTTGGTTTTACTCTCCCATTTTAGTCTATTTTTCAGTAGCTTCTTGAAAAGGGTATAAGATGTTAAAAAAAAAAAAAAAAAGCCAAACTCTTTTGAGACTTAATGCTTGAAAGTGTTTTTTTTTTTTTTTTTAAGGATGTTATTTTCACATAATTGCTACACCCAACATGGGGCTCAAACTTACAACCCTGAGATCAAGAGTCACACGCTCCACTGGCTGAGCCAGCCAGGCGCCCCGAAAATGTTTTTATCCTACACCTAATACTTGATTTATAACTTGTCAAGTACATACTTCTAGGTGGGAAATAATTTTCCCTCAGAACTGTGAAGGCATTGCTCTGTTATCTTCTAGCTTCCAGTATTGCTGTAGAAGCCTGAAGCCATTTGATTCCTGATCCTTTGTATATGATCTGTTTTCTCTCTATTGTAGCATGTAGAATCTTTTGGTCCCCAGTATAGTGGAATTTCACAATGTCACATCCTTTTTTAGAAAGTTACTTATTTCTGATTTAAGAAATTTTCTTCAGTTAGCCCTTTTTTTTTTTTTTTAAGATTTTATTTCTTAGTAATCTCCACAGCCAACGTGGGGCTTGAACCCACAACCCTGAGATCAAGCATCACATGCTCTGCTGACTGAGCCAGCCAGGCGCCCCTTCTTCAGTTAGTTCTTTGATGATGACTTCCTTTCCTCTCTTTTCTATTTGTATTTCTGTTATTTGGTTGTTGGAACATCCTGGACTAGTCCTTTATTTTTCTTACCTTTTCTCCCATTTTCTATTTTTTAAAAATTTTGCTGTGCCTTCTGAGAGATTTCTTCAACTTTATCTACCAGTCCTTTTTTGAGTTTTTTGTTTCTGCTGTAATTTTTTTTCTTTTTTTTTTTTTTAAGATTTTTATTTATTTATTTGACAGAGAGAGACACAGCGAGAGAGGGAACACAAGCAGGGGGAGAGGGAGAAGCAGACTCCCCGCTGAGCAGGGAGCCTGATGCGGGGCTCGATCCCAGGACCCTGGGATCATGACCTGAGCTGAAGGCAGACGCTTAATGACTGAGCCACCCAGGCGCCCCTTCTTTTTCTTTTTTTAAAGATTTATTTATTTGAGAGACAGAGAGCAAGGAAGTGTGGGGGGAGGGGCAAAGGGGGAGGGAGGGAATCTCCAGCAGACTCCTCACTGAATGAGGAGCCCAATGTGAGGCTTGATCCCATGACCCTGAGATCATGAACCTCAGCCGAAATCAAGAGTTGGATGCTTAACCGACTGAGCCCCCCAGGCGCCCCTATAATTTTAATTTCTAAGAGCTCATCTTTGTTCTCACGGTGCTCCTTTTTTTTTTCTTAAATCACATCCTATTGTTACTTAAATACTGTTCAGCTTCTATGTCTTTTTTAGTTAAATTCCATAGTTAATATTTTTAAAAAGTTACTCATTTTACCTAAGTTTTCCAATTTGCTGTCTTAAAGTGGCTTATAATAACCCTTCATCATCTATTCAACCATAATCCCTGCTGAATCTAGTCCTTTTCATTCCTGATATGTTTTTCTCTCTTTCTGAATTTATCCTCCTTTATAGATTTGAAAGTCTTTTCAAAGGCCCAACTTTGGCTTAATTGATCTTTTCTGTTGTAACTTTGTTTTCTGTTTCTGCTGAGATCTATCTATATGTCCATATCTATATCCCCATGTATCTGTAGCCATTCCTCTGTTTTTTCCCTTCTTTTTTGTTTTCATTGGACTTATTTCATTGTTCTTTTTCTAACTTCTTGAATGGATGCCTAGTGATTTAATTTTGGGCCATTTTTTTAAGACTTGAGAAAAAACTTGAAGGATTGAACCTGGTGGGTGTCTGAGGGAAGTGTTCCAGGGAGAAGGAAAGCCTGGAGTCAGGAGTATCCCTGGTGTGTTTGAGAGAAAAGGAAGGCCAGTTTAGTGAAAAGATTTTTCATGATAAAAATATGGAAGGGGCGCCTGGGTGGCTCATTTGGTTAAGCATCTGCCTTCAGCTCAGGTCATGATCTCAGGGTCCTGGGATCGAGCCCCTAGTTGGGCTCCCTGCTCAGTGGGGAGCCTGCTTCTCCTTCTCCCTATTCCCCTCCTCCTCACTTGTGCTCTTTCTCTCTCAAAGAAAGAAAGAGGGCGCCTGGGTGGCTCAGTTGGTTAAGCGACTGCCTTCGGCTCAGGTCATGATCCTGGAGTCCTGGGATCGAGTCCCGCATCGGACTCCCTGCTCGGCAGGGAGTCTGCTTCTCCCTCTGACCCTCCCCCCTCTCATGTGCTCTCTGTCTCTCTCATTCTCTCTGGCTCAGATAAATAAATTAAAAAAAAAAAAGAAAGAAAGAAGAAAGAAAATTTTTTTTAAGTATGGAAAATACGTACCTCCTTTCATTTGTCATTTTCCATGCAGAGATCTCTGTTTTACACAACAGCTGTAATGAGTAGAGAGAGCACCATCCCAGCCACTTTATGTTTTGTGATCTTAGGCTTTTTAACTTTGTTCATATTCATCTTACCTTTTTATAATTATTTGTTGTCAGGATTAAATAAGGCAAGCGTGAGTATTCCCACACAGTAGGTGCAGAGTAAATGGTGGTTGAATGTTTTGAATTTGGCATGTTTACTGAAGTGATTTCTTTCGACCCTCATGCACACTCCTATGCTTTGGGCATCCTGCCCTCTGTACTGCTGCCAGCATGCATAGCTGTCGTCCCTGTAATCAATAATAGCGGCAGGCTCTGGAGTCTAATATTTTCCTCCTCTGCTCATGGTTTCCCTGAGCTGGACTTTCCTAGGCATAGTATTTCATTTTCTTTCCTCATGTGCCATGTGAGAACAGTAGCCGTGGTTTGTTCTCACAGCTCTTAGTCTGACAGTGGTACCATCCCACCGAGGAATGCTGACTTTCTCCTACACTTGCTCACAGGTGTGCTCAGTGCCCACTGCTGAGTCACTTGTTTCTCCTTACTGGATTGGTACAGTATCTTGCCTTTGTTGTTGGGCCTTTTCTCATTCCTGAAATAGCTTTATAATCTTTCATTAGCCACCTTTTCTCTTTTATTGCCATTCCAGTTTTGCCCGCTTATATCCCATCAAGCTGGGGTCAGCAAGGATTTTCTGTAAAGGTCCAGTTGACAGATATTTTACACTTTGCAGACCAAATGTGGTCTCTGTCACATTCTCTCCCCGGCCCCCCTGCCAAAATGTAAAAGCCATTTCTGACTTTAGTAAATACAAATTGTTAATTTTTTTTCTGGTGCCTTAATTTTTAAATTGTGGAATAGAGTATATATTTAAAAGTGCATGAAAACTTACACACTTGGTTTAATGCACAAAAGTGAAACAAAGTTTTGTGAATCCTACCTCCCAAGCCAGAAATAGAATATTATCAATACTTCAGAGCTGCCCTCTCATGTTCCTCCTTGAATGTATCTTTCCTCTACCTACCCGGTATCCTGCATTTTCTTTGCTTTTTAAAGTAGTTTTACCACGTATGATGAATCTCTTAACTGATTTTGAGTTTTGTATAAAATGGAATCATCTCCATATGTACCTTCTATTGCTTAGCAATTATGTTTTTGGGACTCATTCACGTTAATGCACATGGTTCATTCAAATTACTGCTTATTGAATTTAATTTTTGGACTATACTACATCCTTTTACAGTGCATTTTACTACTGATGGACATTTGGATTGTTTCCAGTCTTTTGTTCTCATGAATAATGCTGCTGTGAACATTCTTAACTTAAGTCTGATGCACATGTATATGAGATTTTTTTTTTTTTTTTAAGATTTTTTTTATTTGACAGAGAGAGAGACAGCGAGAGCATGAGCACAAGCAGGGGAAGTGGGAGAGGGAGAAGCAGGCTTCCTGCCGAACAGGGAGCCCGATGCGGGGCTCGATCCCAGGACCCTGGGATCATGACCTGAGCCGAAGGCAGACACTTAATGACTGAGCCACCCAGGCGCCCCTGTGTATGAGATTTTAAGGGGCTTTACCTAGTCGTGAAATTGTTGGGCCCTTGCAAGGCTAGCTTTGTTAACGTTACCTACATATTTATGCTTTTGTTCTTCATTTGCATTTGCATTTCAGATCTTTATAAGATCATTGTTCAACTGCCTTTATAATTACCTTTACTGGTAGCCAGCAGGTGACAAGCTCTTAAGTTTTTACTTCTTTGAAATTACTTTTATTTTACCCTCATTCATGAAAGGTATTTCTCTTTATATAGAATTCTATTTTATCTCAGCACAGTGCAGGCATTATTTCACTGTCTGGCTAGAAATAAACAATTTGGCTTCAGTATTGCTTTTGAAGACACTTGTCCCTCTTATTCTTGCCTTTTTGAAAGTAATCTTTCTCTTCTTTCTGGCTGCTTTTAAAATATTCTTTTTTGATGTTGCTGTTAAATTCCACTGTGGTATCTCCGTGTCTAGATTTCTCCTTAATAATCCTGTTTGGAATGTATTAGGCTTCTTGGATATTTAGATTAGTATCTTTTTTTAGTTTTAGAAAGTTTGATGAGGAATTGCTGAAAATATTGCCCTTGCCTCATTCCTTTTACTCCTTGAGGTCCAATTAGAGTTTTGCAGATTCTGTCACTTCTGTCTTCCATGTCTCTTAATCTTTTTTTAGATTAAAAAGTGTACTGCCTCTTTGACTCTGTTGTGGTTTGAGTAATTTCCTTTTATCTGTCTTCCAGTACCCTAACTCACCTTTCATTTATCTAATCTGCTGTTAAATCTGCCTATTGCGTTTTTTATTTCTTTTTCTTTTTTTCTTTTTCTTTTTTTGCGAGAAAGAGTGTACATGCCATGGAGCGGGGGGAGGGGCAGAGGGAGAGAGAATCCCAAGCAGGCTCCCCACCCAGTGCAGAGCCCGATGCAGGGCTCCATCTCATGACCTAGAGATCATTACCTGAGCTGAAATCAAGAGTCAGATGCCCAACCAACTGAGCCACCCAGGCGCCCCCAAATTTTTATTTCTAATAATACATGCTTTATTAGAAGTTCTGTTTGGTTCACTTTTTTTTCTTTCCTTTCTTTCCTTTATTTTAAGTTAATTCTACCACTGAGAGTCACATGCTTCACAGGCTGAGCCAGCCAGATGCCTCTGCTTGGTTCATTTTCTTTTCTTTTTTTTTTTTTTTTTTAACGATTTTTTAAAAAAATTTATTATTTGAGAGAGAGAATGAGAGAGAGAGAGAGAGAGCACATGAGAGGGGGAAGGGTCAGAGGGAGAAGCAGACTCCCTGCCGAGCAGGGAGCCCAATGCGGGACTCGATCCAGGGACTCCAGGGTCATGACCTGAGCCGAAGGCAATCGCTTAACCAACTGAGCCACCCAGGCGCCCTGCTTGGTTCATTTTCAAATCAGCTTGTTCCACTCATGGTGTTTTATTTCCTTATTTGTTGTAGATATATGACTGAGTGTGTGATCTGCTTATTTTTCTCACAAGTGTATCTTGGAAAATGTTTGAGGTCGAGGATAATAAAGTTGGTTTCTCCAAAGGAGATTGCATTTGCTTCTGTCAGTTGCCTACGGCCCCTTCCAGTCCTTGGCTCTTAAAATAAATTCTGGGCTTAAGGTTTTTCAGAACACCCAAGTAGTATTTTAAGTTGTAATTACCCATGTGAGGACTGGCTTGTGGTTTTTAATTCTCAGGGGAGATGTTTTTCTTCCCTCTCTTCAATGCCATGGCTCAGGGCAGCATTTTTTTTTTCCGTTTTAAATAGTCCCTGTGGAATATGGAAACTCATTTCTAGTTTATCCTCATGCTGAGAGTTGTAGCTTTTTGAGCTAACAGCTTTTCCAGGGTCTTCAAACTCCCCATCTTAGGTAGGTCAGTATTGTTTGTCTTCTGTTTCCAGAGGCCTGCAAGGCTATAAAAGTTGATAATTGAATTTACCCAATTTGGTAAACACTTTCAAGGTGAAAATCAGCTTTAACCAACTCAATTGACCTTTCTCTATTCCTGTCTTCATTTAACTTTTGTTCTGAACATTCCTTATTTCTTATCAGCTTATGAATGCATTTGAGAGAATATTTTAAAATACTTTTCCTGTAATTTTTGTTGTTTTCAGTGGGAAGCTTAGCTTAGTTTCTGAGTCTACAGTGTTGCTGGAAGCAGGAAAGTCTCTATTTTTTTTTTATTTTTATATTCTCATTTAGATTTTATTGTTCTTGGGAGGAGTGACCATGCCTGGGACTTCTTGTGCAGTCTCAGTGTAGGGTGGACACTCAGCGATATAGGTAGATGTGCAGCTAGAAACACTTTGGAGGGCTTTCATTTTACATGTTTTATTTCAAATTATGTTTTTTAGTCTTTCTAGTTATTTGGTGAGGTTGGTATATTATTATAACCTCTATTTTACAGATAAGTAAATTAAGACTTAGGAAAAGAATCTGGACACAAATCTTAGTAATTAGTTGGGCTGGGATTTAGATTCATTACTTTTGACTCAGTTCTGTGTCCTTTCCACTATGGCATGCTGCTTTTTAATTAACATTGTTGACATTTGGCATCTCTTGATTATTGTATCTAGATATGAAAATTCTGGGGAAACCACCAGATTAATATCTAGATGAAATTATCTCTAAATTCTCACCTGAAAGAAATTGTTAGCTGAGCGTTCACTTTGCTTAATCTTTTACCAGTGACTTAAAACAATATATTGACTTCTGTTAACAGAAAGCAGAAAAGAAGAAAGTGAAATACAGCATTGTGAAATACTTTTGTTGTAAAATATAGGTAATTTTTGTCTTTTCCTATAGGTGTGTATGTAATATAGATTGCAGTGGCTACAGTTTTAATCCTGTGTGTGCTTCTGATGGGAGTTCCTACAACAATCCTTGTTTTGTTCGAGAAGCATCTTGTATAAAGCAAGAACAAATCGATATAAGACATCTTGGTCATTGCACAGGTAAAATCCATTCTACTCATCCAGAGACCTGTCTGTAATATTCTGTGTCTGAAATCTTACTTGTCATTTTGGTGGTGTTCCATATTTGTAAAATGAGAAGTCTTTGATGTTCTTTTTGTTTCTTTTATTACTTTACATTTTAGAATTTCTTTGTTCTGTTACTAATTTAGATTTTTTTTTTCCATTTATTTTCATCTTCTCAAGATGCAAACCATGCTTTTTAGTTGATCATGTAGTAACTAAGCTCTTCCTAACATAGACTTGTAGATACATTTATAGTTCTTAAAGGTTGTCTCAAATTTATAGTAATGATTGTAGCTATTGAGTGATTAGTCAGCTTATTTTAATTACAGTAAAACTACAAGCATTGCCATATATTCATCTTTTTTTTCTAGAGCATAGAAGTTTACTTTGTTTTCTCATCTCTCTGTAGTTTTTGCCCCTACATATTATGTACTGTTAGAGATTTTGGTATGAGGTTATAGAATGTAAGGAAAAATTATTACCTTCAGTTTAAAATTCTTCTTGCTCTTCTTGCTTTTTGTCATAGCTTAGAGCCACGATAGCAACTAAGTATTTGTTTTTGTTTTCCATTTCAACTAGAAATATCCAGTCACTAAAGGTAGAACTTCTCAACCTTCTTTCCTTAGTAATACACATATGGGCTAGTATAATGTATTATTTCCTAGTAACATACATCATACAAGAGCCAGACACATTGTCATGGACTTGTGGGTCTTTCCTGCTTACATGGTCCATCCCTCCTACCTTTTTTGGACTTATTAAAGGGATATGTTTTTATCTAAGCTAAGGGAAAAGTGTTGTAAGCCAGAGTTTGGTACTTTATATTGGTAACAAATTATTTGTGAAATACTGCACAAGGGATTGCAATATCTCTGGTCTAAGCTACCAGAGAATGCCCAAGAAGCTCATCAGAGGATTTCCAAGTGGAGGTCAGATATGGGCGGGAGAGCAAACCATTTGCTGATAGAGACCCCTTGTAGGTAGACACACCACTTAGGCTTGATCTTAAAGAAGTATATGGTTTGTTTTTCTTTCATAGAGTGGCATTTAGAGCCTAAGTTGAAACAGTAGCTTAGAGAAATAATACCTTTTATGAAGAACTGGTTCATGATTGAATGGTTCTACCTGCAATTTCAAACTTCAAGTTGGTCAAGCTTGAGAATTTGGTTAATTGAAATTCATGCCTATTTAGAATCCTTTGGAGTAGTTGGTCCTTAACTTTTATCTTGGTCCTCTTGATAATACTTCCATTCATACCTAACTATACCTTCCCTTTCCTCCCTCACTATGTAGTAGGAAGCTGAAAGCTTGTGCTTCCAGCACCCATTTGTGGTTCATTTACAGTCTTCGCAGTCCAAATACAATTCACCAGTCTCGGGTCATTTCTGTTTTAAGTTTTGTCTGATAACATAGCTGAGATTCCACTTTTATCTTAATCTGATATGTTTCCAGGGAAACAGTGGTAGGAGAGGTAAATCTTGAGACAATTGTCCCTTGGAGAGAGGGCTAATCCTTTCCCTTTGGGGTGTGTTATTTCAGTTTGCACAGGAAAGACTTTTTAAGGAGATGACATTTGACCTGAAGTCTAAATGATATTAGGTTGTTCATCTTGCAGAGTGTGTATATATTTGGGATGCCTTGAGGCCTGAGGTAGAAATGGCACAATAGATCAAGAGAATGGTGGGAAATGTGAGCAAGATAAGTGGATAGAGTTTGGGAAGGACCTGGAGCATTTGGAATATTTGGGAGTTTCATGGTATGACTTAAACATCCTGTGTGTCTTAATTTGAAAACTTTTCTTTTATAGACACAGATGACACTAGTTTGTTGGGAAAAAAAGATGATGGACTACAGTATCGACCAGATGTAAAAGGTACTGAATCATGATTTTCCAGATTTTGGCCAACTATTGAAATATGGTCACTAGCTGTCCTTAGTAGTTCTGTTTCCATTATAATGATCATTCCAACTTTGCTCTCTGGAGCAATACATTATGGAATATATTATTAGTAATAATATTAAGTGAAATAGCTAAGGTGCTTATTCTCAATTTATAGATAACTCATATATGCTTTTTTTTTTTTTTAAGATTTTATTTATTTATTTGAGAGAGAGAGAATGAGAGACAGCAGGAGAGGGGGAGGGTCAGAGGGAGAAGCAGACTCCCCACTGAGCAGGGAGCCCGATGTGGGACTCGATCCCGGGACTCCAGGATCATGACCTGAACTGAAGGCAGTAGCTTAACCAACTGAGCCACCCAGGCGCCCCATATATGCTCTTTTTTAATTAAAATTTTTATTGAGATAATTGCAGATTCACATGTAGTTGTAAGAAATTATACAGAAAGATCCCTCATCTTTGCTGTTTAAATCCTCTTTACTTCTTTAGAATATACTATTAATGCTTGCCTTTTGTGCACCATCTTTTTTTTTTTTTTAAAGATTTTATTTATTCATTTGATAGAGAGAGACACACACAGTGAGAGAGGGAACACAAGCAGGGGGAGTGGGAGAAGGAGAAGCAGGCTCCCTGCAGAGCAGGGAGCCCGATGCGGGGCTCGATTCCAAGACCCCAGGATCATGACCGGAGCCGAGGGCAGACGCTTAACGGCTGAGCCACCCAGGCGCCCCTGTGCACCGTCTTTGATCCTTATTCCCTCTGCCTGGAACTTTTCTCTACCTAATAGGCCTTTCAGTCTTAGCTTAGAAGTCATTTCCTTTTGGGAAGTATTCCTTGACCCTTAAGTGTAGATTAGGTGCCCCTCTATATACCCTCCTATCCAAACACTTAACCTACTTTAATTATAATTGTTTTTTTTTTACTCATCTGTATTCACCTCTAGGCTCTGAGTTTTGTGAGGACAGGAGACTGTATCTGTCATGTTCACTTTTGCATTCCTAACTCTTGTCAGAATGTTTGGCACATACTTAGGTGCTCTATACTTGTCAAAAGAATGGATGAAACTGTAGGATTTATTTGTACAGAGGCTTATATGCAGTAAAGGTCAGAGCAGCAGGGATTGGATTCCAGGTCTCTTGACCTTAAGTCCAATGCTCTTTGATTTAATTTGATTCTTACAACTACTCTGAGGCCTAAGGATCAAGGGGAACATTGAGGCTCTAGGAGGTTCTATGTAGTGAACTGAAGCAGGTGTAGATCTTGGGACTCCTACTTTGAAACTTAAATATAATTGCTCTTTTTTTTTTTTTTTTTAAGATTTTACTTATTTATTTGACAGAGAGAGAGACAGCGAGAAAGGAAACACAAGCAGGGGGAGTGAGAGAGGGAGAGGCAGGCTTCTCGCAGAGCGGGGAGCCCAATGTGGGGCTTGATCCCATGACTCTGGGATCATGACCTGAGCCGAAGGCAGACGCTTAATGACTGAGCCACCCAGGGGCCCCTATAATTGCTCTTTCACACATACATCTTCTACCCATTTGTTAGGTTATACTAATGAAGAATTGTTTTTAGAAGTGTGATCTACCTTTTATGCCTAATTTCTAAAAAATACATGAATGAGAATAATAATAGTACCTATCTCATAGTTTTATAAAAATTAAATAATACAGGGGTACCTGGGTGGCTCAGTTGGTTAAGTGTCCGACTCTTGGTTTAGGCTTAGGTCATGATTTCATGGGTTGTGAGATCGAGCCCCAAATTGGGCTCCGTGTTCAGTGGGGAGTCTGCTTGAAGATCTCTTACTCTCCCTCTGCGCCTGCCCCTACTTGCATGCTTATGCCCCCCCCAAATAAATAATCTTTTTTTTAAGATTTTATTTATTTATTTGAGAGAGAGAGTGAGAGAGAGAAAGAGCACAAGAGGGGGGAGCGGGAGAGGGAGAAGCAGACTCCCTGCTGAGCAGGGAGCCCGATGTGGGACTCGATCCCGGGACTCCAGGATCATGACCTGAGCCGAAGGCAGTCGCTTAACCAACTGAGCCACCCAGGTGCCCTAAATAATTAATCTTAAAAAAAAATTAAATAATACATGTCAAATGCTTAGAACAGTATATCTGACATACTCATTAAGTGCTTAATAAATGATAACTGTCATTATCATTGAATAATTTGTTATTTCTCTCACTGGAATCCTGTCACACCTGAATCATTTATATCCCATGAGCTCCTGAAATATCAGTTTCCTATGTTGATACAAGTGCTGTTTTTAAAATAGAAAAATCTCCTGTATTCCCATGGGAGACATAATAGATCAGCCCCTGTTTTATTCTCTATATTGTTAATACATGACCAGAATATGAAGGCTGTTTTTCAGTAGGTAGAGACTCATACTTAAGGTAATTTGGGGAATTGTGTATGCCTCAAGTACTTGTCTGCCTTTGATAAAATTAGAGGGATAATTTAGTGCCTAGGCCACTTTTGAGATACTGAAAATTCTTTACACATAAGAATTATCTATAACTCAAATGAAATTATCATAATCAGATCTAATTTATTATGTGCCTACTTTATACTGGTTGTTTTATCAGACACTGTTGGTGGATAGAAAGATATCAGATGCATGACATCCATCTTTAAAGAGCCTTTGATATAATAAGAAATGAATATAACCTTCTAACAAAGTAGAAATTGGCTATTGTTATAAATGTGGTTAAAAGTGCAATGGGAGGGGTGCCTGGGTGGCTCAGTTGGTTAAGTGACTGCCTTCGGCTCAGGTCATGATCCCAGTGTCCTGGGATCAAGCCCCACATGGGGCTCCCTGCTCAGTGGGAGGCCTGCTTCTCCCTCTCCCACTCCCCCTGCTTGTGTTCCCTCTCTTGCTGTTTCTCTCTGTCAATTAAATAAATAAAATCTTAAAAAAAAAAAGTGCGGGGCACCTGGGTGGCTCAGTCGGTTAAGCGGCTGCCTTCGGCTCAGGTCATGATCCCAGGGTCCTGGGATCGAGCCCCACGTCAGGCTCCCTGCTCGATGGAGAGCCTGCTTCTTCCTCTCCCTCTCCCTGCTGTTCTGCCTACTTGTGCTCTCTCTCTCTCTGTCAAATAAATAAAATCTTTAAAAAAAAAAAAGTGCAATGGGAATTCAGAAAAGGGGATTACTATGTGGTGGAAGATAGTGAGGATCTGAGGAACTTAATGGAAGAGGTGTCTTAAATGCTATGTTGTCCTAGGAAATTTAAACTCTATTTGTAGGCAGTGGAGAGTCATTAATATCTTTGGAAAAGGAAAAGGCTGCAAAGTTAACCAGTTGAATGAATGGTACCTGGCAGGAACAATGTGCTTATTATTATATATATTGGACTGGAGGCAGGGAGATCAGTTAGGTAGACTCAAAGGGATAGACTCTGGCTTAGATCAGAGAGATAGAGAAGTTCAGATGACTTGGGTGATGGATTCTACTGAAAGAACTAAGGATGTTGGAAGGGGAAATGTGTTTGTAGTAAGGTAAGGGAGAAGTTGATGGTGGAGGTGATTAATTTTGGGTTTGAGTTGCTTGTGGAACTCTCCAGATGATTTTGTTTAGCATAAATTTGCAAGTCAGTCTTTGGAGGTGATACGTAACTGAAGTCCTGAGAACGAGTAAGAGATTATAGAGCTGCATTGTTTAGATTCTTGCACACCTGAGATAGGGCTAGCATGATTGAGAAACAAAACCTTTAATTTCATTTTAGTTAGTTTAAATTTAAATAGCCACATGTGGCCTGTGACTACTATATTGGGCAGCACAGACATAGAACATATCGAGAGTTGCAGAAATTTCTGTTAGACCGTACAGGTATTACAAAGGAGAGGAGGCTTAGAGTGAAGCAGAAAAGGTTCCAGAAAAAACTAAGAAGACTGCAGTGACACAGAAGCCAAAAGGGAGAGGACGCATAAAAGTATCAGAGAACGAGCATTGAATCTGAAGACAAGAGAATCATTGGTAATCTTGGACCAAGGAGTTTTTCTAGAGTTATAAATATGAAATCCAAGTTGTGAAAGAGTTAAGAAATGTTCTAGTAGTGAGGAATAGAGGTCAAAAGGTAACTATTTTGTATTCCCGCCCCCCATTTGCTTCTGTTTTTTGTCCTCACAAGCATTTGTAGGAGGCCTTTAGTACATATTTGTGTTCCCAGTACACAACCAAGACTAGGTAGGTAGGCAGGCATCTAGGGATGGAAGCTACAAAGTGAAAAGCAGGAACACAGCACCAGCAAGAAGCTGGACAAATTGGAAGATAGTGCTCAGTAGGGAAAATTTTTTAAAGTTGAGCTCTTGGAGAGTAGTGCTCATGGAATGGAACATTTGAATGTCCAGCATGGTGGCTGACTTAGTGCTTTTTTGGGCTGTTGGGAAACATGTGGTAAATATTGAAATTGCAGTGTTGGAAGCTGTGTTGTAGATGTTGAAGCCATGCAGGGTATGATGGTTGAACATGAGGTATGTGGGAGATGGGTATGTGACATTTAAAAAACTTGATTATAGAAGATTTCACACATATATAAACAGAATAGTATAATTAACCCTCATTTATCCAATACCTACCTTCAGCAGTTTTCAGTATTCTGTCATTCTTATTTTGTCTGTATACCTATACCCACTTGATTATCATTATTCTTATTTTACAGGTGTTTTTTTGAGGTCTAGTTTACATTCAGTGAGATACACGAATGTTAAGGTGTCAGTTTTGAAAAATGAATACACCCCATGTATACTACATTTTATCGCAGTCTCTAACATCTCCATCTGCCACAAAGTTCCTTTGTGGCATGTGACATTTCAACGTGGCCACTCTTATCCAAAGGATATTTTCATATAGTCTAAAATCTAACCGTAATACCTTTTTTATTTCCAAGACACTCTTGCTTCATTGCTGAGCTTCACTTCACCCCAACCCTCACCCCATCTTTGGCCTCATCTTCTCAATAGTCTCTCCTCTTACTGACCAGGGATACCAGAGATACTGAGATATTGGTATTATTATTCCCATTTCTTGGTGACTGTCATTTATATATATATATTTTAAGATTTTATTTATTCATTCGAGACACAGAGATGGAGAGAGAGCATGAGCAGGGGGAGAGGCAGAGGAAGAGGGAAAAGCAGGCTCCCCGCTGAGCCAGGAGCTGGATGTGGGATTCGATCCCAGGACCCTGGGATCATGACCTGAGGCGAAGGCAGATGCTTAACCATCTGAGCCACCCAGGCACCCTCGTTTATATATTTTAATACAGCTCTTTCGATATGCCCTTTTTAAAGTGGTCTTGATAAAGTCCCATCACTGAGCGGTAAGACTGAGCCAGTTGCTAAAATCTTGCGGTAAGTCTGAGAATGTGTGCTGTGGAGCGTGGTAGAGAGTTATGATAAGGACTTTTAGAAGGCCGTCTGGGCGGATGGCACAGACCCCTAAGAAATGAAGGTTGTTGGGAGAGGAGAGTGGAATACTGATCTTTGGGTGAGAGGTGGGAAGCACAGCAGAGGAAGGTGGAAGGAAAGGGGGTGTAGGGAGTAATGTGGACTTGGTCTGTCAGGGAAATGAAAGGAGTACTTCTTAAGGGAATGGCTGAGGAGGTGGATGAGTTTATTCACATCAGAAAATGTGTTTCACTGGGCAGTGTGGAAAGGCTAGGAAGGGAGGAGTTAGGGTTTGTATGGAAAATAGGGGGATTTAGGAATGAGAGAATGGGAGGTGTTGGAGGGTAGGTAGGCTTTTATACCTACATAGGTAATTCTTTGGGTTCTGAGGAGACTGGGATTAGGGGAACGATGTATGGGGGGATATGTTAGTGATGAAGCTTGGGGTGCCAGGGTAGTATAGGGGAAACAAGAAAGAATATATTGGATTTTTTTAACTAGGAATTTGTAGAAATGAGCCAGAGATTTACTGATGCATTATTGATGTGGTTTTTGAGGCCTCAGCAAATGACCTACCAGGTGCATGTCTTGGTTGTTGTTAATAGCAACTCATTATGCTTTATTTGGGTTGTGTGTTGATGGACCAGGACCACCACCAGTGGAACATGCCTTCGCAGATAGGCCATCTGGTGCTGGCTTTTCTCATAACATCATCGCTTAGAACCATACTCTCCTTTGTATTTGAAAACCCTGCTGCTGGTGGTAGATTTGTTTCTGAATGCCTCTGTGGGTGGAAGGAGCCACTGGGTGACCAAGTAACACTTTTTATATCTCACACACACAAACATTGTTCAGAGATGAGCAACTGCAGCTGTTGTTCACGGAGCCTGTCACCACTTGCCTGAGGGCATTGTTTGGAGAAGACCATTCTGTGCCCAGTTCTTGCTGTGCGAGGCTCCATCACTGCTGTGTTTTCTGAAACTCTGCTTCATGACATCTTTAAAGCCTTTTTACATTTCCTTTTTGAAGTTAATCTAATTTACTTGGCCCAGAGAGCAGGTGCCTGGACGTTCTGCTTTTGTCCATTCCCTACACATCTCCCAGGGTAGTTTGGTGAGATAATAGTGTGATGGTTCAGGGCTTGCTCTGTGGAGTCAGACTTAGTCTACACTTGAAGGCTGTGTGGCCAGCTATCTCTGAGCCTCAGTGATCATATCTACTGCCTAGGATTACTCTGATTATGAAATGCTCTATCACTGGATTTTTGTCCATGTTACTGTGGTGATTGTTGATACTTCTGTTTTCTGTTTTCATCGTTGGTGGTCAAAGGTCTCACCATTGGTGAGTCTACCTATATCTACATCATGTTTAATGTGGTTGATGAGTGACATCAGTAGGATATTCATCCATTCAGTCATTATTACTCGTGTACCCTTCTGTGTGTCAGCTGCTTTCACATATTTGTGTTATTATTTGATCTTCATCACAACCATGTTATCCTCATTTTGCAGGTGAAGAAGCTGAAACTGTGAATTTGTGGCTCATGTAGAATGGCAGAACAAGGACTAGAACTCAAGCTTTTCTGACTCTAAGCCCTGGTGCTCTTTTTCTTGTATCACAACTATTCCAGAATTCTCTTCTGCCCCTTTGCTTGCTTTCTTTACTTAATTTCCTTCAGAACTTTAATGGACTCTCAGCTGTCACCTTGGTGAACATTTGTTCTCTAGCCTTAATTTAGAGCTTAATCTTAAGCTCTAGTTTCATATATTCATATGTAGTGCCTGGAACATAATAGGTGCTTAGTAAATACTTTCGGATGACTGAAGGTCTAAATTTGAACTCAGCTTACTACATTTGCTCTATGAACATCCTGTCATTAGGCTCATATTTAGAGTCGTTTTTTGCCAATTTTTTTTTATTTTGGTGAAATGTAAATAACAAAATTTAGCCATTTTAATCATTTTTAAAAATTTTTTATTGTTATGTTAATCACCATACATTACATCATTAGTTTTAGATGTAGTGTTCCATGATTCATTGTTTGTGCATAAGACCCAGTGCTCCATGCAGAATGTACCCTCTTTAATACCCATCACCAGGCTAACCCATCCTCACACCCCCCCTCTCCTCCAGAACCCTCAGTTTGTTTTTCAGAGTCCATCGTCTCTCATGGTTCGTCTCCCCCTCCGATTTCCCCCCCTTCATACTTCCCCTCCTGCTATCTTCTTCTTTTTTTTTTTTTCTTAACATATATTGCATTATTTGTTTCAGAGGTACAGATCTGAGATTCAACAGTCTTGCACAATTCACAGCGCTTACCAGAGCACATACCCTCCCCAGTGTCTATCACCCAGTCACTCCATCCCTCTCACCCCACCCCCCACTCCAGCAACCCTCAGTTTGTTTCCTGAGATTAAGAATTCCTCATATCAGTGAGGTCATATGATACATGTCTTTCTCTGTTTGACTTATTTCGCTCAGCATAATACCCTCCAGTTCCATCCACGTCGTTGCAAATGGCAAGATCTCATTCCTTTTGATGGCTGCATAATATTCCATTGTATATGTATATACCACCTCTTCTTTATCCATTCATCTGTCGATGGACATCTTGGCTCTTTCCACAGTTTGGCTATTGTGGACATTGCTGCTATAAACATTGGGGTGCATGTACCCCTTCGGATCCCTACATTTGTATCTTTGGGGTAAACACCCAGTAGTGCAATTGCTGGGTCGTAGGGTAGCTCTATTTTCAACTTTTTGAGGAACCTCCATACTGTTTTCCAGACTGGCTGCACCAGCTTGCATTCCCACCAACAGTGTAGGAGGGTTCCCCTTTTTCCGCATCCACGCCAACATCTGTTGTTTCCTGGCTTGTTAATTTTAGCCATTCTGACTGGTGTGAGGTGGTTTCTCATTGAGGTTTTGATTTGGATTTCCCTGATGCCGAGCAATGTTGAGCACTTTTTCATGTGTCTGTTGGCCATTTGGATGTCTTCTTTGGAAAAATGTCTGTTCATGTCTTCTGCCTATTTCTTGATTGGATTCTTTGTTCTTTGGGTGTTGAGTTTGATAAGTTCTTTTATAGATTTTGGATACTAGCCCTTTATCTGATATGTCATTTGCAAATATCTTCTCCCATTCTGTTGGTTGTCTTTTGGTTTTTTGACTGTTTCTTTTGCTGTGCAAAAGCTTTTTTATCTTGGTAAGTCCCAATAGTTCATTTTTGCCCTTGCTTCCCTTGCCTTTGGCCATGTTTCTAGGAAGAAGTTGCTGCGGCTGAGGTCAAAGAGGTTGCTGCCTGTGTTCTCCTTTCGGATTTTGATGGACTCCTGTCTCACATTGAGGTCTTTCAACCATTTGGAGTCTATTTTTGTGTGTGGTGTAAGGAAATGGTCCAGTTTCATTCTTCTGCATGTGGCTGTCCAATTTTCCGAACACCTTTGTTGAAGAGACTTTTTTCCATTGGACGTTCTTTCCTGCTTTGTCAAAGATGAGTTGACCATAGAGTTGAGGGTCCGAAATGGAACAAATAATCCTAAAATTTGTATGGAACCAGAAAAGACCCCGAATAGCCAGAGGAATGTTGAAAAGGAAAAGCAAAGCTGGCGGCATCACAATTCCGGACTTCCAGCTCTATTACAAAGCTGTCATCATCAAGACAGTATGGTATTGGCACAAAAACAGACATATAGATCAATGGAACAGAATAGAGAGCCATTTTAATCATTTTTAAGTACACAGCTCAGTAGTAGTAAATACATTCATGATGTTGTGCAACCACCACTACCATCCATTTCTAGAGCTCTTTCATCTTTTTTCTTTAAAGATTCATTCATTCACTTGAGAGAGAGAGAGTTGTGTGAACATGGGGGGAGGAGTAGAGGCAGAGGGAGAGGGAGAATCTTCAAGCAGACTCCCCACTGAGTGTGGAGCCCCATGTGGGGCTCAATTCCATGACCTTGAGATCACGACCTGAGCAGAAAGCAAGAGTCAGATGCTTAACTGACTGAGCCACTCAGGGGCCCCTAGAGCTCTTTCATCTTGTAAAACTGGAACTATATCCAATAAATAGTAGCTTCCCACTTACTGTTCCTCTCAGCTGTGCAACTGTCATTCTTTTTGTTTCTGTAATTTTGGCTACTCTAAGTACCTCATATAAGTGGAATCCTATAGTGTTTGTCTTTTTGTGACTGGCTTATTTCAGTGAACATAATGTCCTCAAGATTAATCTGTATCATAGCATAAGTCAGAATTTCCTTTTTGAGGCTGAATGACATTCCATTGTATGTATGTGCTTCATTTTGTTTATCTATTCTTTCGTTGATGGACACTTGTGTTGGCTTTCATGTTTTAGCTATTGTGAATGTTGTTGCTGTGAATATGGGTATATAGCTGTCTCTTTGAGACCCTGCTTTCAGTTCTTTTGCATATGTCCCCAGAAATGGAATTGTTGGATTATATGGTAATTATGTTTTTAATTTTTTGAGGAACCACCATTCTGTTTTCCACATCGGCTATATCATATATTCTCATCAGCAGTGCACAAGGTTCTAATTTCTTTGCATGCTTGCCAACACTTAACTATTTTCTGGTTTTTTTTTTTTTTTTTTTTGGATAGTAGTCATCCTAATGGGTGTGGGGTGCTGTGTTATAGTTTTGATTTGCATTTGCCTAATGATTAGTGATGTTGAGCATCTTTCATGTGTTTATTGACCATATTTTCTTTGAATTCATGCATATTTTCTTTGGAGGAGAGTCATTTTGCATAATTCTGTATTAAAACCATCTTCAAAGGATAGTTCTGTTCTGCTAAATGCCTAAAGTACATTGAAGGGGCTAGTGCTGGGCACTACTTGTAAAGATGGTTGTTGCAAACTATCTAAAGAATGGGACTGGGGCTGGGGCGCCTGGGTGGCTCAGTCATTAAGCGTCTGCCCTGGGCTCAGGTCATGATCCCAGCGTCCTGGGATCAAGCCCCGCATTGGGCTGCCTGCTCAGCGGGGAGCCTGCTTCTCCCTCTCCTGCTCGCCCTGGTTGTGTTCCCTCTCTAGCTGTGTCTCTCTGTCAAATAAATAAATAAAATCTTTAAAAAAAAAAAAAAAAAAGAATGGGACTGGGAAGTTTGACCTTAAGTAAAAAAATTGTTGGGTGGGGGGTTAGGGGGTAAACAGATGTGGGGAAATCAATGGTTAAAGAGAGATTTCATTCAACATAAGGAACATTTGATAATATTGGAATTAATGTGTTGAGTTCTTCACCTTCTGGAAGTGGTAAAGTAGAAACAGGATTTCGGGGTTGCAACTAAAGGGATTCCTTCATCAGACCAGATGGCCCTCAAAGGCCCTTCTAGCTCTGAGTTTCTGAAAGCTCATTCTGAAGCATCTTCAAGCTGTATTTATTTTTTCTCTATCTCTAATATTTATTCCTACTGCTAAGCTCTAGCTTAGCTTTTCATTGCCACAAGTTTGGATTATGTAGTGACTTCCTAATTGGTCACCTGGTCTTCCTAGTTCCCTGGTCTCTTTATCTTGCATGCTGTTATCCAATTAAATTTTTTTAACAGCGTTTTGAGATACAATTTACACACCACTAAGTTCACCTGCTTAAAGTTTGCAATTCAATTTTTTTTAAATGATTTCTTTTTTTTTTTTTTTTCTTAAAGATTTTTATTTGATAGAGAGACAGCAAGAGAGAGAACAGAAGCCAGGGGGGAGCTGGAGCGGGAGAAGCAGGCTCCCCGCTGAGCAGGGAGCCAGACGCAGGGCTTGCTGCTCAGGTCATGATCTCAGAGTCCTGGGATTGAGTTCCACGTCGGGCTTCCTGCTCAATAGGGAGTCTGCTTCTCTCTCTCTCTCCCGTTCCCCCTGCTTTTGTTGTCTCGTGCTCTCTCTGTCAAATAAATAAAATCTTAAAAAAAAAAAAATTAAAAAAAATATTTTTAAAGTAATCTCTACACCTAACGTGGGCTGGAATTCACGGCCCCGAGACCAAGAGTTGCATCCTCTACTGACCCGGGCCAGCCAGGCGCCCTCAATTTAATTTTATTTTTAAAGTATATTTAGGATTGTACAAGCATCATATCAGAATCAAATTTTAGGCCATTTTCATTACTCCAGAAAGAAACCTCACACCCATCAGCAGTTACTCCCCATTCCCCCTAACCACCAGCTCTTGGCAACCACTCTCTGTTATGTAAAACATGGCTTTCATTGTGTTACTCTCCAGCTGGGAGGCCTTCAATGTCTTCCTTATCCATCTGATTAAGAAAACATTTCTCGGGGTGCTTGGGTGGCTCAGTTGGTTGAGCATCTGACTCTTGATTTGGCTCAGGTCATGATCTCAGGGTTGTGAGATTAAGCTCTGTATCTGGCTCTGCACTCAGTGGGGAGTCTGCTTGAGATTCTCTCCTTCTCCCCCTACTCAAATAAATAAATCTGTAAGAAAACATTTCTCACCTGGAGTTCATATTTTTCTATAATCTGATTTCAGCTTATTTTTCCAATTTTGACTTACACCCTTTCCCAGTTTGGATATACAGCTCTTGCTAAGGTTTATCTGTTTCTTGTTCTTGTTGAGAATGCTGTGTGCATTATACCTTCCTTTTGGTTTCCACTCTTCTTCTATCTAAAGAAATCTGTATATGCTTTGAGACCTAACTTAAGTCCTGTCCTTTCTGTGAATCCTTCCCTGAGTAATATCACCTACAATGAGTTCACCTTTAAGCTTGAACTTCCCATAGCAGCCTGTATTGTAAAACCTTCTTTTGGCGTTTAATTGTTAACTATCATGTGAGACCCCTTCTGTTGTGTTATTCAGCTTTTTGTGTGTATATGTTGATTCCCTGAATTGATTATAAGCTTCTTAAGGGCAGGGACCATGTGTACTTTTTCTTTATATCTTCTGTAGCTTAGCTGAGCATATGGTTGTGCGCAGAAATAGTATGTAAGAATAATGGAATGAATAGAGCCAGCATTGAGCAGAATGCTAAATTTGAACTCTGTTGACAACCGCAGACTTCAGAGTCTTACTGGACATGTCCATGTTTTTACCAACTGAGCTATCCGGGCTCACACATGTCCATGTTTTTAGATGGCTTTGCTTTGTCTAGAGCCTGATACCACATTCTTTCATTAATTCATTCAGTAAATGCTACTGGTGCTATACCTTGTTAACTAATTTCTCAAAACCCTGTTCTTGATTTAGTTAACTTTCTCTTATTGCTGTGATGTAGCTGAATTCTGATAGCTTTCAGTTCTGCATCATTCTTGAAATCTCCTGCTGTTTCTAGGACTTTCTTTCTTTCTTTTTTTTTTTTTAAAGATTTTTATTTATTTATTTAAGAGAGAGAGACTGAGAGAGAGAGCACATGAGAGGGGGGAGGGTTGGGAGGGTCAGAGGGAGAAGCAGACTCCCTGCCGAGCAGGGAGCCCGATGCGGGACTCGATCCAGGGACTCCAGGATCATGACCTGAGCCGAAGGCAGTCGCTTAACCAACTGAGCCACCCAGGCGCCCTCTAGGACTTTCTTATAGTAGATTGTTCATTACCACAGCCTCTATAGACCTATACAGTACCATTATTATACGCATTATAAGATCTTATTATTATAGGTTGGTACATAACCTCAGTCTCTGTAGTCCCATTATTATGTACTTTGTGGTGTAATACACCATGAAAATATCATGTTCTGAGAAGTTGCAGGATGATGAGTGCTTTGGGAGACAGTTGCATTCCTCAAGTCACTTATGGGTTGATTGCAAATGTAGAATAGCACTTTTAATTTGAAACCATAGCAAGAAAAGTACTGTGTTCTAAGTGTTAGGAGTTACACAGAAATGAATAATAAAAATGTCTAGATGCTTTTTTTTTTAATCTTTTTTGTTTGTTTGTTTAGATTTTTATTTATTTATTCATGAGAGACAGAGAGAGAGAGAGAGAAGCAGGCTCCCAAGGAGCAGGGAGCCTGATGCGGGACTCGATCCCAGGACCCTGGGATCATGACCTGAGCCAAAGGCAGACGCTTAACCATCTGAGCCACCCAGGCGCCCAAAAAAATGTCTAGATTCTTAAGGAGCTCACAGTCTCATGGTACCAACTGAGTTTAAAAACTCAAATGGTTCTAAAACAATATCATGAGTATTGTAGTGAAGTGGGTGCTCAGGATGATAGCAGCCCTGAAGGGAGGGTTTGATTTCTTCTGCTACGGCAGAATTATAGTTTGAGAACTGGTGGAGACCTTATGAGCCCTTTGAGGACAGGATATTTTTCTGTCCCCAACACCTAGCAGAGTGCCTGGCATATGGAAGATAATCAATAAATGATAAATGGTCATCTATACTGTGCAGTCTTATATGGTGAATATTGAGTACTTGAAACATGGCTAGTTGGAATTGAGATGTGCTGTGAGTGTTAAGTGCTCACCAGATTTTAAGGACTTATTTAAGACAATGTGTGTAAAAAAAAAAAATCACAATTTTTTATATTGATTATATGTTGAAATGATCCTTATTTGATATATTAGATTAAATATGTGATTAAAATCAATTTACCCATTTCTTTTTAGTTTTAAAAAATATGGCTACGAGAAAATAAGTTACATGTGTCTTGTATTATGTCAGACAATGCTGATCTTACTCAGCTGCCTTAGAGAGATGCTGTGATTTGACCAAGGTCACAAAATAGCAGATACCTTAAAATTGAGAATTTACATGTTGAATTTCTTGACTTCTGGTTCAGTTTTCCTTATAGCCCTAAATTAGTACAGTGTAAATACATAAATTTTGAGGTAAAATGACATTAGTTTGGTCTTACTAGGGATGGCCCGATCTCCCTGTAATCCTCTCAAAACCACATGAAGTATAGGTTCTGTTAAGTATAGGTTACAGTTATGAAATCTCAGTCTTAGGGTGGTACACTCAAGGTCACACAACTAATCACAGAATTTAAGGTGGGACTGAGAAATGACAGGAAACGTGGGAATTTTTCCTACACAAGGACAGACCTATAAACACTGGGGACTCTTGAGTCCATAGAGGATGAATGTATTAATGTATATGCCCGAAAAAAAGTTAAAAAATCCATTGCAGAATGTGTGATTATGTGAATGAGTATATGCTTATACAAGTACATGAAAGAGACAGAGACAGAGGGGCTGGGGAGAAAGGGATAGAGAGAATGGATGATGAAATTGATTTTATTTATTTATTTTTAAAGATTTTATTTATTTATTTGACAGAGAGAGAGAGAGACAGCAAGAGAGGGAATATAAACAGGGGGAGTGGAAGAGGGAGACGCAGGCTTCCCGCGGAGCAGGGAGACCGATGCGGGGCTTGATCCCAGGACCCTGGGATCATGACCTGAGCCAAAGGCAGACGCTTAACGACTGAGCTACCCAGGCGCCCCAGTGAAATTGATTTTAAAGACTGGTTCCTCATGCCAGCATCTTTCCTGATCCTTCCATCTTTCTTTCCTGATTCCCTTCCCTTCCCTTCTTTTCCCTTTCCTCCCCTTCCTGAGAGAAAGAGGAGGGGGAGGGAGGGGGAGAGGGAGAGAGAATCCCAAGCAGGCTCCACCCCCAGCCCAGAGACTCACATGGGGCTCATTCTCACGCCCCTGAGATCATGACCTGAGCCAAAATCAAGAGTCAGACACTCAACCAACTGATCCACCCAGGCACCCCTTTCTTCCCATTTCTGACATTGAAATTACTCACCATATTCCCATTTTCTTTATTCAACTCAGTTCAGTTCAAATCAATGTACCTAAGTCTGAACAGATGTTTATCAACATGTTTACAATGGTTCTCTTTGGATAGAGGGGTTTCAGGTGGTTTAAAATTTTGCTTATTTGTTCTCTATATCATTTGAATTTTTTTTTCAATAACATATACTAAGAAAAACCAGATTTAAAAAACAGCAAAGCTATTTTCATTTGGAAGAAAAAAATCAATATGCTTAATAGTTTTCATTCCAAAAATAAGCCTTTCACCCTAAAATTTCAGAGTCGCATAACTTCCTCTCTGCCATTCCACTCTTTATTGGCTTCAATTTCATAGTCCCAAGTGGATGATTAGAGTAAGTCTCCAAAGGCCAGTGCTGTAATATACCATCTCTTGGTCATAGAGATGAGCTTTCTTGTAGAGGTAGCATTTATTTCTTTAGCTAGGATGTTTATGTTTTCTGGGGACAGATTGTTTGTAAACAACAGTAGCTCAGAGTGGTCATATCTTGCAACTATTTTTAAATGCTTTCAATCTAAACAGTCTATTTGCTGTGTTTATGTCATAATGAGACCTTGGTTGTTATTCAGCCCCTATCTGATAATTTTCTTTTCCAAATTACCCTGCAAATTTATTTGTCCCTGCAAATAGGGACTTTAAAAAGTCCCTGTTTTTCAGCTTGCTTTTCACTGTTTATTGACGTGGTTTATGTTCTTTTAAGATGCTAGTGATCAAAGAGAAGATGTTTATATTGGAAACCACATGCCTTGCCCTGAAAACCTCAATGGTTACTGCATCCATGGGAAATGTGAATTCATCTATTCAACTCAGAAGGCTTCTTGTAGGTAGGTCAACACCTCCAGGTCAGAGGTGAGGAATTTTTTCCTTCAGTCACTGCTCTATAGAAAGCAATGAAATACAGATTAAATATTATCAAAAAGTAATATTTACTTTCAATTGAGTCAAAAAATAGTGGCATCATTTGGAAAAAACTGGTAAGTATAACATGAAAAATCAACACCAGGTGTCATTAGGGTTTTAAGATTATGGACTTAACATTTTTAATACATTTTTCATACAAAAATATGCCATATTCCAGCACTATTTTGGTTTTTAGACAATCTGTCATAAGGTGATTTAGGGACTAAAGAATGTGTTAAGAACAGAGAACATGTAACTCAAATAAAACATACACTAAAATAGATTTCTAAAAATAAGGGAGTGGGGATGTGGAACCAGGTGTGAGGAGAGAAGTGGAAATGGGAAAGGTGTAAATCTTCAACTGTCTGATGCCAGAGAGGTTATGTGACTTGTTCAAGGTCAGCAGCAGCAAAGCTAGATCTCAGATTTCCTGACTCTCAGACTAATGCTCATAAAGCTTTTTGCTGTTCTCTGTCTGTTGGTGGCACTTCTTGCTGGGCTGGGAGCTCATCCTCTACCTCAGGCTGGTCTCATGAGCCGAGTAATGTTTCCATAGACAAGGGGAGATTGCTATCATTCTGCTCACTCCTGCCTCCTGCAGTTTGCCCAGAATTCTTTTTTTTCTTTCTTAGTAAAAACATCAAAACATGGACAAATATTATACTTTTCTTTTGTTCTCTCAACCTAGAAGCCAGTGGATTTTTCTCTTCAGAAAGTTGAAGCAAGCCATTGGAAGTCAGGTCTCCTGGCCCTTCCACCCCGAGCTCCCTTCTCCTTGCCTTTTCTTCTTCCTCCTCTCCTCCTGGTTAAAAAACAAAACAAAAATACTATAAATTGTTAATGGCTAAACAATTTTTTGTTAAGGTTTTGGCTTTTTCTTGATTGAAAGTGCCGCTGGACTTTAACAGAGCTGCTGCTCTACTCCCACCTCCCCTTTCTTGAACATTAAAAAAAGGCAACTGTGCAAAGGGGAACAGGCCAGTTTTAAAACAAAATCATTCCATGGATTCCTCATATTTGTCCCACGGTGGCATACATACCTTGATAGAAGTTCAGATCGTGTTGTTCTCTCAGGATAGAGCATCTTTCAAGATACCTAAAAGTGAAGGGTGAGAGAGGACGATGTCCTGATAATGAAGTGGTACCAGGTCACTTTGCAGTATTTACTTTTGCAGTAATTGACAGTGAGAGGATTGAATGGTCTAGTGGTTAAAGGCTCTGGAAGCAGGAACACCAGATTGGCCAGTTATTGACTGTGCCCTTCAGAAGTTACTTAAATGTTTAAGCCTCATTTTCTCATTTCTAAAATTATAATAATAGTACCTGTCTCCTAAAATAGTTGCTAAATTTAAACTGTTGCTAAAATTAAATGAGATAATATATGCAAAGTGCTTATTAGCACAATACCTGGTCCTCAGTATGTATTTGATAAATTGTGGTTGACGTTAGTAGGTTGTAAGTGCTGTTCAGTGAGGGATTCTGTCTTCCTAACCCTGTCTTCCCAGTGCCTAGGGTGGGACCTAGCCCAGTAGCTACTCAGTAATTATTTTTTGAATGCCATGTGATGATGATAAACTTATCCTTCTTCTCCAGACCAGAGTTGTTTCTTAAATGCCAAAGAATCTCTTTTCTGCACTCTTATAACTCCTAAAAAGCAGTTGATCTTTCTCTTTGTCTAAGCATTTACAAAGTCTACAAGAATCAGGCCATAACATCACATGTACTTCCGACTAGTGGGTGGATGTGTTTGGGTAGCAGTAAGCAGGCAGGGATGAACAACTGTTAGCCACAGTCCTATTATTAGGTTAGAATTTTCTAGCATTATCCCACCATTAATTTGTTTGTTCATTTATTACTTACTTTGTATCAAATTCTTCCTGGCCCTTGGGTCTCAAATTCAAATATGACAGGAATCCAGGGATCTTGGCTTCCAAAAAAAAACTACCATTTGGTAGAAGAGACTAATAATAAAGCAGTTAAAATATAATATGAAAAATGCTGCCATACGTAGATAGATATACAGGAGATGATTTGGGACTTCAGACAAGGAACTTGAACCTGAAGAGGGCAATCGACATCATGAGAAGAGGGGCAGGTCTTACACAGGAAGATTTTTCCAGCCCAGGAGCTTGCCCTTTATTTTAAAGGCAGTGAGAAGCCACTTAAGGATTTAAGTTAAGAAAGTTGTGATCAAATCTGAAAGCCACTCTGGTGGTTTTGTGGAAAATGGATCAGGAGACTGAATGTTAGTAAGGAGTGAGAACCTGAACTAAGTAAAGGAGTTACAGTGGCAGTGAGATCGGCAGAAGAATTGCAGAGAGAAGATGGGGTGATTCAACCCCTAGATTTTGGTGACCAGTTGGGTATGTGGGAGCTGGTGGTGGGTCATGGGAAGGAAGAGTCAAGAGCATCTCCTGGGTTTCTGGCTAAGGCAGAATTGAGTGGAGAAAGGGAATGGGAAGAGGGAGGAGCTTTGGGAGTAAATGATGTTCAGCGTAATATGCTTGGTCTCAGGTACCTGTGAGGGATCCACTTATGGAAGTCTAGTAGGCTGCTGGATATGTATTGGTTTGAGAATTCATGAGACAGATGCAGGTTGGAGGCCTGCGTTTGGGAATCATTCTTCCCTAGCATATCCCTTGTAGCTCCTACCCAGCCTTGCTTCCATGCCTCTAGGCCTCCAGTTTATCAATTTTATCACCTTTTCCCCCCGTCCCTCGCCCCTTGCATGTCTTCATCCCCTCCTTATTCAGCTTAAACTCCATGGTTAGTCATGGTAGTTCCTCTCTTGCTTTATCATACTCACTTGACAAAACTATAATCCTGATTCATGCCTTCCGACCTGCTGTATATGTATACAGCTATATGGCCTACCCATCCGGCTGAACATGGCTATTGAAAAGCACACCACCAGGTTAACGCATCTCCCTGATGTTTATACTCAAAGTGGGGCCTACAAGCTGCCAAGTTGAACTTGTGAACTGCAGTCCATTCATTCTCCTGTTCTAGATGCCAGCTTTCTACTGTCACCCTTCTCTTCAGATTGTCAGTACCCCATCATCCTTAGCTGATCATCTTGTTTCCAAGTTCACTGAGAACACTGAAGCAATGTGAAGAGAACTCCCACAGACTTTTTACTCTCACCTCCCAGAAATACTCCCCCCTTTTCTGTTTCATATATTCTTTTATATATATATATATAATTTATATATATTTGTGTTTATTTATATTCTTATATGTATATATAATTAAAAATATATTTATATTTTCATTTCTTCTATCTTGGAAAAAAACCCTCACTGTCCTACCAGCGACCATCCCATTTCTTTTCTTTGTAGAACTCAAAAGAATTGCCTGTGCTCTGTTTCCAGCTCCTCACTTCCCATCTGTCTTGAATCCACCTGAATAAGCTTTTCAACAACCAGTAGCATTTGATATGGTTGATTGCTCCCTCCTGTGTGGTAAGCATTTCTTCACTTGGATCTAGGTATTGCATTCTCTCTCTGTTTTCTGCTGCCTCACTGGCCATTCCCTTGCATCTTCTTGGTTAGTTCCCCTTTGCTCCCTGACCTCTCCATGTTGGAATGCAGCAGAGTCTAGTCCTGGTCCTCTTCCTTTGTGATGCCACCCAGCCTCAAGGCTTGCCATGACATATGCTGATTACTCCTAATTTGCATAAATCCCAGACCTCTCTCCTCAACTTGAGACTCATAGACTCATAGACTCTCCCTCTTTGACATTTTTGCATGGATGTCTTGACTCCTCAGTTTCAATAGGACCTAAGCTGATGATCTGATCTGCCTTCCCTCCCCTAAACCTGCTCTACCTGCAACCTTCTTCATCTCTGTTGATGCCAACTCCACCTTTTCCTTTGCTCAGATGAAAGACTTCTGATACATGTTTGACTTCTCTCTCTCATACTCCATATCCAGTCATTTGAGAAATCCTATTATCTCTATTTCAGAATATATCCAGAATTTGAGTTCTTCTCACGATTGCCACTGCTATTCCTAGTCCAGGTCACCATTTTTTCTCTCTGGCATTATTGGAACAGCCTCCTTGATTGTATCCTACAGTTCATATTCAACACAGCAGCTGGTTGGAGACTTTTCAAATGAAAGTCCTTTCATGTCATGTCTCTGGTAAAACCTTCTCAGTGGCTCCTCCATGTCACTGAGTGCAGAAGCCCTATACAATTTGGCCCCTTCACCTCTCTGTCTTGGTCCCCTGCTTCCCTTCAACTTGCCCACTCCATGCCAGCCACACTTGCTATTCTTGGACATGCCATGTCTCATGCCCCCTCCTCAAGGTCTTTGCACGGACTCTTCCTTTCTCCGTTGTGTTCTCCTTCCTGTTGTCCACATGGCAGGTTCCCTCACCTCCTTCACGTCTCCACTCACACATCACCTTCTTAACAAAGACTACCCTGACCATCTTGTTTAAAATTGCAACCCTCCCTTCCTGGCCTATAACTGACACTTATCATTTCCCTTAACGGACTCTCTTCTCTCTCTTTGTGTAGTACATATCAGCCTCTAAGAATACCATTTAATTTACTTATCATGTTTATTGACCCTCCCTCCCCCAGTTAGAGGTTAACCGGATCAGGGATCTTCATTTGTTTTGCTCACTGATGTATCCCAAATATCCACTACAGTACTTGGCACATGTCAGATGCTCAGTAAATAGATGAGTTGATGAATCAGCACATGAGGCCATGGTGGTGGATGAGATTATTATGGACGGTGTGTGGGATGAAAGAGTAGAGGGTGTAGAGGACCAAATGCCTGGATCTGCCTTTAATCAATAACAGAAGTAGTAGTAACACCCTAGAAGTTATTACTTCAGATATTTGGAGAGTATAACCCAAAAGTCAATTGCAGAATATAATATCCAAAGAGGATTGCCTGAATAATATATGGCCTATACATTCTTTTTGATATGCTGATTGTAATCTTTGGATTAAGCTAAACTGTCAGAGAGCTGCATATCTAGGACACTGTTACAGCTCCCCATGGAACTGTTTTTATTTTATTGAGTTTTGACTTTTCACCATTAGCCTACCACAAAAGGCATTATTTTAAAAAATCCTGTAAGATTTCATTATATTGTTGGATTTATTACAGCTATATTGTTGAGGTTGATGTTCTCTGTATCAGAAAGTGCCCTCTTTAAATCAGGACCAATGAGATAAAATCCCCTTGAATCTAATTATGATAGTCACTGTGGTTCTTTTGAACAACTGGTTTGATTTTATTTTGTGGAGATTGTATTTTATGTTAATGATTTTACCACTTTTTTTCATTCTTTTTCATTCTTTTTTTTAAGGTTTTATTTATTTATATGAGAGAGAGAGTGTGTGCTCTAGCAGGGGGAGGGGCGGAGGGAGAGGGAAAAGCAGATTCCCTTCTGAGTAGGGAAGCTGACTTGGAGCTCCATCCCAGGATCTCAGGGTCATGACGTGAACTGAAGGCAGATAGATGCCTAACTGACTGAGCCACCCAGGTGCCCCTCTTCTTCTTTTTTTTTTTTAAACCAGTAGTTTTTAGTATTTAGTGTTTTTTTCAGCTTTGCAATCCCCACAATCAATTTTAGAACATTTCATCACCCCCAGAAGAAACTGTGTCCTTTAGCTATTACTCCCAAATCTCCCTATTCCCCTTAGTCTTAGACAATCACTAATCTGTTTTGTCTCTATCGATCTGCCTGTTCTGGACATTTCATTTAAGTGGACTTGTAGAATGTGGTCTTCTGTATCTGGCTTCTTTCACTGAGTATCATGTTTTCAAGGTTTATCCATGTTGTAGTGTGTGTCAGTACTTTGTTCCTTATAATACCGCATTTTATAATCTGCTTACCAATTGAATATTTGGATTGTTTCCACTTTTTGGCTATTAATGAATAATGCTGCCCTGAATAATTGTTTGCAAGTTTTTGTGTGGACTTGTGTTGCTTTCAGTTAGGTAAGTGTCCAGGAATGGAATTGCTGGGCCAAATGGTAACTCTGGGTTTAACGACTGAGCCACCCAGGCGCCCCTCTGGGTTTAACTTTTGAGGACTGCCAGACTGTTTTTCAACGTGGCTTGGCCATTTTTCATTCCCTACAGTATCTTTTCCAACAGATATTATCTGACTTTCTGCTTCTGGCCATTCTAGTGGGTATGGAGTGGTATCTTATTGTGGTTTTGATTTGCATTTCCATGGTGGCTAATGATGTTGCTATCTTTTCATGGGCTTATTTGCCATTTGTATATCTTGTTTGGAAAAATGTCTATTCAGATTTTTTGCCCATTTTGTAATTTTTTTTTCTTTTTGTTAATGAGTTTGTAATAGTTTTTTAATGTATTCTAGATACAAGTCTCTAATCAGATAAATAATTTGCAAAAATGTTCTCCTGTTCTTTTGTTATCTGTTCACTTTCTTGATAGCATCCTTAAACAAAGATTTTAATTTTGATTTAATCCAGTTTAACTTTTTTGTTGTTGCTTGTGCTTTTGGTATCATATCTAAGAAAACATTGCCCAATCCAGATCATGAGGATTTATTTCTTTTTTTGTTTTCCTAAGAGTTTTATAGTTGTAGCTCTTATATTTAGAACTGTGATGCATTTTGAATTATTTTTTGTGTATGTTGTGAAGAAAAGGTCCAGCTTCATTCTTTCACATGTGGATGTCCAGTTGTCCCAGTAGTTTTTGTTGAAGAGATTATTTTTTCTCATTGAATAGTCTTAGCACCCTTGTTAAAAATCAGTTGACCGTAGATATATGGGTATATTGCTGGGCTCTCAATTCCATTCCATGATCTATAAATTCTACCTTACTACTTTTTTTTTTTTTTTTTTTTTTGGTCTGCTAGTAAACTTAGAGCTCAATGTGAAACTTTCTGGCAGGTGTATAGGAATCTCAGGGATGAGATTAGTGGACTCACATCACCCCTGGCTTCCTATTTCCCTACTCCCGGGTTTCTTTATGTGTGCTCTATTAAAAAATCTTTTTTTGAAATGAAGTGTGGGATGTTAATAACTACAGTATCCTTACACTTCAGAGGTTTTATTAATCAGCTCTTACTGAAGGCTGGCTAATTTATACATTACACTTCTGTCAGCTAAAACGTGAAATTTCTGTTAAATATCTCAAATGTTTCCCCCTGTCAAATTATTATTATGAGCTGATGTTGTTGCCTTTTTATTTACTTTTACTTGGAATTCAGATAATTTCTAAGATTAGCACCTACTTGGCTGCTTGGCTCTGTTTCTGTCATTAATAACTTATTTTTCTCCTTCCCCCCCACATCTTAAATGATTATGTATACTGAAAGTGTGTTGAATATAATTTGGTGCTATGTTCAGAGAACTGTAAATGTTTATACCTATTTATTCAGTCATCCCATTTCCAAGTACCTAGCCTAAGGAATAACACTAAATATAGAAATGTGCACACTCAACAAATGTTTGCCCTACCTCATTCATAATTGTGGAAAATGGAAGATAACTGACATGTCTTAGAGTGAGGGAATAGATGTTAGCTATATTCTAGCCACTGAATGTACTAGTATGTACCTATTTTTAAAATAAAGGTAATAAAGACCATTCAGCAACTTAAAAATTAATGTCCTATAATGATAGATAAAAGAAGCACTATGCGAAATAGACGTATTGAATAGAGTTTAAGCAAGTACGTAAATGGCAATGGTTTTTCAGTATGAATTTATCATTCTTTCTTATGTTTTTGATTTTAAAACCTAGAATTACTGAAATTCGTAATTCTCATAGGAATCTTTCCGCCCCTCCCCCTTTCAGATGTGAATCTGGCTATACTGGACAGCACTGTGAAAACACGGACTTTAGTATTCTTTATGTTGTGCCAAGTAGGCAAAAGCTCACTCATGTTCTTATTGCAGCGATCATTGGAGCTGTACAGATTGCCATTATAGTAGCGATTGTCATGTGCATAACAAGGTAGGTAATGACCTAAGAAACACCGAACTTAAATCAGAGGTGGGTAGCTGTTAAATTAAAGGAGAGCCTTGAAGCATACTCAGAGCGATAGGTGCTTTAAGTCCTCTAGTCCGTGGGGAAAAAGTCCTGGGATCAGCTGCCCAAGGTTTCCATGTGGTCTGGCCTCTCCTTATCTTGCTGCTTTAGAATATGAGCAAGAACTCATTCTCAGGGTTACAGGCATAGCTGGGCTGCATGCAGAGGGAGCATGAGAATATTCAGTAGCATAAAGGAATTCAGGGACCTTAGAACCGCACTCGGGGATGATGATGGTAATAGCAGAAGGACCGTGCTGAGATTTTTAAAGCTCTGAGGAACTGGAAGGTGTTTTATGCCCCAAGAATATACTTTATCCATAGTAAATATAGTAAGAAAGGAAGAAACCAGAGATTAAAGAAAACTGCTTTCCTTATTATGTCATTGTCTTAACATTACTTCGTTTTCTGGGATACAATCATAAGTCATCTCTAAAATTCTCCATCATAACTAAAACAGTTGGCATTTATCATGACTAAACTCCAAATTAAAAGACATACTTGGATTACAGTGGGCATAAAATGGGTGTTTTCCAAACTGAGTGGAAATGTATAATTCCAATTCTGGGCCCAAGGAAAGTCAAACTAAATCCAGTTCGTATTGTCTTTCTGTTTCCCAGTGTCATATCTTTTTTCTTGCATGGCTCTTCATACCTCCTTTAAGATTTGGTTCAGAAGTCCCATCAACATCATCTCTGCACTTTTCTGCATTATTCTGGGCAGAGGATCGGAGCATATCAAGTACAGATATTGGCAGGCCATAATGGATTTATGACTCTTCTATCCAAGATCTGGATAGAAGCCAGACCTTCAGTACTCTGAGCCATCTGGAGCTGAAATGATAAATCTAGAAATTATAAAAAAAAAATGTTCTCTGAGTAACAGGTACTTTTCATAAAATTAAGGTGCTGAAGTCAGTCAGTGGACTTTATTTATTTAATTTTAAATTGGTAGCTTTTTTTTTTAATATTTAATTTACTTACTTGAGAGAGAGAGACGGAGATAGTGAGAGAGAACAGGAACAGGGAGGAGAGGGAGAAGCAGGCTCCCCGCTGAGCAGGGAGCCTGACGTGGGTCTTGATCCCAGGACCCTGAGATCATGACTTGAGCTGAAGGCAAACACCCAACAAACTGAGCCACCCAGGCGCCCTCTCAGTGGACTTTATTCCACAGGACAGATGATCTGCCCTTAGGCAAGACTATTGAGTATAAAATTGGGCAGTAGATGGGGCACCTGGGTGGCTCAGTCATTAAGCGTCTGCATTTGGCTCAGGTCACGGTCCCAGGGTCCTGGGATTGAGCCCTGCATTGGGCTCCCTGCTCCGCGGGGAGCCTGCTTCTCCCCTTCCCACTCCCCCTGCTTGTGTTCCCTCTCTATGCTGTGCCTCTCTCTGTCAAATAAATAAAATCTTAAAAAAAATTGGACAGTAGATTAAAATAGGGATGAAATGATTAAAAAATAATGACAGCAGAAAGGGCAAATAGAAGAAACCCATATAACAGCAGGGCTGCCTGTGGCCGTTTAATATAGGCTTAGAAGTTAAGTAATTTGCCTGTGGTCATCCAACTAGTAAGTGGAAGTGCCTGGATTTGGATTCAGTGCTGCCTTATTTCCAGAGCATTCCTCTTTCCACTGAACCTTCAAGAGGAGGGTCCATGTTGAGTCATCTCAGAAAATATATTTGCCAGGTATGACCATTGCGTGGGAGCAAGGTTCAAACTTGATTTTTGAACAGTCAGGGGGACGACTTGGTATGAATCATTTTTTTCAGAGCATTGATCTGAGTGTCATCTGCAAAATTTCACTGGAGGTCAGGGGAACCATATAGGACATTATTCGAGGAAAGCTGGAGTGGAGTAATGAATTATATGGAGGGTGAGAGAAAGAAATAAGGTAAAGATGAGGGAGGCTTTATATGGAGGGTGAGAGAAAGAAATAAGGTAAAGATGAGGGAGGCTTT
>NW_023270433.1:30088675-30180696 GCF_011800145.1 Mirounga leonina | reverse complement strand
ATATGGAGGGTGAGAGAAAGAAATAAGGTAAAGATGAGGGAGGCTTTTGAGGCCCGGTGATAGTGTCATCTTTAAGAAGATCAGAGGATGGTTGAGTCAGCAGGAAGCAACTTTGAGTCAACCCCTTCTGTTCTAGAGAAGTAAGGAAACTTGAGAGCCTGGATGGGGGAAGTACCTTACTTAAGATCAGGGAGATAGTTAAGCCCTTTTACAAATCCTAATCCAGCCTTTTATCTAGCTCTTTGCTTCTGTTCTCAGTGTGCTATAATCTTCTAAATTCTAATTCTACTAAGTTAAAATTACCTGATAGATAGTTTTCAAGTCCGTGCCTTCTAGCTGATATCCCAGATCCATTCGCAACCTTCACAGACACTTTGAACATCACAGTGTTTTTGCAACCATGTTACACTGTCTTCACTGCCCATCGTCTCCGTGACTGAAGGGCCATCTTGTTGAATTTATCCTACATTTCTCCTGGCAGCCTGTCTTCTTATTGTGGTGTTTTCTCCCCTCAAATGTTTTGCTTCATGAATTTAGAATATTATAATCATGTACTTGGACTTAGCTCCACTGAATTTTTAAGGAGTGCCTCTCCCACATAGTCCGTTATGGGACAGCTGTTCACTTATACCATGGTGGCTGTCCCATGTGAGGAATCTCCCTTTAAAAGGATGTTCCCACTGACTCATGTATCAAAACTGCATGAGTAAAACTTTCTTCTTTTATGCTTGGAATCTTCTTTCATATTTTTACACTCTTAGAATGATAGAATAGCAGGGACCTCAAGCATTACCCTAGCCAAACCCCCTTTTTTTTATAGATGACAAAACCATGGCTCCAGGGAGTTGGAACTCTTCCAATGTCATGGTGAGTTGGTGACAGTTAAAGAGGTTTGCTTGGCCTCTCAACCATGAAATGGAGATGATTCTATCACTGTCTCCCTCAGAATGTTTTTAGTGAGAATTAGATAAAATTTATGAAATACAGTATATGAAATGGAAGTGTTACCATCAAAGCTTTTTAAGTCCAGCAAAGCAGTGCTTTTTGAAACTGAATTAAAAACATGGAACTTTAGGAGCACTCCTTGTTGCAAGACTTTCTTTCCATTAGATTATAAATTCCTTGCTGGCAGGGATCTTAGAGGTTGGTTCAATTTTTAATATTTCATATATGGGAAAAGGGTGTTGCACAGCTAGTTTTTAGCAGAGCCCGAGCTCAAAATTACCAGAATTGATCCCAGTGCCTTTGTTCCACGTTGCATACCACAGCACTCGTGTGTTTGCATTCTAGTGGGCAGACACAAGAGCGGGTACAACACAATGAGATTTATACCACCATGGAGAAACAGGTACGGTAAAATGAGAGCAGAGTCAAGGACTATCCCTTATCCCCGGCGTGACAGTTCTTTATTGGGTTCTGTGGTTTGCTCAAGCAGGCTGTGGAACAACTTCTTTTGAGTCATTGTCTAAAATCACTAAGCATTTCCTACGTATTCATTCCTGTGCATGCACACTTCTTCCTAATTACTCCTTCATCCAAGCTGTTCTTGTCATTTTGGGGGTGTCCTAATGCTCAGGAAAAGCACATAGGCCAGGATCCTTTCTACTGTTCGAGGTTTATGTGTTATCAGTCACTGTCGCTAGGGAGTTGCCAGGTCAGAAGAAGGGCGGGGATTCCTCTCAGGGAGGCATATGCAGCAATAGAGACCCAGGAGTGAGCTTTGCTTGTGCTCACACCTGCATCCCGTACCTAACCCTCTCACCTCCCAGCTGTGTAGGGAAGACAGCAGTCTGACATGTTGGTCCTCAGCTTGTCTTGCATCAAACAGCATCCTCTTTCCTAATATGGCTTTGTGTGTGAAACGTGTATTACTTTGGAAACATTTGAAATCTCTTAAACAAAATGACCTTTTTCTTTTCTTTATTTTTTTTTTTTAACTCAACAGAAAATGCCCTAAAAACAACAGAGGACGGCGACAGAAGCAAAACCTAGGTCATTTTACTTCAGATACGTCATCCAGAATGGTTTAAACTGATGACTTTTATATGTACACTAACCATGTGATGTACATTTATTATGTCTTTTTTTAAAGAATGGAAATATTTATTTCAGAGGCCTTATTTTTGGACATTTTTAGTGTAGTACTGTTGGCTCGTATTTAGAATATTCAGCTACAACAGTTTTGGACTGTTTAGTAGTCTTTGTTTTATGTTTTTAAATACAGAAATTGATTTCACAAATTTATACCACATGGTAATTCTAAGACTTGTTCTTTACCCATGGAATGTAATATTTTTGCAAAGATGGACCACTTCACAAATGGTTATAAAGTCATACCCACTTCTTCCACAATGACCACAACAAATGACCAAGCATGAACTAAAGGTAAAGATGTTTACAGATTACTTTTCTTACAAAAAAAAAAGATAAAAAAATCTAGAAGACACTGTGTTTAAATAGACATTTAAATGTTTTTGAGATTTAGTAACTGATTTTTTAGACACTGCCTATCGCATGAACTGTAAAGTTGTGTGTGTTAGATGTAAAATATTTGTAAGTTGTATGGATTGGAATTTGATTATTCCTCTCTTTGAAAAAATAATTCTGATAATTCAGAAAAGTATCTGGTAGCAAAGATGGAACAGATCACTGGAAAGTAGATTTTTAGATATTGTGAAAATAGTCTGTTTAACAAACAGATGGGAATAAAGCCTTCTCTATCAGTTAAACTACCTTGATACACATTCGTTTTTAAGAAAATATTTGTTTTAACATAAATAAACAAAGTGTATCCGTGTTTGTGAGTAAAATGCAAAAATGATTGTTAATGATTGGTGCTCTTAAGGTGAGCTTAAAAATTATCTAAGACCTCTATCCAAATTTGTCCTGTAGTAATAGCTGTATTAATAGGTTGTTGGTGTTTAAAGATCTGAAGTGTGAGTAGAATGTATTCAGCTGTTTAACTTGTAGTTTAGATATATGCATGTAGAATTTAAGAATATGTTCAAAATTAAATATTAATTTTAATATTTGGTTTGGAAAAGCATGTTATAATATAATGTTTTCACTATATGGCCTCTGTTTTGGTGTGTTTATTTACCACGTTCTTTCCTATTGATAAATCAGTACATTTAATACGTGAAGTAAGTAGGAAAAGATTTCAGTTCAAAATTCCCCTTTGCTTTTGCAAATACTGCTTGAAATTATTTAAAGACAGAAGCTTTGCCCAACATGCAGCATTTGCTTTTCTGGTCATTTGGCTTCTAGGCTTAATATTAGTAACATGGCGGCTTCGGGGAACTTTTTTTTTTTTTTTTTAAAGCTTTCCTCTTCTCTCCACACAGACTTATTTGAGTCCATTAGTCAGTCGCCAAGCATGTTTGGAACAGTACCCAGTGCTCTACAAGGGTTCATGTTGCAGAACAGTCATGTGTGGGTATTTGTAGTTATAAATACTTGACCAGTCTCCAGGGGTGGGGTTTCCAACCCTTTAAACAACCCTGTTGCCTGTTACCAAGCTAACTTTTTACTCTTAGCGCCAGAACTGATTGTGGCGGGACATCTTTCACTGAGAAATAACTAAAATGGAACATAATGGGTCAGCTTCAAATGCAGATAAAATCCACCAGAATCGCCTGTCGAGCGTTACAGAAGATGAAGACCAAGACGCTGCTCTCACCATTGTGACCGTGCTGGACAAAGTAGCCACCATCGTGGACAGCGTGCAGGCAAGCCAGAAGAGACTAGAGGAGAGACACAGGGAAATGGGAAATGCCGTAAAGTCCGTCCAGATTGACCTGTTGAAGCTCTCACAGTCACACAGCAATACAGCCTACGTCATTAACAAGTTGTTTGAGAAAACGCGAAAAATCAGTGCTCACATTAAAGACGTGAAGGCCCGGGTAGAGAGGCAGCAAATTCACGTGAAAAAAGTTGAATCCAAGCAAGAGGAAATAATGAAGAAAAACAAATTTCGTGTGGTCATATTCCAGGTAAGCTTGCCACCTGCGTTTGGTCTGATTATTGCAAAATCTTAACATCCTTGAATTGCCAACCAGTCGTATGAGTTTTCCAGCATCACATCCTAACTATTGTATATATTCATGGAGTGGAGTTCTTTATCAGCGAGAATCCCAGGATAAAGCCATTTCTGTGTTGACTAATGTGCTATCCTATCAGTACGTGGAGTTTCTCAACTATTTTGTGTAATAGGAACTGTGGATCATAGCTGAGGCTATTTCTTGCCTTTGAAACTTAATATTGGTACGGCTCTTTCAGCATATTAGCCATCTTAGCATGGTGCCCTTTTGGAGACTGAGAATATCAGTTCTAGAAGAGACCTAAGAAGCCTCTGGTTTAAAACACCTCTTCGTTGTATAAAAAAAGAAATGGAGGACCCGTAGTCCCACAATGTCGTTTTCCGCTTTATCATGGAGAGCCTGAAAAGCTCTAAACCGTAAAATGTAAACTCTTCGGAATATTATTTGTCTGTTGGATTTTTTGCATGTGGTAATATGTAGGTTACAGAAAAACTGTTTCTTAACGAATAATCAGGCAGGTGTTTTTATAGTTGTTACAGTTTTACAAATGTTGGAGTCATAGAAGTAATTGCTTCTGATGATTCAGAGTCTTTTGACTCTGCTTAGTTAATATAGCTGTTTTAGTGTGGCATTGTGCATTGCGCTACATTCCTATATTACTCTGCGTTTGGCATTCATATTTTTTGAAATAGGAACACATCCATGGCAAAATGCATGGTATCTGTAATATATTTTAAGACTCTTACAAAACAAAAGGGAAAAGTTGAACTCTTCCCCCTGTGGTAGAAAAACAGGAAAGTCGTTATCAGACTGTTCATAAAAGACAAAAGATCAGAATTCCATTTTTGCCTATTTAAGTATTTTCAGTTATTAAAACATATACTCAGAGTTTAAGGGTTAAAAAAAAAGCACTTTCATATTCTGGTGGGAGTATTAACTGGCATAACATTTCTGGAGGGAAGTTTTGGTAGTATGTTATTAAGAACCTTCACAAACCTTCACAAATGGCCCCCAAATTTCATGTCAAAGAATTTTTCTAAGCATAAAATCAGGAATGTGTGCAGGGATATTCACTGTATACGCACACACACACACACACACAATCACAGTGTATTTTTAAAATGGATGGATACCCCTATGCATAGGAAAAAACCTTCGAAGAGTAAAAACAAAATGAAATAGGAATACAGTTGGATTATGTAGGCAGATATTTATAAGACATGAGGGATGTGGGCCATAATTCTCCACAGCATTGTCTACACTTTAAGTCTCCATTGTACTCTGTTGACTGATAAAGTTACACTGGGATGGCAGAGTAGTATTTGGGATCTGTTTTTAAAAACCTGTTTTATTTAAGAAAAAGAGGCCAGTCCCAGGGTTAGTGTATATAATGGGGATCTAGATTTGGTACTAGAGAATGTAGGATCCATTCTTCAGTTCACCTTCCAGGGGCATTAGCTGGAATGGGTTATGTTGCACCCTTCACTTGCATGGGGCATGCCAGGAAACATTCTTGGTATCTAACATTTCTCCTGAGAACCTTTGTGCAAAGAGTGGACCAGGTACCAATCAAGATCTACAAAGGCTAGAGGAAAGAAGTTTCTGAAAAGTTCTAATCGACTCTTGTATATAGACATAATTTTTGTTTTTTTTACAGTTAAGATTGTTTTCTATATTCACCTGTTTATTCCCTGAAACTTGCTATTTTTTTTCTGAGTTTCTATAATGAGTTGAACAAGTAGAAGATAGTATGAAAAAGCTACTGAGAGGTGCTAATTTAAGTCAGATCTTGTTCTTTGTAGGATACAGTGCTGTGAAGGTTCTATGAAATTACGTTGTTCAGAGGAAGCAGCAGTTTGTCCATAAGCAGCTGCTGTCTTTTATAATGGTAGAGCTTGTAGAGAAAAGATGATGGCAAATAACAATGGATTTGATGATTCATTAGCTGTTAGAACACTGTACGGTATGCACATGGTTATATTTAGTTAAAATTCATTCTTATACTTCATTCTCACAGTTAATATGTATAAGTGGTTACACTGAGATCACCTGTCCTATTAAAATTAACTTGAAGCTGGTGTAATTCAGCTGTAGTATACTTTCATTTCCACTTGGATTTTTCCTCAAAAAGTTTTCCCTGGATACATTTTTGGGGGTAGTCTTTATTGGCATTTTATCTCCCACAGGAACTTTCACCTAATCCTGGACATTGGCATTAAAAAAAATTATCTTCTCTTTTTCATACAATTATGATTTCTCTTTGAACATACTTTCACCTTAATGACCTCCTCATGAGAGCCAACAGTCATACCATCTCTTCTAGCAATTTTGCTTACAAACCACATGCCTGCAGTTACCAAATGAGATATTTGGCCATTCCCTAATGATAAGCCTTGGACTTCTCTATATTCATAAGTCCCCTAGCTAGGTTACTTTGATACTCAATAAGAGCCACTTTACTCTGACCATAGTACTCGCTTTGTTACAAAAATTGTTTTACCTGGACTTTTACATAAAAAGATATATAATAAGGGGCGCCTGGGTGGCTCAGTTGGTTAAGTGTCTGCCTTTGGCTCAGGTCATGAACTCAGGGTCCTGGGATTGAGCCCCGGCTTGGGCTCCCTGCTCAGCGGGGAGTCTGCTTCTCCCACTCCCTTCCTCACAACCTTTGCTCTCTCTCTGAAATAAATAAGTAAAATCTTTAAAAAAGATATATAATAATTATTTGAAAATCAGCTGTAACTCAACCCCATAATCTTCAATTATTATTACAGTATATTCATCATTAACTCATGGTATCTCTGACTCAGTAGGAATTGCAACAAAGAGATTCATGTAACAAGTACTTTCTCTGACTACCTCTGTTTTGTTTTTAAGTGTGATTTTGTATAATTCGTGCAATTGAAAAAAAGGGTGTATGATTCCTGAGTTAAGCTATGGTCTTATTCCTTCATAGTGAGATTGTGAGGGTTTTCCCCCTACTAAGCAGTAGTTATTCTTTGGCTCCTTCCTATTCTAATTATACCTTCTCAGGCCATACCAACCCACTTGGTGTTGCTGAAGCTACTCCATGTAGCAGGTGTCAGGAAAGGAGAGGAATAATTTTGCTGCCTCTCACTGATTCATCAGAGAGTTATGAGATGCCCACCTGCCTTTTCTTCTTTTTTAAGCTGCTAGACTCTCCAATCCTGTAGCCAAAGAATTTAATTTTAAGCAAGTATCCAAAGAAATTAAGGTTCCAAGGACCTTCTTGACTGTTAGGCTGATGGGTTTTGGAATAAACCTATTTTTTTTTTTTAAGGTTTTATTTATTTGACAGAGAGAAAGACAGCCAGAGAAGGAACACAAGCGGGGGGTGGGGGTGGGAGAGGGAGAAACAGGCTTCCTGCGAAGCAGGGAGCCTGATGCGGGGCTCGATCCCAGGAACCTGGGATCATGACCTGAGCCGAAGGCAGACGCTTAACGACTGAGCCACCCAGGTGCCCCTGGAATAAACCTATTTCTTACATATTAATTTTTTTGACTGAACAGATTTAATCTGGATCTCAAATAGGAGCATAGTTTCTTTTAGAAATTTTAACTCATGGGTTCCCTTAAAAAAATCTCATGATCCTTAAAGTTTTGCCTGTTTAGTTTTAGAAATAATCCCTAAATATTTGGGTTTCTTTAGCAGCTGTGTTTCTGGGCTGGTTTGTAAGGTCTCCAGTGTCTGCCTTGTTCCCAAATCAAATTCTCATCCTTATCCTTTGACACATCTGACATAGTTGGTCTCTCCCTCTCTTCTTGAAACTTCTTTTTCCTTGGCTTTGGGGGTGCTGCTGTCTTGGATTTCCTTCTGCTTTGCTGGCCGATATTTCTCCTTTTTAGTTCTTTCTCATCTCTTCCTTTTTACCTACAGGTTCAAAATCCATTTATCTGTCTAAACCCCAAAATCCAAAAATTTCTAAAGAAGTTTCCATAACATACTGGGTAGCAAGACCTCGGGTTGACCTGAACCCATTGGTGACAAAACTGACCAGAAATAGCACAAGGCTGTTTATACTGTTTATCCCACCTTAGAGTGAATATTCATAATTATTTCACAGAATTGTTTCTTCCCAAGGTCTGACTGGGAATGTAGTGTAATATATTTTTTCCCCAAATCTGAATATTCTGAATATTCTGAATTCTGAAATTTACCTTGGCCCCAAGAAGTTTGGATAACATTGAGTGTTGACCCATTCACTCAATCTCTTAGGAGTCTCCTTCATCTGGTTTCATGATTTTTAGTTCTTGACATTAATGATTCCTAAAGTTATATCTCTAGTCCAGACCTCTTTCCTGAATTCCAGGCTTATATACCCAGCTGCCTACTTGACATCTCGGATCCCAACCTTACCCTCCAGTCTCTTTGTTGTGCTTTCTTCCCCATGTCAGTTAATGGGAAATCCATCCTTCTGCTGCTCAGGCCAGGTACTTGAAAATCGTCCTTGACTCTGATACTCCACATACAAATCTAGCAGTAAGTCCTGTTAGCGCCTACCATCCCAGGAGATCTGAAATCAGACTGCTTCTCCTCATGGTCTCTGCCAGCATCCTCATGCATCTCTCATCTGACTTACCTCAGGGGTCTCTAAGCACTCTCCTTGCTTCTTATCTCACGCCCTAGGGCCTGTTTTCACCAGAGCGATCCTTTTACAGCATGGGTCAAATCATGTCACTATTCTCAAAACTTTTAAAAGGGCTTCCTATTAGGGGCACCAGTTTAGTGAAAAGAATTTTCATTATAAAAATGTGGAAGCAGGGGCGTCCAGGTGGCTCAGTCGGTTAAGTGTCTGCCTTCCGTTCAGGTCATGATCCCAGGGTCCTGGGATCAAGCCCCACATTGGGCTCCCTGCTCTGAGGGGAGTCTGCTTCTCTCTCTGCCCCTCCCCTACCCAGTTGCACAAGCGCACGCGCGCCCTCTCTCAAACAAATAAAATCCTTAAAAAAAATAAAAGGGCTTCCTATCAAACTCAGAATAAGAGCCATGGTTCTTATTATTGGATACAGAACCCTACATGAGCTGGCCCTCCCACTACCTCTCTAATCCTCTTTCCTCCTCTTCTTGCCCCTTGATCTCTCTGCTTCTGCCATACCGCCGCCTTCCTTGCCTATTTTGGTTTTCCTCCCAAATATATGCATTACCTTCTGGTCTAGGCTAGGATGTCATCTTATCAGTGAGGACTTTCTAAGCATCTTCCTTAGTCACTGCATATCCCCCTTCCCTACTTTATATTTCATCTTAGCATTTACCACCATTCAACAGACTATATATTAAACTTGTTTATTTCTCTCTCTTCAAGAATATAAGCTCTTTTACTCTTTTCTTCTCAGGAGGTTCTCAGTTCCTAGAACATTGACTGGTGCATTGTAGGTGCTTAGAAACTGTTGAATGAACGTGTATACCCTATTTGATTGAACATTCATTTATTGAGTATAACTACTATGTACAAGGCTCTCTGATAGATACTGGGTGTAAAACATAGGACACATCTCTGCTTTCATCAAACCTATTATTTAGTGAAGGCCTCAGTATATAAATGAGTAGATTTCCAATTCAATTCAAACAGTGATTAAGTATTGTAAGTAGAGGTGTGTACATGTCATTCTGGTGTAAATTGGAGAAAGAATTAGCTTCTTGGGGGGAAGTTGGGGACATTTGAATTGATTCTTGAAGATTTTGTTGACAGAGCTGAAAGGGGTGAAAGGCATTAAAAGAAGTAAAAAAAAAAAAGGTAGTAAAAAATATACAAAGACATGGAGAGATGAAAACACTGTGTTTGAGGAGCAGAGAGTGGTTGTGTGTTGCTGGACTGGAAAGTAGGTTTAGCTCAAACTGAAGAGCCTTCTAATCATATTAAAGAATTGACTCTCTCCTGTGAGTATTGGTGAGTTCCCAAAAGTTTTAAAGTAGAGAAAGGATGTGATCAGAGCTATGCTTTAGAAATTTTTCCCAGGTTTTGATTTGAATTTCCCTGATGGCTAATGATGATGAATATTTTTTCATGTGTCTGTTAGCCATTTGCATGTCTTCTTTGGAGAAGTGTCTGTTCATGTCTGCCCATTTTTTGACTTGATTATTTGTTTTTTGGGTGTTGAGTTTGAGAAGCTGTTTATAGATCTTGGATACCAGCCCTTTATCTGTAATGTCATTTGCAAATATCTTCTCCCATTCTGTGGGTTGCATCTTTGTTTTGTTGACTATTTCCTTTGCTATGCAGAAGCTTTTTATCTTGATGAAGTCCCAAAAGTTCATTTTTGCTTTTGTTTCACTAGCCTTTGGAGATGTATCTTGAAAGAAGTTGCTGTGGCCGATGTCAAAGAGGTTACTGCCTATGTTCTCCTCTAGGATTTTGATGGATTTCTGTCTCACATTGAGGTCTTTCATCCATTTTGAGTTTATCTTTGTGAATGGTGTTAGAGAATGGTCAAGTTTCATTCTTCTGCATGTGGCTGTCCAATTTTCTCAGCACCATTTATTTTATTTATTTATTTTAAAGATTTTATTTATTTATTTGACAGAGAGAGAGACAGCGAGAGAGGGAACACAAGCAGGGGGAGTGGGAGAGAGAGAAGCAGGCTCCCCGCTGAGCAGGGAGCCCGATGCGGGGCTCGATCCCAGGACCCGGGACCATGACCTGAGCCGAAGGCAGATGCTTAACGACTGAGCCACCCAGGCGCCCCATCAGCACCATTTATTGAAGAGACTGTCCTTTTCCCATTGGTTATTCTTTCCTGCTTTGTCGAAGATTAGTTAACCAGAGTTGAGGGTCCGTTTCTGGGTTCTCTATTCTGTTCCATTGGTCTATATCCCTGTTTTTGTGCCAGTACCATGCTGTCTTGGTGATCACAGCTTTGTAATATAGCTTGAAATCAGGCAATGTGATGCTCACAGCTTTTAATATAGCTTGAAATCAGGCAATGTGATGCCCCCAGCTTTGGTTTTCTTTTTCAACATTTCCTTGGTGATTTGGGTCTTTTCTGATTCCATACAAATTTTAGGATTGTTTGTTCCAGCACTTTGAAAAATGCCATTGGTATTTTGATCAGGATGGCATTGAAGGTATAGATTGCTCTGGGTAGCATAGACGTTTTAACAATGTTTAATCTTCCGATCCATGAGCATGGAATGTTTTTCTATCTTTTTGTGTCTTCTTCAATTTTCTTCATAACTGTTCTGTAGTTTCTAGAGTATAGATCCTTTACCTCTTTGGTTAGGTTTATTCCAAGGTATCTTAAGGTTTTTGGTGCTATTGTAAATGGAATCGATTCCCTAATTTCTCCTTCTACAGTTACATTGTTAGTGTATAGGAAAGCAACTGATTTCTGTGCATTGATTTTGTATCCTGCCACATTACTGAATTGCTGCATGAGTTCTAGTATTTTGGGGGTGGAGTACTTAGGTGATGCTTTGGAGGTAGACGAATTATTGCAAAAGTTCAGGCTTGAGATGACAGAGACCTGAATTAAGACCTTGGTAGAGGCAAGAAAGAAGGAGGAGGGGCAGGAGTTACTAAGCAGTGTTATCGATGGTGCTTGGTGACCTCTTGGATATGGGATGAGAAGGAGAGGAAATACTTGGGTTGAAAATTCTGAGATTTCTATTTGGGTGACACCTAGAGGGGGCTTGGTGCTGAGAGGCCCAGGAAAAGAAGCAGCTGTGGAGAGGATGCTGTGTGGACCTTAATTTTTGGACATGCTTTTTTAAATTTTATTTGTTTATTTTTATTTTTATTTAATTAATTTATTTTTAAGTAGGCTCCATGTCCAGCGTGGAGCCCAAAGCAGGGCTTGAGCTCATGACCCTGAGATTAAGATCTGAGCTGAGGGGTGCCTGAGTGGCTCAGTTGGTTAAGCATCTGCCTTCAGCTCAGGTCATGATCCCAGGGTCTTGGGATCGAGCCCCATGCTTCTCCCTCTCCCCCTGCCCCTCCCCCTGCTTGTGCTGTCTAGCTCTCTCTCACTTGCTCTCTCAAATAAATAAATAACATCTTTAAAAAAAAAAAAAAAAAGACCTGAGCTGAAACCAAGAGTCGGACACTTAACCAACCGAGGCACCCAGGCGTTCCTGGACATGTTAAGTTTGAGGTGTCTCTGTTACATTGAGGTAACATCTGTTTGTCATTTAGAATTGTGTCTTCATCTTAGGAGAAGGGGAGAGGTGAAGATAAAAACTGGTGTTTGCTTAGCACTGGATCTGAAAGCAGAGGAGTGGATCAGGTTGCTCCAGTTGAGCTTGGGAAATGAAGCAATGAGAGACAAGGAGAGAGAAACCCTGAGAAAAACCAACAGTTAAGGATCAGACAGGGTGCACAGCCCATGGAGGAGATGGAAAAGGCATGGCCAGAAGGTAAAAGAACTGGTATCTAACGTGCTTTCTTTTTCTCTCCTTCAGGAGGAGACTCGGTGTCCGACATCCCTGTCTATTGTTAAAGACAGAAGCCTAACTGAGAATCAAGAGACCGATGATGATGTCTTTGACCCTCCAATAGATCTGTCTTCAGATGAAGAATATTATGTCGAAGAAAGCAAATCTGCCAGGCTTAGAAAGTCAGGCAGGGAGCGCATTGATAATATCAAAAAGGCATTTTCCAAAGAAAACATGCAGAAGACACGGCAGAATCTTGACAAGAAAGTGAACAGAATTAGAACAAGAATAGTGACCCCAGAGAGGAGAGAAAGGCTAAGGCAGTCAGGAGAAAGGTTAAGGCAGTCGGGAGAGAGGCTGAAACAGTCAGGGGAAAGGTTTAAGAAATCCATTTCTAATGCAGCTCCTTCAAGGGAAGCTTTTAAGATGCGTAGCCTTCGGAAAGCTAAAGACCAAACTATGGCCGAAGATGCAGAGGAGGTCAGGGAGATGGGTGTGGACATCATTGCCAGGAGCAAGTCTCTGGGCCCCATCAGTGAGCTCTACACTGATGAGCTCAGTGAAACAGACCACGAGGAGGCCAGGGCGGTGTATCCTCCCATAGAAGGAGGAGAGATCCCCACCCCTGAGCCTTTAAAAGTTACTTTTAAACCCCAGGTGAGAGTGGAGAATGATGAATCTCTTTTGCTAGATTTAAAGCAATAATCACAAAGAGGAACTAAGCATAATATAAATCTCTTTAATCACAAGCTTCTTGTTTAAATAGTATAGTCATTTACATTTATAAAATAGTAATTTACATTTGTTCATAGGAAAACATGAATGATACGGCTGGTTTCATTTCTGATGTTTAAAATCTTAAAGATAACACAAGTATTCTATACATTTCCTTATAACTTCCTTGGAAATTCCTTTTTTTCCCCTGGGCTTATATGATTCTATCAGCTTTCCCTTTTAAGTCATTCTCATGGCAGCTGTGGATTTTTAAGTTCTTTTCTCTTGCCCAGCAGGAAAGTAGTTTCTTAGCGAGGGCCAATTAGGTGTTTGGTGTCTAAAACATATGAAGGGCAAATTTGTAGCCATCATTTGCAAGTGAACTCTCAATTTTGGTCTAGATGGGTGTTGTGGCCAAGCTCAAAGGGGAATTACCCATGTGTGGATTATGTCCTCCATATGTTCAAATAGATTCATTAGTCAATTAGTAGTCACACCTCTTTTTGATGTTTTTCGTAAAAAATATGGAGTTCTGGACTTGAGCATTTGGTTCTGGCATTATAGCTTTGCTTATACCAAGCCACCTGGCAGATCACCTGCCAGTAAACTCATCAGTAAAATGGAGAGGGTTTGTCTATCCCATCTCAGAGGACTGTTGTGAAGGTCAAAGGAAATGTTACACATTCTGGGGAAACAGCACATCCAGAGGAAAACAAACCCCACTGGTTCCTCAGGAACAGAATTGAAATAATTATACCTTCTGACATAATTATACCTTCTCAATGTGCCAAGCATTGAGGACCTAGGTTGGACAGAAGCTAAAGTTGGTCTTCAGAAACCTTTTCACAGAATAAGGAATGAGAAATAAATGTTCGACTTTTTTTTGGTCAAAGATTAAAATCCAACCTTGGGTAGGGTCTTAAAATGTTTCCTGGAAACTCCTTTTCTAATTTTCTTTAGATTTAGAGCTATGGTAGACTAGAGCCATCTTTGAGCTGCATGAAGCGTAAAACTAGGTGTGTCTTCAAGAGGACTTTCTAAAGTCTGTCCTGATGCAGTGGGTTTGGAAATGACCTCATGTTTCTGTTTTCCAGAGCGAACCCCTCAGGGCCTGTCTGTCCAAAACCGTGATCATAGGAATTCATTGTAGCTGGTTTGGGAGGAAGCCAGACTCCACTTAACCATTAGTTTTAGATCTAGCCAATCTGGACCAATCTCTTCTAATGAGAGAAATGGTCATACTGGTTCTGCACTTCTGGTGTGTTTAAATCTTCTGGTTTTATAATGGGGAAGAAATGATGGAACTGTTGAATTTGAAGAGTTTAGACAGGCAGCTTTCAGATGAATTTGGGGTGCTCCTGTAGTAGTTAAAATTTATAATATACACAGATACACAGAGACAGACACACACATATCAGCTTTAAAGTATTTGACTTGGTTACCCAGATATTTGGGTTTGCGAGTTTGATTCAACATCATTCCCTCTTCATTCTGCAAGAATACATAAAGTCATGAATTGTGCATCTCAATTATCTTTTTATATAAACTAAAGTGTTTACAACATTCTTTGAAAAGAACAATTTAAAAAAATTGTTGTAGTTTAGAAAGAACTTGGATGCCTTGTCACGCATTTCCTTAAAGCCATAATAAATTTGAATTTTAAGGGGCACCTGGGTGGCTCAGTCGGTTAAGCATCTGCCTTTGGCTCAAGTCATGATCCCAGAGTCCTGGGATCGAGCCCCGCATCGAGCCCCGCATCGGGCTCCCTGCTCAGCGGAGAGCCTGCTTCTCCCTCTCCCACTCCCCTGCTTGTGTTCCCTCTCTCACTGTGTCTCTCTGTCAAATAAATAAAATCTTTAAAAAAATTTTTTTTTGAATTTTAAAAGGATAATATTACAAAGTTTGATGTTGGTATCCTATTTGTAAATATTTTCACTAATAATGCAAATAACATGGCATGAATTTGATATAGTAACCCTTCTCATAATAGATAGGTTTATAAGTTAAGAAGAATATAAGAAGTTGTAAGCTTTTTCTTTTTTCTAGCCCTACGCAGAGTAAATATCAATTGGGCTAAAATATTTTTCTGCAAATATTACTGTCAAGTTTTTGTAAAGTTTGTTTGCTTACTGACCTATTATATCACGAGACTTGACATTATGGAACATTTCCCATATAGATATATTTGAATTTTGATGTGGAAAGCATTATAACCTGGTCAGCTTTTCATCCTGGTAGACTTTGTACACCACAGAAACACAATAGAATGTTACCAGAATTTTACTGAAACCTTATACTTCTTTCTTGGGACTGGGATTTTACCCTTCATATTGCTTCTGTCTCTTGACATTTTCCACCATATTTAGTGTATTTCTCGATTCCCAATTCATAATTTCTTCCCTTTTCACCCGGTGTTCTTGATGAGTGTGTATTTATTATAGGCTGTAAAATCACACATCACCATTTAATGCAAAGAATATTCTCGTCAAGGTCCCTTAGTTCAGAAGTTTCAGACAACACAGAACAGATTTTCTGATTCTCAACATGAGCAGGGGGGTGCCTGGGTGGCTCAGTCATTAAGCGTCTCCCTTTGGCTCAGGTCATGATCCCAGGGGCCTGGAATTGAGCCCCGTATCCGGCTCCCTGCTCGGCGGGAAGCCTGCTTCTCCCTCTCCCACTCCCCCTGCTTGTGTTCCCTCTCTTGCTGTGTCTCTCGCTGTCAAATAAATAAATAAAAATCTTTAAAAAAAAAAAAAACATGAGCAGGATTTATCTTTTTTTCCTTTTATGGGGCAAAATCGTGCAACATCCATAGACACCAAGGGCATGGAGCCTCGGTGGTGCAGTTCTGTCTTCTACGCATGGCAGATCTAGGGGCTTTCCTCTGAGAGTTTATGGTGGCCTGGTTCTGGCTTGTTCGTTAAAACAGGCCAAATGTACAGTAGTGATGAGAGGAGCATGAAAGTCCAGCTTACTGGGAATGTGTTGGGGGTGTGTGTGTGTGTGATCTCCTTTTGACAAGTTTTCATAAATTAAAAATACAAACTGAAATACAATATTTTCATTTTGACTTCATTCTCTGCCTTTTATGCACATTTAAGAGTTTGGTTTAGAATGAAGCCTGAAGTTCACTGTAACTCTTATCAGGTAAAGAGCATGGGTTCTGTTACATAAAATATTTCACAGAATCATTGTTAGCTGTACAGTTCCATTCTAGGCCCAAATTACTGAGCCTTTTTTTTTTTTTTTCCTGAGACATGTTTTCTACAGCTTCTTTTATTGAACCCTACTAAAAAAATTACAGTTTACATTCCCAAAATAAATTGCTCTGGCATATTTGAGTCAAGACTATGCGGAATGATGACTATGGTTTTATCCTCAATTCTATTTGAATTTTGGGCATGCTATTACCTAGTTTGTAAGTGAATGAAAAATGAAGAAGCCTTAGTGCTGAGTTTTGTATATGATTCTTGGGACCAACTACCTCTGAGTTATGTGATGCGTGAGGATTTATAGCTGTCCTTACCAGGTCAGAATTTTTCAGTGTATTTTATAGGTAGATAGGGGACCTAGGATAAGTACCTCTTCATTGTGAGTCTCCTAGGATATCCAAGGATCCCTGAGAGGACGGAGTGAAGTGGTAGAATATACTCAGGCTTTGAATTTACTTTGTGCATTTTTTTTTTTTTTTAAGATTTTATTTATTTATTTGAGACCGAGAGGATGAGAGAGACAGAGAGCACATGAGACGGGGGAGGGTCAGAGGGAGAAGCAGGCTCCCTGCCGAGCAGGGAGCCCGATGCGGGACTCGATCCCGGGGCTCCAGGATCATGACCTGAGCTGAAGGCAGTCGCTTAACCAACTGAGCCACCCAGGCGCCCCTACTTCGTGCATTTTTTTTAAAAAGATTTTATTTATTTATTTGACAGAGAGAGAGCACAAGTAGGCAGAGTGGCAGGCAGAGGGAGAGGGAGAAGCAGACTCCCCGCCAAGCAGGGAGCACGATACGGGGCACGATCATGACCTGAGCCAAAGGCAGACGCTTAACAGACTGATCCACCCAGGCGCCCCCTTTGTTCATCTTTTTAAAATCAGCTGTGCTTGTCCAGCCTCTCCCCTCCCCCAACTGCTCTGCCTCTTGATGCCTTTGCTCAGCCATTTGTCTCCCTTTCATTCTGGGTGATGACTTTCAAGTTCAGTGATAATGTCAGTTTCCTCATTTTAGCTTTCTTTGGTCACCTCCCACCCCTCAGGAAGGGTATGCTTAATTACTCCATATATTCAATATATACAGCACCCTTATATGCCAGCTTCTATGTCAGGCACTGAGGATTCAAAGATAAATAGAACACAGTCTGTGTCTCCCCCTCCCCTCCACTTTCCCAATCCTTATCCTGGGCTTACACTGTTCTGGGAGACAGTCAAGCAAAAATTCAGCAACGTGAGTAGTGCTGTGTATAAGATGATGGAACTGTAGGAATGGAAGATGCTTTGTACAGAATTCTGATCATACATCTATCGTAGCACTTACATTGTATTCTAGTTTATTTGTTTAACTGCCTTCTAGACTAGACTATACTTCTCAAGGGCAGGAATTGTATTTTATTCCTCTTTGGGTCACCAGCACTTGGGGGAGCCTCCCATGTGCTAGCTATCATTAAATATCATGAAGGACATGGTTCTTGCAGTTAAGGATTTCTTCCCCTGGTGGAGGAGTTAGGTAACCCAATATTGGTTTATTTTATTTTATTTTATTTTATTTTATTTTATTTTATTTTATTTATTGTTATGTTAATCACCATACATTACATCATTAGTTTTTGATGTAGTGTTCCATGATTCATTGTTTGCGTATAACACCCAGTGCTCCATTCACTATGTGCCCTGTTTAATACCCATCACCCAGGCTAACCCATCCCCCCAGCCCCCTCCCCTCTAGAACCCTCTGTTTGTTTCTCAGAATCCATAGTCTCTCATGGTTCATCTTGCCCTCCGATTTCCCCCCCTTCATTTTACCCTTCCTACTATCTTTTTTTTTTTTTAACGTATGATGCATTATTTGTTTCAGAGGTACAGGTCTGTGATTCATCAGTCTTAAGACAATTCATGGTGCTCACCATAGCATATACCCTCCCCAATGTCTATCACCAATATTGTTTTGATAGGAGCCTCAGATTTAAGAAAGGATGATGGGACCACAGAGGAAAAGCATCTAACAAGTGGGCTAGGGGCTGCCAGGGAAAGCTAGAGAAAATGATGCTTCAGTTGCCATTTGAAGACTAATGAAGAGTCAGCTAAGTAACAGAATTCAAGGCAAGATTCAGCTATGGAGGTTGTGTGAAGGTGTTTTGGGTTTTATGTCAAAAGCCATAGAGAGCCATTGATGGATTTTAAGCCATGGAGTGCCATGATTTATGTTTACAAAGGGATGCTCTTATTACCATACCAGAGGCAGGGAGACCAGTTACTAGGGCCTTTGTATTTTCCTAAGTGAGAGAGTAGCACCCCCTATAGCATTAACAGAACTGTGAACGGGGGGTGGGGGTAGGGGGGGCGCCTGGGTGGCTCAGTCATTAAGCGTCTGCCTTCGGCTCAGGTCATGATCCCAGGGTCCTGGGATTGAGCCCCACGTTGGGCTCCCTGCTCAGCAGGAAGCCTGCTTCTCCCTCTCCCACTCCCCCTGCTTGTGTTCCCTCTCTCACTGTTTCTCTCTCTCTGTGTCAAATAAATAAAATCTTAAAAAAAAAAAAAAAACAAACAGAACTGGAACGGGATAAACTTGGATGTGGGTTGTGATGGGGGAGAAAATGATAACTAGAACTTGGGCAAGTAGCTTTGCCATTCACTGAGATAGGAAATAAAATATTCTGTCCAGGGATGTTAAGACCACATTCTCCTGATGCTCCTCTTACTCTCTGCTCTGATAACCTTGGTTCCTGGTCTCTTGGCCTGAATGCCAAAGGAGAGCCATGCCTGTACTGCGTAAGTTCCTAAATTAGAGGTCTGCCTAATCAAGCCGTATGGTTCTCACCCATGTTTGAAGCAAAGCCTGATTTCCTGGCTCTAGCAAGTGTGTTGTCCTAGCCACTAGGACTCCAGAGTCCTTGAGAAGCGGCATTGTCTTTTAGGTTTAAGGCAACTGTGAGAACTTCTCCCATCTATGTCTTTGCTCAAGGCCAGATTTCTGCTTGCTCATTGTATGGTCTGAAGAAAAGCTGCTCCTGATTCTTAGAATGGATGTGTTTTGTTTCTTTTTTCCTCATATTCGTTGTTTGGCACCTGGAGATTCCAGGTAGAGCTGTGATTGACAGTGTCAAAGCAGCTAACATTACAGTAAAAGCTGCTATAACCTGGTACAGTGACCAAGGCCAATTACCCAGTTTTACGTAGCTACTCCTGTCAGCTGCCATGGTTCAATCTCATTGTGGCTACTGTGGTTACAAATTTAATTCCCGGGCATCTGTTGTGTTATATTGGAGTCATGGCATCACAAATGTATTAGGGGTTTGAGGATGGGGTCTGATGCAACCCATTTTGTTTTCTCCAAGGTTCTGGCTGATAGAAGAGTTCATATGAGGATTGTCAGCAAAATGGAGACCAAGGTGTCATTATTACTGGCTGGGCAAAAGTCCAGTAAATCTCTCAAATGTAGAGCATCTGGTAAATTCTGTTGGAAACTGTGGCTTAGACCTAAGACAGGAGATTTTTTTTTTTTTTTTGTAAAGATTTTATTTATTTATTTGACAGAGAGCAGGAACACAAGCAGGGGGAGTGGGAGAGGGAGAAGCAGGCTTCCCGTGGAGGAGGGAGCCTGATGTGGGATTCGATTCCAGGACCCTGGGATCATGACCTGAGCCGAAGGCAGACGCTTAACGACTGAGCCACCCAGGCGCCCAAGACAGGAGATTTCCGTCTGCCTGCCTGCTTTAGGGTGGCAGTAGGGAGAGCAGCAAGGTTTGTGGTGTGGAAGCATAGTTCATTTTATCAGCTAGTAATGAAACCCACAGGCCTGCCTCACATGCTTACCCAGAGGGGGCAGCGGGAATGGAAGACCTCCCCTCAGGTGAGCAGGTAGCAAGGAGACGAGAGGCAGAGAGACTGGGGCTCCCCGGCCAGAAAACCCACCACACCAGAACGTGTGGTCCAGTCTGAAGCCACAGCCTGGTTTGTGCTGCTAAGGCCTTAAGTGCAGAGTTAAACAGCCCTGTGAAGGTAGCTGCTACTCCTAGTAGGCCTAGTTTGGACATACTGAACTGAGGTGCTCATCTCCTTGGTAGGCCCAAGGAGGGTCTCAGTCAAGTAGGTCATAGCCCAGAGGAGAGAGCTGGAGAAACACGGTTGTTATCTAAAGTACAGATAAGTGAAATTGTGTGTTTTCATGACAAAATTGGGCAGTTGGACTTCGAAGGAAGAAGTTGGCTACCTTCTAAATTAAGCTATTTTCTGAACAATTCTTGGGCTCTCATTTCAAGAACAACTTTCTCCTCATCAGTCTGTGACTGTCATTATCTTTGTAAGAGCAGGAATTCTCTGTCCTCAAACATTATCTGGTTTCTAAACCTTCCTGATATCATTCACTTAAAAATAAGAGAAACAATTAGATATTGTTCTAAGCTTGAATTTAGAACTAAAATGAGCGCCACAATCTGGGGGGTTTGGTTCACTTTCTTGCTGTGAGTCCATTAAGGTATTACTCCTGGCTGAAGTTTGCCTACTGCATAATGCTGTAAAGCAGCCAAGTTATCCTTGAAATCTTGTAGGCTAATATTCATAACTTATCAGAGTCTCATTAGGCCTTTTATATAAATAAGCTTTAAATTCCCAACAAACTGGTTATGTAGGTATATTGTTTTAAGGTAAAGTAAAATCCATCAAAATGAGTTTGCCATTTTAATTGTATTAGCTCCTTTCATTTATTATTTTTTTAATATTTTTTTACAGATTTTATTTATTTATTTGAGAGAGAGAGAATGAGAGAGAGAGAACACATGAGAGGGGATAGGGTCAGAGGACGAAGCAGACTCCCTGCAGAGCAGGGAGCCTGATGCGGGACTCGACCCCGGGACTCCAGGATCATGACCTGAGCCGAAGGCAGTCGCTTAACCAACTGAGCCACCCAGGCGCCCCTGTATTAGCACCTTTCAAGTGGCCACATTTATTTGGAATGTTTCCATAAGGAGAAGAAATAATAGGATTATGCATGGGATGTGCTTGGCTGTAGTTCAAAGCAATGGAGATTTCAGAGGGAAAGATTCATATGCTTGTCAGCTGTAAAGAAACATGACTAAATTTTCTTCAACATGGGAGAAAATATCCAAATAGATCACATGTTGTAGATCCATAAGAAAGTGCACCAAAATGTTCTCTATTTGAAACTCCTACATATTTCTCATATTAAACAGCAGCATTACCAGCAAAGCTGTATTGGAGAGTAAAATCACTTAAGATTTATTTAAATGTATTTCTTAAAAAATCATTTTCCAGCGATAATTTGCTTAAGCATCTCCCTCCTCCTTCCCCAGCCCCTCAATTGACCGCATTTGTGAGGGTAGAGGGGCTGGAAAGAAGCTAAATAATTGGTTTGTGTCCAGAGGAGCCTGAACTTACTCCTAATGGTTTGATGGAACCTACACCATATGCATATGGTGGATTATTTTTCTTGACTTCTGCTTTTTTTTTTTTTTTCAGAAAGGACAATGATTATTTTTTTCCCAAGGGCATGAGGTGTAGGAATGAGAGAATGGACATGGAAATCATGAAACTTAATTGAGTCTTTCGGGCAAAAATACAACTCAGCTTTGAATTAAAGATCAAAGCCAGGAACACCTTTAAATAGTGCATTATGAATAATCTGGAGAAAGGTAATTGGGTAGTTTTTATTGTTATTGAGGACAAAACAAAATAAGTGGGTTTCAAATGCAGGGGAAGGGATTTGGGTTACCCATAAAGGCTCCTCCTCTGCAGAAAACATCTTTCAGGAACAGTTTAAGAATTGAACAATCTATTTGGAGGCAGGGTAGTAAATATGCCTAGAGATGAATGCATGCATCATGTTTTTGTTGTTCCAGAGTTTTCCACGATGGGCAGCCATGACTGTCATAGAGTTCTTTTTGTAAAACCCTTTAGATATTGAGCATGCATTCTCTCTGAGATGTTACAAGAGCAAGAGACTTTGCTTCTCATCAATAAGATAATGTCTCATACTTCCCGTAATTCAATGCCTTCTATATATTAGGTATTTAATAAGTATTTACTGAATGAAAACAAATGACTCTTTGAAATATGAGATCTTTTCTGAGTATCTTTGAGTTAAGGTAATCCATTTATATGGTATTTAATTGAGCACCACCTATAAGCCTGGTAACTATTCTAGGCTCTGGGAATAAAGCAGTGAATAATACAAAAGTTGCTGCTTTCAGAGAGCTAACATTCCAGAGAGAGACTGACAGTAAGTAAATGTAATATTTCAAGTGATAAGTATTATGAAGAAAAATAAGAGTGGGGAGGGGGTAGGGCATTATGGGTGTTGTGGTGCAGGCTGGATGCCATTTTACAAAGGGTTGTCTGGGAGGGCCTCTCTTGAGACGGTGGCTACAGTGTCCTGATTAGGTGGGTTCAGGGAACAGTGTGGCTGAAGTGGGTGAGGATGGGAATGGAGGAGTGGGTGTTATAGGCTGTGGTAAGGAGTTTGGTTTTTACTCTGAATGAGAAGGGAACACATTGGACCTTGTTGAGCAGAGAAGTGACACGATCTGATGTATGGATCAAAGTATACTTGTTGAAAAATCAAACTATGGTGTTGGTAAAAAGAACTAACTACAATTACATTGCAAAAAAAAAAAAAAAAAAAATCACCCAAACTCCAAACGTTTTCCAGTTCACGCTCCCTCCTTAATAGCTTACTCCTTGGCCACATCCCAGTAAACCCCATTGCAGCTCAAGGCTGACATCTAGTGGATACTTTCATAACTTTATAAACCTATAGTTTGGGAGACAATAGCTCTTGATTAAAAATAGAAGGTGAGCTTTAACATAGAAATCAAAAACAGGATAATAAAACAGTTATTATTAGGACAAGACTACAGCAGACTTGCCTTCTTGTTTTTCTTTGGCTCATATTTAGGTGAGTTTGTATTTTTCTAGCAAATATTTTTTAAAGCTGTTGGGTTTAGCTGCCAGAAGATTGGAGCATCAAAATCATAGGCTGGTGAGGAGGGAATAAGTCAGGACCAGTGAAATCAACCAGGAGAAAGTGCTCTGGTTCTAGGGGTGGCCCTCAAAAGGTAGCCTGTGGTTTGTTGTATGGGGTTTGGTGGACACTGATTTACAAAATAGGTCTGATCCCCTGAGTTGGGCATGATGGGAGGAAGTTCAAGGCAGTTTGGAAATACTCATGTGAGGTTGGATGTTTCCAAAGCTTAGGTAGGGTATTTCAGTGTATTCGTCAATAGCTTTAGCTTTATAATTAGACATCTGGCTTCATGTCTTACTCTGCCATTTACTGGCTGCGAGAACTGATACAAGTTGCACTCTGTATCTCAATGTCTAAATAGTACCCACTTCATAAAGATGCTTTATTGAGTCATTTAATTTATGTAAAGCACTTAACACACTGGCATTTAGTAATCAGTCAATAACAGCTAGGAGTTACTCTTCAGAGGAACCATAAGTAGCCATTAGAAGTAGAGAAGCAGGCTATTGTAATAATATTATCTTCATTGAATATAGCAGAATTTAGCTTTTAACCCTTTTGTATATCTATATGATCCATTTTATCTACATTAACTGGGGTGGTTGAATATTCTGCTTAACTAAGGTACATCATTTATGCTACACAGAGATTAAAACTGTTCATTGGCTTTCATTACTTGTAGGAAAAAAGGCCCCAAAATCTAGCTCTGCATGACCCGGTTTCTGCCTGCCTCTTCATTTTCATCTCTTACTGCTCTTCCCTCTCAGTTTCTGTGTTGCAGAAGTGCTGGTCTTTCAGGTCCTCCAGTTCCTTGTCCCATCTGTCGCAAGACTTTGCAAAGGCAGTTTCCTTATCTTGTCCACACCTCTCCACTCCCTTTCCAATCCAATAGCAAAGCATATACCTAGTAAATCCCCACTCGTCTTTTTTTTTTTTTTTTAAGATTTTATTTATTTATTTGACACAGAGAGAGAAAGCACAAGTAGGCAGAGAGGCAGGCAGAGAGAGAGGGAGAAGCAGGCTCTCCACTGAGCAGGGAGGCGGACGTGGGGCTCGATCCCAGGACCCAGGGATCATGACCCGAGCCGAAGGCAGCCGCTTAACTGACTGAGCCACCCAGGCGCCCCTCCCCACTCGTCTTTGACACTTCTTCAGGGAAACTTTCCCTGTCTCCACCCCACTACTATGCTGGGCAAGCCTCCTTTCTTATAAGATCTCATGGCATTCTGTAATTTATTTATTTATTTTTATTACGGTGATGTTGCACAATTCTGGAATTCTGCACTTTTAATTTTTCTTCAGAACACTTATCATAGTTTTAAAGTATATATTTGGAGGATTGTTCACTTCCCCACTTGAAAGCTGAAACTATGTCTGCTTCACCCATTACTTTGTTCCTGCCACAGTGCCTGGTGCATTTAGACTCTCAAATATATATATTTTTTGAATAGTCTCCCGAGCGTCAGGATCCCTGTTCTGTGCCTGACTGGAGCCCCACGTGACCCCGCAGTTTGATTTGTAGGAATTGTGTTAAGAGAGTAGTCTAAAGAAGGAGGGATCTTGCTTGCAATTAAAATGTAGAAATAGGTAAAACACTTGGTGGCTGAGTATGGGGATGTAGCAGGTACTGTGGTGTGATGCCCAATTTTCCTCTTTTAGAAAAGGTACTCGTCCCTCCAGATGCTGAGAATTTTGATGGCTGATGCCTCTCTCAGCTTAGACCCTCTATAGGAATTGCCCTCAGCACAGAGAGCCACCCACCTAAGGCATACCCCTTCCTGAAAGCAGCCCACATCCAGTGACAGGTTAATTGGGGGGTATGTGCTCCACCTTTTGCCTCAATGTGGAACAATTCTGAAAGGCCATTCCAGGTCACCATGGGATTGGCTGAGGGCACTGTCTGAATTGCATTAACTATTCAACTCCCTCCACCTCAGCCTGCCTCCCTCAGTCCTCACAGGTGCTGTTCTTCAGAGCCCCCCCCCCCCCAACCACCTGCACTCAAGTCTCAAGAGTCTATTTCCTAGGGAACACAGACCCACAACTGGGCGTGAGGGTGAGGGAGGAGTCTATGGTAGCTGCTCCATTTCTGGCTTGAGACAGCACATGATGCCATCCACTGAGATGAGGAGCACAGGAAAACAATAATATACAGAAATTGAAGCAGGTTTGCTGAAAAAGGTAAGTTTTAGAGGTGTCAAGGCTGAGGTTCCAGTGGGATATCCAAGAGTCTGAAGCTCAGAAGAAAGATCTAGGCTAGAGGTATGGAATTAGGGTCATTGACACTGCAAAACAGTGACATGAAAGAGCTCACCTATGAAAAGAGAGTGAAAGAAACAGGACTGGTGTGACCTGGGAACCAGAAGAGGAAGGCAGGACAAGGAAGACAAATTTATGGCAGATAAAGAGTTATTACAGGTAGGAAAACGAGGAGTGTGAGTATTATGGATACCAGTGGGAGCGCAGAGGGGTTTACAGAGGTTTCAGGCAGATGTGTCAGGTGTGGAGAGCGCAGCACGGAAATGTGTGTTCATTGTATCTAATGGCACTTGCTGGGGACAGTTTTAGTGGAGTGGGTACAAGAAGCGAGGTTCCAGTGATGTAAATGGGGTAGGAGGGAAGAAGAGATGGATATGGTAACCTTTTACAGTTTTCATGAGGTAGGAAGAACGAGGAGACGTAGAGACAGCAGTGAGAACCCAAGACAACAGAAGGATACTTATATATAAATGATGGGGGAGATGGGCTGAAAGAAAATGTGCAGTTAGAAAAGTATAAAGTGGAGGCTACAGGAGTAACTAGAAGTTCTTGAGAAAGTGAAAGAGGATTGAACACACAAGATGAATCTTGGAGAAGTGGAGCCAAATTACTAACACGGAAGGAAAATGAGTAGACATCGGGGGAGGTGACAGTAGCTACTAATTATTTATGCTCTTTAAGTACCAGGAACTTTTAGTACTTTCTTCAACCCTCACAACAAATCTTCAAGTAGAATACCACCCCACCTGTCCCGAGCAGGTGCTGCGAAAGGGGCGGGACCTCGGTTCTGATAGGCTCCCTGCCTTCCTGGAGCCCTGCCCAGTCCCCCAGGTAGGCGGGTAAGCACACGCTTCCGGGCAGGCGGGCCGTGGAGGGGAGTGCTCTCCAGAACCGAGTTTGTTCCAGAAGCCACCCCTCACCATCTTGAAACAGGTTCTACAAGGAAGCAGGAGGAGTGAAGACTGCGTTTCTCGAAGGGGGCGACAGGGGCGGGGAAGATGGACGCGGAATACGGGCTGGATGACGCATGCGCGCTGCAGGCGCGACGGAGAAGCGGGGCCGCTTCAGTGCGCAGGCGCCGCGATGCGGCAGGGCGTCTGTCTCCCGAGCGTCAGGGTCCCTGTTCTGCGCCTGACTGGAGCCCCCACGTGACCCCGCAGTTTGATTTGTAGGAATTGTGTTAATAAAAAATTGGTAGCGATCTAACCATCTACCAATAGGGAATTCGTTAATGAAAATACAATTATGTACTTATGATGGAATAGTCTGCGGTTCCACCCGTACAACCCAGAAGTTTAGAGAGAGAGTGTGTGTTGGTCCGTTTACAGTCTAAGACCAGTATTCTTTTCTTGAGCTGGTATTATGGCTGACAGCCACGCTGTTAATTCAAAGCTTTGTGCGTGGGCAAGAGCAGTTACTTTCCCATAGGTGAAATCAGATGTAGGAACCAGTTGCAGTTATGAGGAGACCAATGATGAATGAGTTCTCCCTGCGCCAGGTGGGTCTGTGGTAGGGAGCCAGCGTGCTGGCTGGCCGATTTGCTCCTCTTTTAGAAGGCTCTCCTTAAGGATAAGAACTCTCCTAAAGGGCCCTTCTCAGGGGCAAGGGGTCCTCAGCAGAGGCGGCAGGAGCTGTACTGTTAGATGCCGACGTTGAGCGGCTTGCTGGAGGAGAGGCACTGCAGGAGGAACCTATGAAAGTGCTCCACGAGAAAAAGAATCAGCCCTGAGGATTTGCTGGAAGTCACCACTGTTTCCCATATTTCCCAGGTGGGAGTCAAGACAGTAATCCACTGCGATTCCTCAACTGCAAACTCTCCGAGGGATCCTGCGGAGGTCCCCTCCGCTAAGCTTCAAGTTAGAGGCAAGCCTCTCATACCCAACATCCTTGGTTGGGAGATCAGCAGGGCTCCAAAGAAATCCTCCACCCTCTTCCAAACTATACTTTTACCCTTTTATATCTTCTTTATGGGCAGGATGATGGTTTCAAGGTTTTTAGCCAAGTCCTCCTTTGCAAACTCACCTCCAGGATGGTCTGTTTCACTACTGATTCATGCCTCCAAATATTTTGATATATTGATCAATGCCATCAAAATATGGTTTTGATGCTACAGCATTATCCGAATCAATCTGCAGGGAGCAAGGAAAACTTTCATGGAATAAAGGAGCTTGGTCAGCTCTGTGTCAGAAACCAAGGCTATCCCTGGATTCAGAGTTGTCCAAATTCCAGTTCCACTGAACAAGCAGAGCTCAATTCTTTTTTTTTCTCCCAAGTTTTTATTTAAATTCCAGTTAGTTAACAGTTTAAATTCCAGTTAGTTGTTAGTTTCAGGTGTAGAATTTAGTGATTCATCACTTACATGCAATACCCGTGCTCATCACAAGTGCTCTCCTTACAAGCAGAGCTCAATTCTAAACTAGCTCTTTTTCAGTGCACTTCCTGTGGGTGCCCTTACATTGAGAGAGCTGAGATCAAAGAAGTGCCAGCAGAGGGACACTGTGTTCTTTTCCCACAGATCATCTCAGGCATGTCTTATAACTTCTTTAGCCACTCTCAGATAATAAAAAGTCCTTGAGTCACTTTCAGACCCAAGAGTAATCTTTGAGTAATTAAAATTCCAGTCCAGTGTTATATAATGACTTTACTCATCTAAAAGCTTCTGTCCACCTTTATTTCAGGCCTGGTGAAAAAAGTATCAAACCACGTAGAAGGGTTTATTACAAAATTGCTGCCCCACTCCTCTCCCCCACTCAGTTCCACTCCCCAGAAGGAGCCATTATAACTGTTTGTTTTGTTTTTAGTAAATTTTAGCTTTGACAAATTTACTTCAACCCTGGCTTCTCAAGCAGTATTCAAGTTCTACCATCTGGTGATATTAATGCTTCAGAGAAATGAGGGGTGACTCCTTACAGACAAGCTGTGGCACTTTACCCCCTTCACCTGGACCCTGCCCCCCCGATCTTGAAACAGCAGGTGAATTGAAAGCCTGTATGAAGCCCCAGAAGCCCAGGCTTGCTGTCTGTTAAAATAATAATAATAATAATAAAGAGATCATTCATTTAAAAGCTTTTTAAAAATAGGAATGATAGTTTGTTACAAATCATGCTCACTTTTTTCTAGTAACTTTTTAGACCTAAAGGCCTGCTTTGGCAAGCCTGGCTGTGGTAGTGTTTGCATGGATTAGGTGTAGATTGATTGTACCTGATGTGTTTGGTAAGCCTGGCAAGTCTGTCTCTTGGGAGCAATACTACTCCTCTGCCTTTTGTCTGCAAAGAATTGTCTCAGTGCAGCTAATGCTGTCAGTCTCTTGTCCTAGGACCCATGACAGCTGACTCTCCTTTCTCTCTCTCTCAGCCATGCTTTCTAAGGCAGCGCTTCTGCAAATCCAGTGAGCACAGGGACATAAACCACGCTATTTGGTGTCTTTTCTGTAGTCCATGGTGGAACACACTAGTGTATTCTTTTTTTTTTTTTTTAAAGATTTTATTTATTTCTTTGTCAGAGAATGAGAGGGAACACAAGCAGGGGGAGCGGCAGGAAGAGGGAGAAGCAGGCTCCCTGCTGAGCAGGGAGCCTGATGTGGGACTCCATCCCAGGACCCTGGGATCATGACCTGAGCCCAAGGCAGACCCTTAACCGACTGAGCCACCCAGGCATCCCCATACTAGTATATTCTGTCCAGCACCTTATAGGTTATTATCACGTTCTCCACTCTCTCTCCTCCTCTCTCTCTACTACTTAGTACCTCCTACACTGGCCGATTTGCTCCTCTTTTAGAAGGCTCTCCACATAGAGGCCAATCAGCTTCAGATCCACTGTGCATTTGTAACTGAGCCAAATGAAAGTTTGTCAGCTCCATGTACCCTGAGCCAATAAAGGACTGACATCAAGCTTTTGTAGTGAAGAAAGATAGGCTATATATTGGTATGGAGAATGAGGGACTAAAGTCTCAAACTCCCCAGTGGCTTACAAATGAGGGTTTTTTTTTTTTTTTTAAGATTTTATTTATTTGTGAGAGAGAGAATGAGAGACAGAGAGCATGAGAGGGAGGAGGGTCAGAGGGAGAAGCAGACTCCCCGCCAAGCAGGGAGCCCGATGCGGGACTCGATCCCGGGACTCCAGGATCATGACCTGAGCCGAAAGCAGTCGCTTAACCAACTGAGCCACCCAGGCGCCCCAAATGAGGGTTTTTAAGGGCAAAATTTGAAGAAGGGGTCTCCTGAGAAGGTGGACGCTATTGATTGCAGGTCTGTATAGTCATGTTAACAGATGTTACTTAGCTTCTGGTGCCCCTTCATCTGGTGCCCCTTCATCAGACCTGTTCTATCTCAAGAGACTTGGAATCTGAAAAATATCTTTATTTCTTATGTTAGAGATTTTATTAGGTACATGTGGTGCTCATGTGTTCAGGATAGCGCCGATTTGCTGCCTGTACGTGCCCATACTAACTACTTATATGTGTGTAAGCTAGCATGGTTGCATTTCTTCATGTTCCTTTGAATGATAAGCAAGCATTACTATCTCTTGGGCCTGGGTCTGTGTCCTTTCCGGCCAAGCCTGGGGAGTATATAACCTCTAATGTTCTTTCATCCAAACTAACAAGATGGATGCTGGTTTCAAATTGCCTGCTCTGCTGGGTCCTTTAAGTATTTTTCTGTTACCAGCAGGCACGATGCTAAACTTCGTCAGTAGAGGGCACTGGAGAAACACTGGAGGAGGAAAGGCTTTTCTTTCCTCGTTGGGATGTCCTGCTCTCCAGGGTCTCCTACATCGTGCATGGGCTTTCCAGTGCCCAGCTTCTCCAGGACCAGGTTCCTGAGCCCAGCTTCTGTAGTTCGCTCTGGCCAGCAGTGCCTAGCAGCCAGAAACTTCTCATGGGCCCCCCACCTTAGGTAGTTTCATGGTGGAGTGCCTCCAGAGAATTACCTCCCTTTGAAGGGCTGCCCCTGGTACCCAGAGGGGGCATTTGCTGCAAGTTGCAGCATTGTGACTTCTCTGGGGCATCCCGGGAGCCACAGAGGTTCCCTCTCCAGCAAGGTCTGGGGCTCAGCCCTGGGAGTAGGGAGGCCCCTGCTTGGGGTGTGGCTGCTCCTTCTGTCTGCTATGCCTATATTTTTTAGAGTTCTCCTCATTATTTCAATCTCCTGTTAAATAGTAAGTCTTGATTTAAGTTTTCCCTGTTCAAATTACTGTGTAGTTTCCGTATCCTGACTGGACCCTGACTGATGCGTTCAACCTTTTTGAAATGTAAACCTGGTTTTGTCACTCCTCCTTGTTTAAGACCATGTTATGGTTTCACTCTGCTTATAGGATAAAGAAAACCCCCTCATTTTCATGGTTTCTGAGGCTCTGTCCAATCTATCCTCTCTTTCCCTCCTTGGCCTTATCTCATACCAGAGTCTTCCTTGCTTTCCTCCTGTGGCAGAGTTTTTATGGACACTGTTCCCTTTCCCTGAAATCATCTTCCCTCACTTTCTCACCTGGGAAATCCCTGTTCCTATTCAGGCCTCATGTTAATCATCTCATTTTCTGGGAAACTTTCTCCACTTTCCCTGTCTAGGTTGAGTCTCTTGTATTCACTTGCAGGGCAGCATGTAAGGCTCCTTCAGACCATTTTCCATGGTTGTAACTTTACGTATGTTGTACAGTTTTTTTTTTTTGAGAACCATCTGCAGTCCTACAGATTGTAAACTCCTTGAGGACAAGGGACTGTGGCTTTTTTTGCTCCTGTATGGCCCTTGCATCTAGCACATGTGGCTGAGTGCCTGTTAGAAAGCAGGCATTCCACCTCGAGCAGTGTCTTGGTGCAATGATTTCCCTTTCCTTAGTCCAATCTGCCACAAGATGGCAGGCTAAGACACTCTGGTACTTCATTTCCTTTGCGATAAGAAGTGGTGCTTCAGGCTGAAATGACTTTCTGGGCCAGAAGAGGATCCCTTAAAAGTGAGATTGAGTCACATATTACAGAAGATTTCTCTGAAAATGCCCTCTGCATCTGCACTTCTTTACGGAGTCTGAGGAACAATCTGGAATGCTAATAAGCAAGACAAAGGAGAGATTCTTGTTTGCTTGCCTGAGGTGCTATTTTTCTAGAGAGCGGTTCTAGAAAACAAGACCACTGACCTCTGACTCATGTGGGAAAAAAGGTGGGAAGTATTTACTGCCCCTCTCCTCATACTTTGTTTTGCATTAACTGTGATTTCTAGAGGAAAAGTCAGCAAACTATGGCCCGAGGGCCAAATCTGGCTCTCTGCCCGTTTTTTTGTAAATGAATTTAATTGGAACCAGCCATATCCATTTGTTGACATATTGTCAGTCTTTTGCACAACTGTGAATAGTTGTGACAGAGACCATATGGTCAGCCAAGCCAAAAATATTTACTATTTGGCCCTTTAAGACAAAATCGGGGGAATTTTGGTCTAGAGGAATGTAAACATTTAGAAGCCTTAATATTTGGTTAGCATTGAGCTGTATTTTCATAAAAAGTAGTGATTTGAGGGGCGCCTGAGTGGCTCAGTCGTTAAGCATCTGCCTTCGGCTCAGGTCATGGTCCCAGGGTCCTGGGATCCAGCCCCGCATCGGGCTCCCTGCTCGGCGGGAGGCCTGCTTCTCCTCTCCCGCTCCCCCTGCTTGTGTTCCTGCTCTCGCTGTCTTTCTCTCTGTCAAATAAATAAATAAAATATTTTTTTTAATTTATTCATTTGAGACACAGAGATACAGAGAGAGAGAGAGAGAGAGAGAAAGCATGAGCAGGGAGAGAGGCAGAGGGAGAGGAAGAAGCAGGCTCCTCGCTGAGCCAGGAGCCCGATGTGGGGCTCGATCTCAGGACCCTAGGATCATGACCTGAGCTGAAGGCAGACGCTTAACCATCTGAGCCACCCAGGTGCCCCATAAATAAAATCTTAAAAAAAAAAAGTAGTGATTTGATCTTTTGGGGAAAGATCTATCTTTCTTTCCAAGAAGCAAACATTCTGGATGGGGATGATATGTATTCCTTGAATTTTCTTAGAAGTTTTACCCATATGGGCGCCTGGGTGGCTCAGTTGGTTAAGCGACTGACTTCTGCTCAGGTCATGATCCCGGAGTCCCGGAATCGAGTCCTGCATCAGACTCCTTGATCGGCAGGGAGTCTGCTTCTCCCTCTGACCCTACCCCCCTCTTGTGCTCTCTCTCTCACTCTCTCTCTCTCTCAAATAAATAAAATCTAAAAAAAAAAGAAATTATACCCATGTAAGTCAGAATTATATTTATTAATTCTTTTCAGGAATTACACATTTAAGTGTGCTATATCTTTTCTTTTTTTAAGTAGAAAATATGGGCATATGTGGTGTAAATTCTTTGTAGTTTCTTAGCATGCTTTCCCATAGGAAGACTAATAAGTCACTGTTATAGTAATTATTTCATTTGTCAAGATACCAACCAAAGGCCCTGTAGCTATTTACCTTTCATTCAGTAAATATTCTTGTGATGAATGGTTTGGCTTATGTTGGGGAGGAAAGATATTATTCTACCTTTCAAGTTCTTTTGGCTGGTCTAGGAATTAAGTTGACATGAGACAGATTAATAGGAAAAAATGAAATTTAATTACATATACATGGGGAATCTGCATAAAAATGAGATTCCAAAGACAATCAGGAAAAATGAGGTTTATATGTCATTCTGGCCTAAGGAGAAGGGGGTAGGGGCCTGGGGCTTCTAAGGGAAGGAATGCAATTCACAAGAAGCATAGAAAGAGTAAATTTTTGGTAAACACATTTGTTGGGCCATATGGAAACAATGGGACATAGAGTGGATTTAGATCAAGTGGGCCTTGCTAGGTTCCTCCCTGTCTACCATATCTTGTTCATATTACACTATAGGTATCCATGGTGATGGCTCCTTTCCTGAAGCAGGTCCTCTATCTAAATTCTTTGGGGCAGTTACAAGGGAGGCAAAAAAAGAGAAGAACTTCTTGAGTCTTCTATTTCTTAAAAATAACCTGAAATAATCCACATGCCAAGGAGGCATATGTTGGGATAGCAAATTTTGCCCCCTACACTTATTTAAGAGTTTGTAAGTGCCCAGACATTGCTAAGTCAGAATCACGTGAATTCATTTTACAGGTTCTAAATAGTAAAATACATTTTCTACAGATTTTCCTGACAAAACATTTTAGGTAAAGATAGTGGATAGTCCTTACAGTTTCTTAGTGCTCTTATACTTACAAAAACAGGCAAATCAGAACCAAGGTAATTAGTTTTAAGCACACACAGATGAGATGAGCTGTCCCTTATTAGATCCCTTTAGTGTAGGCAGATGATTGCTCTGGCCCAGTGGGGAGGTCTCTTTTTGGCAAGGTCTGCAGAAAGGAGCTGCCAGAAGGGAAAATTCTCTGCTTATGAGTATTGGTGGAGAACAAGGCAGGTAGGCTGTCCTCCCTCCTCATCACTGTACATTTTTTTGCAGAAAGTTTTTCAGGCATGTATGGGAAACCCATCTTTATGGCAAGGTAGTTATGGAATAGGATTTCCTCATCTACTTAAGAAGGGCATTGGGGGTGGAGGTGGTGGTTGGCTTAGTGGGTAGAGCATGTGACTCTTGATCTTGGGGTTGTGGGTTCTGATGTAGTTTTTGAATGTAGGTGAGGTCCAGAGCCGACAGCCAAGAAAGAATTCTTGAGACGTCTTTGGTGCAAAAAAAGGTGATTTTATTAAAGCACGGGGACAGGACCTGTGGGCAGAAAGAGCTGCTGCACTGGGGGCACGAGGAGAGGCCCATTATATACTTTTAAGTTGTGTTTCTGTGTGTGTGTGTGTGTGTGTGTGTGTTTTATGCTCCTTAGTTGTCCAGCCTCAAGGCATGGATTTTCCCTTTGAAGCCCAAATACTGGGTCTGTGTACTTATGCTGCAGAACACTGCAACGTGGTCATTTATCAGGTTCACCTCCCCAAGTCTGTTCTGGGCTTCAAAGGAATTGTTACAAGCACCACAAATTCATGTTGGTTGTTGCTTATTGCCTTTATCTGTCCTTACAGGATTGTAGGGCTTCTGTCTGGTGCTTGACGCTTTCCCTGGGACTGCTGTGTTACTGGTCATACTCTATGGTTCCTGGACCATTGTCTCCTGAGAAATGAGGCTGCATAATATCCCTCCCCAACTACAAATACATTCACTCTCTTAATTTCTTGAATCTTAGTTAAAACAAAGCTTAGCCTTTAATAAAAATGTACTAAAGACTTTGAGATGGAGAAAACAAAGTATCTCCCTGTCACTCCTTGACCCACTGAAATTGGGCTTCTGTCTCCTTTCCCTCAGTTTTTAAGAACATACCAAAGTTAAGAGAAAAGTGTAATGAATTGCTATGTACCATTACCCAGACTCAACAATTACCTATCTTTTGTCAATCACATTTCATTTATTTCATTTATCTTTTTCCCTTTCTAGATCATTATAAAGCTAATTCTAGACATCATGTCATGTCATTTTACCCATAAATGCTGTAGTATACATCTCTAATAAATAATGACATTTAAATATATATTTTACACATCACCATCACATCATCACACTTATCAAAATGTCACCATGTCATCTAATGCGCAGTCCTTACTCAAATTTCCCCGCTTGTCTTAAAAAGGTCTGTTTACAGTCATTGGCCAAATGAAGACCAGACAAGGTCACATGGGTAGGGGATAAGGTATCTTCTTTTCCCTTCTCCTGTTCCAGCTTCTCCTCCTTTTTCCCCCTCTCCTTCCTCACCGCCTCTTTGGAAATAACAGCTTTTAACATTTATTTAAAATTTGCAAACAGGAAAAAGTGAGGGAGCATCTGCAGGCAAAAGCTAGATGTCTTAAATAATGAGTTTTCTGGGTTACCTTTAATTCATGAGTATAACTCAATATTCCCTGTGACCTCCTTCCTTTCCTGTTTTGGGATCCACAGAGGAGGGAAGTGTTTGTAGTGATAAGAATACTTATAGCATACATTCGAACAGTGACGTAAGCAGACTTTGTGCAAATAGGAGAATTAATGACAAGATGAAGTATACATTTGAATGGAGATGCAAATATACCTTTTGAAAAATAAGAGAAGTCATAGTAAGGAAGATTAAGTGTGCATCTGAAAGGAACTTCAGATATATATATATTCTTAAATAGTGTCTTTAAAAAGAAACACATGTAAAATTTAGTCTCTATATATTTATATATATAAATTTAGTCTATATATAAAGACTTCTTTAAGAAAAGAAGTCATGATTATTTCCATGGTTTAGAACTTTTATTTTTAATTTAATGAATTTATTTTGTAAAGATTTTATTTCCAAATAATCCCTACACCTAACATGGGGCTAGAACCCACAACTCTTGAAATCATGAGTTGTATGCTCCACCAACTGAGCCAGCCAGGCACCCCATATAACTTTTAGAATAAGAGATACAAAACTCTTTTGATTATGGCCATGCTTTTTCTCATTATTCTCCCTCCATGTAAGGTCCAATCTGTATACTTACAGCTATATGTTTGCTAGGCTGTAATTATACTGTAAGAGACCCTTGAGGGACGTTATGATAATTTAACAGTTCTACCCATATCCCCTTCTGCTTTGGCTACACTGTAGACAGAGTGATCTTTTAGGGTAAATAATATAATATATTCACCCTTTGTAAGTGGCTTCCAATTGCACTCAGAATAAAACCAACATCTTTTAGCGTGGCTTACAAGGCCTTGATGGTTCACCCCCTGCCTCTCTCTCTCTAGTTTTATTAAAAAATTTTTTTTTCTATTTATTTTTTAAAATTAATATATAATATATTATTTGTTTCAGGGGCACAGGTCTGTGATTCATCAGTCTTACACAATTCACAGTGCTCACCATATCTCTCCAGTTTTATTTTAGACCATTTTTATTTTCTTTCTTTTGCTTTAGGCACAATGTCCTTTTTATAGTTTCTACAGAATGTCATGCTCCCTCCTGCTACAAGCCTTTGCCCAGGCCATGTTTTCTGATTGGAATACTTTCCTCATCTCCCACCTTCCACTTAAGTTGAGTGACTTCTTTGTTAGAGAACCATATTCTTCTCTTACAGAGCACTTATCCAAGTCTGAGATCATCAATTCATTAATGTGATTATTTGGTTACATCTGTTTTCCCCAGTCAGGTTGTGCATTATACAGCATATATGAATGGTGGCCCTTCCCTGCTAGACCACAAACATCCAGAAAGTAAGGGCAATGTCCATATTTATATACCACTTCTATACCCAGCACATAGAACTCAATCTATATTCATTAATTGAAAAAATAAATAGCTACCAGAATGACCTTATTCAGGCTCATTTCTCTAGCTTAAAAAAAATTAAAGTTCTTTAAGTTTCTGTGACTCATTTTATGTATAACTTATTCTTGCTGGTAGTGATATTCTATAAAGTTGCCTCAAACACTGAATTAGCCAATACTGCAGCATTGCTCATAGGACAAATACAGGGTTAGGTTCCTGTGAGCCTCTGGTCACATTTTTGTCAACTGATCAATATATAACCTTGTTTTACATGTGTTTCTATTTAAAGACACTATTTAATATCATTGTTGATTTGTTAATATTGAACCTGTAGCTAGCAGCACTGTAACTCACGTCTGAATGAAGCTTGCCTGTTACACGTATTTTCTGCATCAGGCACATCACAACCTTCTTGCATGTAGGAACACTATACAGCACTTCAGCCCTATGTTTGGGGCCCGTGTGAAATCACCAACAAAAAGCACAAAAATGTGAAAAAGATGGCACTAAGTAAACCATGAAAAGGACCTTTGTTTGTAGTAGGAGAGGTAAAACAAGAACGCAGAATGTCGTCTGTTTACCCTCATCTAAGAACATGAACGTTGGGCAACTCAAAATTTTCCTCGCTTTTTGAGTATCAGTGAATGATTGCAAGAGTTCCCTGAGTATTGATTTTGGGGTTACAAATAAATTTTGGCAAATAGACAAATTTGCAAATATGGAACCAAGAATAATGAAGATCAACTGTATATGTGTATATAACAAAATATATACTATATATATTTTACATATATTTAGCTGTATAACTAATTAGATAAATAATATAGAAAATATATAAAATACATAATAACACAATTGTCACTATCTTTTTTTTTTTTTTAATATTTTATTTATTTATTTGAGAGAGAGAGAGCACATGAGAGGGGGGAGGGTCAGAGGGAGAAGCAGACTCCCCGCCGAGCAGGGAGCCCGATGCGGGACTCGATCCCGGGACTCCAGGATCATGACCTGAGCCAAAGGCAGTTGCCCAACCAACTGAGCCACCCAGGCGCCCGCAATTGTCACTGTCTTATAGTGTTCAACTATTTGGCAATATATTGTATGCATGTCAGTAAGCATTCTTCTATAAAATATATTCTAAATGGTGTTTCCCAGACCAAATTTAAATGTGCGCTAGGTTATAAGGATTCTGTGGGAAGTCAGTTCGGGAAATGCTGATGTCAAGAAATTCTCTACGTCTGTGGCACTTGAAAAAAGCCAGTGCCTCAGACTCTCAGAGATAAGCTTTGACGGGAACAGGGTTACCGGTGCCAAAACAGAGGCGAGAAGGAGCCTCCCGTTTACAGCTGTATATTTTGTCTTTGTCGGTTACTTTGCTTTCCCAAGCTCTCAGAGCTGTACTCTGCAGCGGTCCCCCCCTTCTCTGCGGTTTTGCTCTCGAGGTCTTAGCATCCCGTAGCGGACCGCCCTGGTCCGGAAGCGGATGCTCCTCCTTCTGACGTAGCCTCACGTTAATTACGTCACAACGCTGGCGTCACTCACCGCTCTGTATCTCATCACAGGGGCGTTTTATCATCTCACGTCGTTACAAGAAGGGTGAGTACAGCAAGATAAGGTTTTGAGAGAGAGGCAGTAGTCACATAACTTTTATTGTTACAAGTGTATATTTTATTGTTATAAGTGTATGATGTAACTGTTGTTAGAAGCGTTCTATTCTTTGTTATTGTTCTTAATCTCTTAATGTGCCTAATCTGTAAATTTAACTCTAGCATAGGTATGTGCGTATAGGAAAAAACACAATATATACAGGATTCAGTACTGTCAGGAGTTTCAGGCACCCAGTGGGGGTCTCAGAATGCATCCCCCATGGATAAGGGAGACTACTGGACCTCATTGGATGAGGCACAGTTTGATTTCTTTTTTTCTAAGATTTTTATTTATTTATTTATTTGAGAGAGAGAGAGAGAGAGAGCACAAGCAGGAGGAGCAGCAGCAGAGAAGCAGACTCCCCGCTGAGCTGGGAGCCCGATGCGGGAGTCGATCCCGGGACTCCAGGATCATGACCTGAGCCAAAGGCAGTCGCTTAACCAACTGAGCCACCCAGGCGCCCCACAGTTTGATCTTTGTGATAAACATTGACGAATATGATGGCACAAAATCAGGGTTGCCCGTTTTTCTCATATATTGCACAGATTTTACACGCAGCTTTCACCTGAAAACACATAATGTAAAATTCAGTAAATACCTTGGTTCAGTCAGTGCTTCTGCTTCAGTTCATTAAATTTTGCATCCCTACAGGCCTGGTTCTGGGACCCCTCATGGCGTGTCTCCGTAGGCATGTAACAGGAACTTAATTTGACAAGAAACCATGGACTGTCTTCAGTTCAAATAATTTCAAAATCGCTTATCAGATGACTCTTTTGGAAATGTCAATAATTTCTAAACTGCCAGAACTATAATATAAACAGTGCTACAACATACATTGTTAGTCATGGAGGTAATTTCTAGTTCTAGTAAAACAGACTTCAGGGAAGTTTGTCGTGGTGACATGTTTTTCCACTTGAAATTGCTAAAGACTTCATGACAGCCCATGCTGGTCCGCAGCCTGGCATTGGATTGGTCTCATTTCCTGAGACCCATGCATTAGGGATCACATCTGGTATGTTAAAGCATTATCTAATCATGGGTGCAATATCATTTCAACCACATACAACTTCTGACAGTGACTATGTATAAGTTTTGCCTTTTAGAATTTACATTCTCTCCCTGCTCCCGTATTTTTTCTTTAACCTTGGAATTGGAAAAAAACCCTCAATTACTCTAGTTGAGCATATTCTCATGGTATGGTTTTTATGTGCTTTGTTTAATATTCTGTAATTATTCAAGAATCAAAACCTAACAGATAATGTGAGTTGGTCATTGTGCTGTCCTGATTTTTTTCTATATTTATGTCCTAAATCCAGATGCCAAGAAAAATAAATTGCAGATGCAAAAATTGATAATGAAAAAAACTCCCTGTAAGAACCCACAGGATACGACCAAAATTGCAGAGACAAATCCATGGCCTTAATACTTCCCTTATTAAAGGAGAATGAAAATAAATAAAATTAAACAGAATTAAAAGGTAAACTCTAAAAAGCTCTTATGAATCAATATGAAAATGTACAAATATCCCAGAAGAAAAATGGATGAAAGAAGGGCTGTCAAAAAGGCAGCCTATTTGCAACCAATTTTAGGTCCCCAGAAAGGAAAGACTAAAACATTTTTGGATGGTCCTGTTGGAGGAGGCCATGGGGGGACGTGACTGCCGGCTGACCCACAAGCTGGATGTGGACAGTTGGAGGCTCCTCACCCCCTCCCCTTCCCTTGGGTTGTACGATCTGCCCCATCTGCTCACCATTCCCACAGCGGTGGTATACGGGAGGGAACCCCGTGAAGGCCTCTATATAAACTTAAGATTCTGGAGGGCTGGTGTGGAGATCTCTTTGCCTTGCGGCTATCCAAGACAAGCCTCCTCAGGACGTTCCCTTGCTTTTTAAACCTGTCACCCGCCAATCTGGAGTGGCCTCTTTCTTCTGTCTCTCCTCACCCTGCATTTGCAAACGAACAGGTACTTGCTTTGGAACCCCTTGACCACCAGGACTGTGTGATTTCTGCCAGTTATCTTCCTTTTCTTCTGCTCTGGTAAAAGATGCGAAAAGGCAACTTATAAAAGGACAATTACAGATGCCAATAGATCTAATAAGTGTTCATACTTATTAAAGAGTAAATATAATGCAAAGTAAATGTAATAGTGATCTGCCACTTTGTCCTACCAAATTGGCAAAAATATAAAAGGATAATATCCAGGTGGCCAAGGGTGTAGGAAAATGAGTATTTATATACTGTCTGTGGAAGCGTAAGCTGATTCAGCTTTTCTGAAGGACAATTGGACCCTATGCATCATGAATCTCTCGATCCATTAATTTCATGTTCAGGATTTTATCCTGAGGAAATTAGGGATGTGTGTAAAGGTAGATAAGGATTTCTTGCGGTGTTTGTAAGAGGGGAACACAAACTACCATGCGGTCATTAAACATACTCATTGCTGTCATTCTCAAACATTTACTAGATCCAAGATGTTATACTAAGTAAATTTAATATCCCATCTATGAGGTCAGAATTTTAAAAACTGTGGTATGAAGAGGTTATATAATTTATCAAAGGTCACATGGTTAAAAATTAGTAAAGCTTAAATAAAACTCCAATCTTTACTATAATGAATGTCCTCTATCCCTGAACAAGTATACTTAATGACATAAGGAAATGTTTGTAATCTATTGCTATATGAAAAAAATACCAGGCTATATTAATTTCTCTAATAGATATAGGACTCTTCAGATTTTCTGATACTTTTGCTGAGTTATGTTTTTCTAGGAATTAGTCCACTTAGTTTATTATTTCAAATTTTTTGGCATAAAGTTGTTAATGTCTGTAGATACCGTAATAATGTCCATTTTTATTCCTGATTTTTGCCTTTTTTCTTGGTCTTGGTGGGGCTTGTTAGTTTTTGTAGGCCTTTCAAGGAAGTAACCTTTTGCTTTTTTGATTTTCTTATATGGTTGTTTTTTATTTAATTAATTTCTGATCTTTGTTTTTTCCTCTCTTCAGCTTTTTTGGGTTTAATTTTACATCCTTTTTCGTACGGACTTCATAAGATGAGTGCTGAGATCATTGATTTTTAGACTTTCTCAATTTTCTTAGATGCACATTTAAGGCCGTGAATGTCCTTCTAAGTGCGGTGTTAGTTCTTCATCTGTAAAAAATGAATGTGTAGTTTAAAGAAAATTATTGTCATTCATCTTAAATATTTTTCGCTTTCATTATCTTCTTTAATCCATGAGCTATTTAGAAGGTCATTGGTTAATGTCCAAACATATGGGGATTTTTTGGTTATCTTTTTAGTATTAATTATTAGTTTAATTCCACTGCAGTTAATCAGGACATGACATGTATTACTTGAATCTAAAATTGATTGAAACTTGATTTTTGCCTCAGATTTGAGACAGTTTGGTAAATATCCTGTGGTATTTGAGAAGAATGTGTAGTTGACTCTAGTTGGGTGTTCTGCTCTTGATCTGTCCATTACGTCATTTGTTAATCTTGTCCAAACCTATATCCTTACTGATGTCATATTTGTTTTTTCTATGAGTTACTGAGAAGAATGTGTTCAAGTCTTGTAACCGTGATGTGGATTTTTCTATTCTTTTATTTCTGCCAGTTTTAGGCTTTAATGTATTTTGAGGTAATGTTCTTAGATTCATAATACAGATGTAGGCATTGTATTTTCCCTTTAGAGCTATCATCATAAAAAATGTCCCTCTTGGGATGTGTGGGTGGCTCAGTCAGTTAAGCATCTGCCTTCCGCTCAGGTGGTGATCCCAGAGTCCTGGGATCGAGTCCTCCATCACGCTCCTTGCTTGGCGGGGAGTCTACTTCTCCCTCCACCCTTCACCCCGATCATGCTCTCTTTCTCACTCTCTCTGTCTCTCTCTCAAATGGATAAAATCTTAAAAAAAAAAAAGTCCCTCTTTCCATCTGAAGAGTAGTGCTTCTTGCCTTGAAGTCTGCTTTATCTTATGGTAGTGAAGCTCTACTAGCCTTCTTTTTTTTAAATTTTTTTTTTAAAGATTTTATTTATTTATTTGAGAGAGAGAGACTGAGAGAGAGAGCACCTGAGAGGGGGGAGGGTCAGGAGGGTCAGAGGGAGAAGCAGACTCCCCGCCAAGCAGGGAGCCCGATGCGGGACTCAATCCAGGGACCCCAGGATCACGACCTGAGCCGAAGGCAGTCGCCCAACCAACTGAGCCACCCAGGCGCCCTCTACTAGCCTTCTTTTATGAGTGTTTTCATGGTGTATATTATTTTCCACCTTTTTATTTCCAACTTCACTTATTTATGGTGTATCTTTTCTATGTAATTGAGTTGCTTATTTTTTTTTAAAGATTTTGTTTACTATTTATTTGAGAGAGAGAGCACACAAGTGGGGGGGTGATGGGAGGGGTAGAGGGAGAGGAGAGGCAGGCACCCCACTGAGCAGGGAGCCCCATGATCCCTGGGATCATGACCTGAGCCCAAGACAGACGCTTAACTGACTGACCCACCCAGGTGCCCCAAGTTGCTTATTTTTAATGACAGTCTGACAACTTTTTCTAAAATTATGTGTTCGATCTATTCACATTCAATGTATTATTGATATATTGGATATAAAACTATCATCTTCATACTTATTTGTCCTACTAGTCTAAGTTCTTTTTTCTTGCCTTCTTTCTGTTAATCAAATACTTATTAAAGTACTGTATGTATTACTACTTTTACCAGGTCTGGATAATACAAAGATGGTAGAGCAGCCCCCTCTTGCCTTATATGCTACTAATGTCAGGGTTATTAATGATATATTATAAACTCCATACGACATTATTCCTGTTATATCCTCATCAATATTTATGTAAATGTACTGACATACTTTACCCTTTCCATTGTTCTGCATTCTATTCTGCTTCTTAGAGCTTCTTTCCGGGATGATTTTTCTTTCTCTTGCAGCACTCCCTTTTGTATTTCCATGAGTGCATTTGTGCTAATCACACATCTTCTCAGTTTTTGTATTAAATGTATTTTGTCTTAAACTTTGAAGGATATTTTTGGTGGATATAGAATTTTGTGTTAGGAGGTGTTTTCTTTACCACTTTGAGGATATCATTCCATTGTCTTCTTGCTTGTTTTCTTTCCTGTTGAGCAATCAGCTGATGGTTTTAATGTTGTTCTTTTAAAGGTAATATATCTCTTTCTTCTGGTTGACTTAAGATTTTTTCTTTATCTTTGTTTTTCAGTTTGAGAATGCTCTTCTCACAGTGTGGTTTTCTTTGTGTTTACTCTTCTTGGAGTTTGTAGCACTTCTTGGTGTTTTTGACATTTTGGGGGGAGGAGTTTTGACATTATTTCTTCAAATACCACTTCTGCTTTATTTTCTCTTATTTTTGGGTTTCATCATATCCCATGTGCCTTTTAGGATCATTTCTCTATTTTTTCATTTTGATTTTCCATGCTTCAGTGTATATATTTTCCTCTGATGTTGTCTTCACTAATTGTCTTTTCAGTTGTATGTCATCTCCTGTTGTCAATTTACCATGTTTTATTTTTCAATTCTAGACTTTCTGTTTAATTTATTTTCTGCTTTCCAGTTCCCTGAAATTCTCCATCTTCTCAATCAGTTATTGATTGAACATAGTTTATCTGTCTTTGATACTTCAATATTTGTATCACTTGTGAATTTATTTCTGTTGTTTTTTCTTGATTTTCAGATAAAGCTTATTCTCTTATATGCTTTTTTTTTTTTAATTGAGGGGCAGGCATTGTTTATGAAAATTTTTAGAGATAACTTGAGGCTCTGGGTGATTTTTTTTTTTTGTCCCAGGAAGATTTCCTTTGGCTTTTGTATACAGTTCATCTGGACAGAATCAATGTCATCCCATCAGAACCTGAGACCAGATTCAAATCTGAGCGTCAGTTCTTGTGAAGGCTAGTCTGTTCCTAATTCACCCTTATGCTCATTCAGAATCTCACAAAAAGTGCAGAGTGTTTATTGAGCCCCTCCTTTTTGGTATGCCTTGAATTCAAATTTTTATTCCCCTAGTCCTGTGAGAATGAAGAAAATTGTGCTCATCCTCTCAGCTTCTTATTTGTCATCTATCATTTTCCGAACTGGCAATTTGCCCAGAGGGAAAAGTGCCCTGAGTTCTGGAATTACCCCTCTTGGTTTCCTTCTTCTCTTAAATCTTGGTCCCACAACTTCTCACTGCCTTGGTAGTTCTTTGAGACCAACATTTATTTCAAATACATATTTTAAAACATTGTGTCCATCTTTTTGTTGTTCTCAATAGGATGGCTATTCTGAAAATATCCTTGAAGTGGAAACTCTGTTTTTTTCCCTCTATTCATATAAATATGCACAGGCAAAAGACAAAGAATTTGGAGTTTTTGTAGGAATATGGATGCTTTTGTTTTCTTTTTTTACTCCTTGTGATGTATATGTTTTTTGGAAAGAGCATGGATTGGTTAGATTTACTAAAATTAACATATATAAATACGACATTAAAAGTAGTGTATAGTAAGACAATAGTAGCAGCATTTATTTGTAACTGTTTAAAAATATTATTATAGGGGTGCGTGGTGGCTCAGTTGGTTAAGCGGCTGCCTTCGGCTCAGGTCATGATCCCAGGGTCCTGGGATCGAGCCCCACATCAGGATCCCTGCTCAGTGGGGAGCCTGCTTCTCCCTCACCCTCTGCTGCTCCCCCTGCTTGTGCTCTCTCTCTCTGTGTCAAATAAATAAATAAAATCTTTAAAAAATATATTATTATAAAAATAAAAGACATATAAACCAAATTACCCATAATCTCTTTATCTACACTTACCTTTTTAATTTCTAGTCTGTGCCTTTATTTCATGTGTAGATATAACAGTGCACATGTTATATGAGTGTTCATATCAGTGAATTTTAATACTGTACTTTGGAGAAAAATAGCCTTCATATATTTTTACTAATACTGTGTTTCTAATTCTGGCCCACCAGCTTATCATTCTTTGCCTAGAACTAAAAAGATTGGTACATTTATAGATTTCTTGTTCTATCCAACAGGTATATAGTTAAAATGTTGAATAAAATGGTTAAAAATATTACCATTACTATAAGATGTAAAAAAAATTTTTTTTTTCAAATCAGAAGAGGCAGAATTTTGCTTTAGAATACTGCATTTGACATTGCCAGCCTTTAAAAGCTTTCTTTCAGCCTGGATGGATTATTTCTGCTCTTTATTTGAAATCCATTTATCAAACTCTAGATGTATTTCCCTTCCCAGAACAATGCCTATGTCTCATTAATGGTGACAGTATTGATCTTTAAAAATACTAGACTCTGATGACTTGAAATCTTTGATGATATTGCTATTATCACATAAACTTTTGGAAAAGACAAATTATTAGATTCACTTTATTATCATTATGTTTACAGGCATCTTAATGAAAATCATGGCAATATAAAAGGAAGCTAAAATTTAATTGAAGATTGCCATTAAAAATGGAAGAATCCAACATTTTTGGTAGTTAGGTAATAAGTAGGTAAATATAGGAAATAAAAATGGGTTTTGTTCTCTGAAATAAGAAGTTTCAAACATTAGTGAACATTAGTGAACTGGAAGACAATTTTCTCTGAAAATGGTACTATAATTCTTGGTACATTAAAATATCAGTCATATTATGAAAAAAACATAAGGCCAAATATCCACTTTTGGCCAGATATCTACTCTCTTGAAAATATGGTGACTCTAAATTATGTAGTGAATTTTACTTTCCTGAATGGCTCCAGTAAGGAACTCATAATAGAATGCCAGCTCTGGAAACTTTCTTAGAGGTCATAGAACCCTAACCTTTCATTTTCTGGATGAGACTCAAGAGGTTTTTTTTGGGCATGTGATTGGCAGGCAATTTCATGCAAACTCCTAGAATAGTACTTAGCCTTGAGCAGATGTTCTATAAATGTTCTTTTTCCTTTTTCCTAGAACACAGAAAACTAGTCTCCCCATTCTTGGGATAAGCACATCATGACTTGTTTGTTGTATTAATCATCTAATCTGTGATAAAAAGCAACCCCCAAATCTCAGTGGCAAATAACAATGAAGATTTATTTCTTCATCCCATTGTATGTCCTCTGTGGATGGGTTGAAGCTATTGCTGCCGATTGCCTGCACTTACAGCTGTGGCTGGGGCTCTGTTCCATATGGCTCTTTTCCATGAGTCTTCATTTTGGAATCCAGGCTAATGGGGCATCCCATCTAGGATATGCTATTCTTTAGGCAGAGATTAAAAAGCAAAAGCAGGCCTCTTAAATAAGCTCCTGCTTGGAGTAAGCACACTGTCGTTTCTGCTGGCATTCATTGGCCAGTCAAGTCCATGGCCAGGTCTGACTGTGGGGAGTGAGATGTGCTCTGCCTTGCAGGAATCACAGCAAACAACAAAGATGTGTAATTCTCTTGCAGGGTAGGGAGCAAATAGTTGCCAACAATAATATGAGCTACCCTGCAATTGACATATATTTTAATGTGATGCATTTATTTGACCTGATATTCTTTCTCAATTTCACTTCTGCGGAAATGCAAGACACTGGCTTTTGCTACATTTTCTGTGGCAGAACTGAGGTCTAATTTTTTTGTATTAGATTAATCATTTTCGGTTACTTGGGAAGAATGTTTTCCAAAGCTGCAACAGAATTTGAGGACCATCTGCAGCAATCAATTCTCCTTTGAATCAAATTGTTTTTACTAAACTTGAGGATGTTAATTTTCTTATTAAAAAAATGCTTGATGGAAGAGGGACATTATGTGCAGGAGACTGTTATCTTTTATCTTCTGAAAGAAGACTTGCAAGCCTTCAACTTAATTCTCAGAGAAAGTTTAAACTTTAGGTGGCTAAGTATTACTGGTGGTGCTTATATAAAGATGAAAAGCCTTGGGAACAAAGGGTATGTGTCCACACAGTCTTTAAAAAATGTTTTAAAGGTCAATTTTACAACCAACAGGGTATTACACATCCCTCAAGAGCATTCTTCAAAGTTTATTTTTAAGGAGAGGAGAGATCTGTATAAAGTGGGGGTAAGGTAGGGGAAAGGAATGGAGAAGAAAAGGGGATTAGTTATCTAGGTCTACTATATTTCTCTTATACTATCAAAAATGCATTTAAACGTCACAGCAAACCTTTAATGGATGGATGGGTGAAGACAGGAGTTACAGTGAGAGAAAGAGAGAAGGGTCATCTTTCTCATGCCCGAGAATTGGAAGATCTCTTCAGATTCTTCCTGGTAAAATCTATCTATCATGTAGCTATCTGTATCTATTAAGTGGGAAGTACATTCACATTTTCAGGGGCCAAGAGAGGGGAGAATAGAACTTCAAAGGATATAAAGGACTATAGGCTCATCGAGGTGAAGGGGGCAGAGGAATGATGAGACAGGCAGCCAGGGCCAGAGATCTGTGTGGTTTCCTAGAACATTTGCCTTCTCTTTCCTCATTGTTCACAAAAGCCAGATTGGTGGAAAGAGAATTTGCTGTCATTTTGAATGTAAATTGGAAATGTGCATCTGTTCAGTGCGCTATTAAAAGAAGAATCACATCAAATTACAGGGTATGAAGTGGTAAGTCATTTGAGTGAATTACCTACTAAATGTCAGCCATGACCTAATAATATGTTTTCCTTTATATGGAAAAGCAGTGCCATTCCTCTGTGATCACTAGGACTGTTTCTACCTCTATTTTGCTTTGTTCCTTTGCCACCAGCTGAAGTGAGGGGTCAGGTGGCAGTCATGAAACAGAGCGACCCTGAATAGCCATCATAAGAACTGACCCTTGGCCATGGCTTCATTTACACCTTGCCTGGTGTTCTGAGATTAATCAGCCTCAGGCAGGAATCTGATAGTTGCATAATTACATAATGCTTATTTTCATAATACTCAAGACCATGAGTTATTATTAAAGAATGTGTATAGTTTTTTTCTCATAATTTTTCTAGGTAAACAGTGGTATAAACAGTTACAATGCAAACAGTGGTATAAACAGTTACAATGAGATTTTCAAGGCTCTGTAACATTCTATTCAGATGTGAGGATTCTACTCTATCCCATTTAGTCTGAGTTTTTGAAAATACCTTTTCTTTAGAAGAGGTTGCATCTGCTAGTAAGTGGGCACAAGCATCCTTGATGTTTGTTGGCACTGATCATCTATCTATCTAACGACTTAAAAGTACCACTCAGCAGCTCACTCCTCAATCCCTTTACCCTTAGCTTCTCGTGCTTTCAACTTGACAAACCCTCTTCTGAACCTGTCTTCTGTTTAAAATCCCGAAACTATAAATTTTACAGAGCTGTGTCCTCCAGACCCAGGCAATGGCATTTTCAAATACCATAGCACATTGTGAAAATCCTGATTTCTTTATCCTAATAAAGAGTGCTTACTAGATGGTGGGCTTTCTTCAGCATATCAGTGAACTTTGGTGTCACCATACTGGCTTCCATGCTTTTATGCCTGCCCTTACTGCAGGGTCCCCAAATTTATTTTCTCCCTCACTGCCTGCAGCTGGACATCTGAAAGCCCAGGACTGTTGCAGTGGGAGCTGTTCCAGTGGGGGTCAGGGGGCAGCAGACTCAGCCTCTGTAGTTCATCTAAGTTGGAATTAAACTTTGCTTCAGACCAAACCTTGAGTCTGTCTTCCCTGAGGCTGGTGTTTGCAGTAGGTTATCTATCTTCAGCCCATATTTCCTGTCCTTGTGAATAAGAGACCCCTGGATCTCAGTGTAGTCCCTCTCCTGCTGGCCTTATGATGTGATCTTTGCTTCATGCCTGAGCCAGAGTGCTTTGAAATTTATGTGTGTATGTAATATAGCCTAGTGGGTAAGAATTTGGGTTCTGGAGTCAGGATGACATGATTTTAAGTTCTTGCTCTACAGTTTACTAGTGGAGTGACCATGAGAAAGTTATCAATCTCTCTACAAGCTTCAGCTTTTCTCATCTATAAAATGAGGATAAAGGGCACCTGGGTGGCTCAGTCGGTTAAGCGTCTGCCTTCAGCACAGGTCATGATCCTGGGGTCCTGGGATCGAGCCCCGCATCGGGCTCCCTGCTCGGTGGGGAGCCAGCTTCTCCCTCTGCCACTCCCCCTGCTTGTGCTCTCTCTCTCTCTGTGTCAAATAAATAAATAAAATCTTTAAAATAAAAGGAGGATAATATTAACTCCTTTAGAGGATTGTTGAAGGAATAAGTGAAATAATACATGTCAGATGCTTGGCATCCAATGGTTGTTCAATAAGTGTTAGCTATTATTATTATGACTGAGATGTCGACTATTTGACCCAACTTGTAATAACTCTAAAGCTCCTTATGGGTAGAGACTGATGGGTCCACCTGTCATATTAATGTTTATTAAATGAGTAAATGTGGGGAATGCCCTTGTTTTATGCTTGGTTTTAAAGTTAGAGGTTGGAAGAGGACCAGAGCTGTTTGTTCTTTAGAAATATTTTTGATTGCTTTTTGAGTGTAAGATCTTGCTAGTGATACAATAAGGTACAGTTCTTTCCCCTCAGGAAAGTCACATTCTTCTCCGTGTGACAGTGTAGTGGTGAACAAAACTAATAGAGTGGAGGCAGAAGGAGTAAAGCAGATCTAGACGGATTATGAGATCCTAAACCAGAAAGTAATTATAAACTGAGTATGTTTTCTTAAAAATGGAAATAATATCATTATTTGTCAAATTATTGAAGCAAATTCAGAAAACATGGAAAAGTATAAAGGATAAGATTAAATCACTTGTAATGTGTCTGTAGATAATTACTACTTAAAAACATGATCATCTAGAAACTTGCTATTCAGTGTGTTGTTTGCAGATCAACAGTATTCGCTTCACCTGGGAGCTAGGAGAAAGGTCTACTCTTGACCCCCAGCCAAGACCTAGAATCAGAATGTGTTTTTTATCAAGATCCTTGGCTGATTTGTATGTAAATAAAAGTCTGAGAAGCATTGATATGGTAGACTATATAGCATATACCAAATTGAATTCTCACATACTGGACTTCTCTTTTGGCAATTTAGAGATTAGATAACCTGAAAACTTGCCTACTACACGATACCTGGGTAACTAGGTAAAAAATAACATATCTATTTGAAGGATAACTGAGTGCAAGAGAAAGAGAAATTAAGGACCAAAACAAAAACTAAAGACAGGAGTAAGTGGATACTGAAGTATGAGTTGCCCTGAGAGATGTTGCCGGTAGTCAAGGAGCTTAGGTTTGGGAGTAGGGACAAGAGCTTGTGCTGAGGATGAGGGACCCATGGAATGGAACTCCAGTCTAAGGCCATGGTCCTCAAAGGCTGAATAGCCAGGAAAGGGCAAACTAGAAAAAAAAAAATCAATCCACATACAAAGGGAGATGAGATTGTAATTTGTATGTCTCTGTCTGAGCTCTGGGCAGGAAAAAGGTATTCTCAGAGAACGTGTAATCACAGTCATTTTACTCACCCAGGGTATTTGATTCATATCCAGTTATACTCAAGCCAAGAAATTAATATGAAAGTCCTAATGTAGAAAGAGCCCCAAGGCATCTGAAAGAAGCAAACACACATCCTTAACTCAGCCCCAAGGGTGTTCATAGCCCCACTAAACATGAGCTCTTAATGTAAAAGTACAAAACACACAAGAAAACAATTCACCTTGAGCTAGAGTCACGAGAAACAGGTGGCAGAATTAGAACTTCAAGGATTTTGAATGATACAGTTACCGGGTGCAAAATAAAAAAAGTATGTTAAGATGGCTTTTTAAAAAAAGAATGGAATAAAAACCACCAGAAGCAAGATATTACATACCCTAGTAATTTCCTACAACTTCCTTTTGTTTCTCTTAACATCTCTTGAGAATCATTTTATCATCCTAAGACAGTGTATGTCCAGGACATGGATCAGCTCATCAGTTCAGCAGCAACCAACCAAGAGAAAGAAGAAAGCATAGTCACATGCTGACCCTTTTCTGCATGGTGGTTCCTCCCACTAGGTTATGTGGTATGGTATGTGCCCTGGAATATGACTCAGAATTAGAATTTTCTGTCTTTGGAGAAGATAATGGTGAGGGTGGGTTCAGAGCAGGGGTGTGAGGTGGGCAGGGGAAGTAAGAGAGAAGCCCATAAAAGTATGTCTTCTCATAGAAGACTAGCAACATCAGAGAGTATGTTTAGGGGAAAAATGATTCCATTGAATTCCTTCTAATTCCTTTTAATGAATTTATTCTTGCTGTGTATGTTGTAATTGTGTTAATTAAAAAACAATTCAAAGTGCATGTCAGTAGTGAAGACCCTGACCTGTTTATGTGATGATTAAAAATGAAATGATCTACAAGCCCCTGTTTTTGAAAGCCCTCAGGATTCATCAGTTTGAGAACCAGTAATGATTGTTTGCCTTCTTGAGGCAACACAAGAAAACTCCACATGTGAACATTAATACAGCGTTTGCTGCTGTATGTTCTTTACCCACCTAAGGCTTCTGCTCCTCTTTCTCCAGGTTGCTGACCTTGGTAATTGATCCCTCAGAAGAGGAAAAGCACCATTCCATTGACATTGGCATTTCTCTTCTGAATGGAGATTTAGAAAAGCTTCCTCATCCCTTAGGAACTCAGAAGCATCCTAGCTTCTTCCTGCTGAGGTCTTTCTGCCCCTCCAGGGACTCTCTTGGACCAGGGACTCTCTAAGAAGACCCTTGCTAGCTGTCTTGTGCATGGTCTCCATCTGGTCCACAGGAAATAGTCACATATCTTTTGTTTCACAAACTCCAGGTACTTAGGCTGCCCCAAGCAGCCACATCTCATTTGCTTTTCTACCAAAGCCGCTAGCTAGTTGGTTTCTTGCCTTTTAGATTTTTCGGGTGGGAGTCAGTCTGTAGTCCCCATCTCTAGGGGCCAAATATTAAGGTCTCTAAGTGGTCTTCCTAATTTGATTTGCAGGTTTTCTATTTTGATTTGCAGGGATGGGGGAAACAGCCCCTAGTTTACTACTTTGGGAGAGAGGATGGGCCTCTTGGTACACCAATAACATTCTCCAAACCTCCTGATCTCTGACTTCTGACCCTTTTATATCTTGATATAGCTGAGGGAGTAGGAGACACATAAGTATTTTTTTAAATTACATTTTTGATTTTTACATAGTTATAAATTCACATGCAGTTGTATGAAATAATTCAGACAGATCCTATGTACGCTTTACTCACTTTTCCCCAGTAGTAACCTCCTGCAAAACTAAAGTACAGTATCACAGCCAGGACACTGATAGCAGTATAGTCAAGATACAGGACTGTCCCATCCTTCAAGGTCCTTTGGCTAGAGAGTACAGACTTTTGGGGGGCTTTTTAGTCACCTCCATTGGTGTTTCTGGGTTGCTGGCTTCTTCAGCTCTACTCTGGGATTTATGAGGCAAAAACATAAGCCAGGAAACTCACTTCTGTGTTACTCCCTAGCTGCCCTGTCTCTTCTCTCCGCCTTTCAGGGACTTTCATTTGTTTTATGTATAATGCCCAGGGTTTTTAGTTGTGACTTAGTCAGAAAGACAGGGAGAACTAGGTCAGCTTCATCTTCCCAGAAGTAGAAGTCCATGTAACTGTTTTTTAATCACCTCTTTTGCAAATTCTCAGCAAAGCTTTGCCCTTCACTGAGGGCACGGCTTTTACGTCTCAGTGCCTCAGCCCAAATTTCCTATTGGCATTTAGTTATATACATGTGATGAAGAGAGGGCTACAAAATGCATTCTCAACAATCATGATTGTGAAAAGTACCTGTGTTCTCACTGTTTTAGTAACAACACATAAGCATGTTCCTAGAGTTTTTATTTTTTTCTGGCTTCGGGGAGATTATCCTAGAAAGATCAGTCTTGGGAAAATGATTAAGGAAGTGACCAAATTCCACTGTTGAAAAAAACGACGGTTGTTCTTTTGCATCCTCTTCTACCTGTTATAACTTGAGGACTATTTATATCTGCTAGTAACGTGGCAGCCAGCACATAGTATAGATCATGGCGGACTGAGGTCAGCTTGTGAGAGGTGAGTGTTCTCAGGAATTCTACAAGGCAATAAAAAATAAATTAAAAATAATAGCCATTATTAAAAATTAAATCATATAAAATGTCAATGAATTACATTAAAAACAAAGGTAATGATAAAAATTCACCACTTCCTAGTTTTGTTTTTTTTTAAATTTATGTTCTTGAGATTATGTCCAGATTATCTATTATCTGTGCTCTGGAGATCATGCACATCTATTGTATGTGTGGTGTAAACACTGTGTATTGGCATCCTCCTGTGCCTCTCTTTCCACCTCTGTGTTCTCTGATGTCACCTTGGTAGCCTGACATCAACCACGGTGAGGGTATTTAACCACAGAAATTGGAAATGTTACACAGCAGGGCTTTTTCCTCCTTGACAGCCCGTAGTTAAACATTTTCCAGGATACCACTGAGTTTAGGTCATTTCCACAGATTCTCCCTATTCCTGACAATAATTTTTCTCATTCTCCAAAAACTTGCCCTATCTTAGGAGCTTTTGAATTTCCAGACTTAAATTACTAGCACTTTATATAATGTAACAGCAAGATAAGAGCAAGTATTTCTTCAACCTTCATAATCCACAGTGGGAAACAGATACATGTTTCCTATTATTCTGCCTTTTGAAGAAGCCTTGACGATGGAGCTGATGCTGTGTTCAGATTAACTATGTGAGCAGAAGGGGTAGGGGAAGAGGAAGACAAATGACTTGTTTTTTCAATACAGCTGCTCTGGCTATTGTCTTTAATTACACTCCTGCTGCACTGATAAGGAAACTGGCTTCTGACAGCTGGGAGGAGCTACCCTGCTGCAAAGCCCTGTCTCTTCTTGGGTATAAGCAATGTCTTATGCACTGAGTAACATAGACATGAATTATTTTTGGTAATTGTTATTGGCTATGTTTCTACTATGTTTAGGCTTAATTTTCTTAAAGCGACATGGCCCCCATTTGGAAATTTACCTATGGCATTTAGTGAGGCAGGAGATGTTAGTGGTTAAAATGTAGATGCATTTTTTAATCTTTTCGACATAGTACTTATATTATTTGGCATTTAAAAATATGCTGATACCTGCTTGAAAACATGACTGATAACTCTATGGGTGCCTTTTCCTTTTCAGTTTGGCCAGAATTCTCCCAGGCTCTTCTGAATATCCCCATAATGTGAACCCAAAGCAAAGATATACAATGTAGAGACCATGTGCCTTAAATTTTTAGTAGGAAAAATAAGCAGCAGAACTATACATTTCTGTCTCTTATCCCTGTCATCTTCACCTCCTTTGTGGTAAATGGTCAAATGCCAAAGCAAAAAAGCGTGATAGAAAGACAAACATATTACTTACTGTATGACCCAAGTGTCGAGAGAATATTGTTTGGGGAAAAGGTACACCTGATCCTCCTGTTGTGCACTGCAGGGTAGAAATCTGTAGAAATCAAAGCACTTGGTGATTTCATTTATTTATTTATTTTTATTTTTTTTAAAGATTTTATTTATTTATTTGAGAGAGAGAATGAGATAGAGAGAGTATGAGAGTGGGGAGGGTCAGAGGGAGAAGCAGACTCCCCGCCGAGCAGGGAGCCCGATGCGGGACTCGATTCTGGGACTCCAGGATCATGACCTGAGCCGAAGGCAGTCGCTTAACCAACTGAGCCACCCAGGCGCCCGGTGATTTCATTTATTAATGTGTTTTCAATTTAGAATTTACCAAATGTGATTAAAAAGTCCTGCTCCCTATTAGAGTATTTTAGAATAACCTATATAAAATTGGGCATGAAATAATTAAACACTTAATATGGAGTTGTTAAATGTATTTCGTAGGGAATGTCATTCCCTCCAGGTTTCTGTCTGATGAGGGACTCATTTTAACTTTGCACTTCAAGCAGATATATATTCTTCACATCAGTGAGACTTTGGGATATGCTAATCCTCCTGCCAGTGCTCAGCTACCGAGCAGGGAACGCTGGGGCCCAGAGAGCCAGCTGTAGAGGTTGGAGAGCCAGGGAGCTCCAGCACCAGGGAGCCATCACAGCATTACCCAGAATCTGTGGGAGGGGAACAAAGCCAGATGTGTCGGGATTCAGGATATGATGAAATCAGCCCTTTGAATAAGTACTTAAGCAGAGAATCAAGACTTTATAACAAGAGGCCTGAAATAAACAGACATCCCAGCAGAGGACTGGGTGGGAATGGGAGCCACACAGGCTAAGCCGTTCAGAAAAGGGTCCAGAGAGAACCGTCTGAGAAAGTCTGACTAATCTCTGACCCTGCTGTTTAATTTAGGTTAGTGCTGTGGTTAAGTGTGTGGGCTCAGGACTCAGGTCACCAGGTTTGTAGCCTGAGTCTGTCAGGTAATAACTGTGTGACCTCGTGTTCCTCAAACTCAGTCACGCCACCTGTAAAATAAGAGTAATGATAGAACACCTCATGTAAAGCTCTTAGCAAAGTTTCTGGATTCTAGTAAATTCTCCATGGTGAATGTGAGTTGTACAAATACTAATGCAATTATATTATTTTAGTTCCATAGTGAAATGAGACATACCAGAATCCGCTCGACATTTTTTATGGCTTTTAGTATTATTCGTATACTTAGTGAACTGTGTCTATTTCCCATTACAAAATGAGGGTTTAGGAATTCCCCACCAATCTTTTTATACTCTTCAGAGTGTTCCTAAGCTGAGAATCCTTGGGGTGTTATTCTGCATTGAACTTAGTTCAGGGGAACCCCACCAGACTATTAGACTGACCACGGTGAACACTGGAGTCATATAAGCAGCACCCTTACAGAATGCAGGCTTAACTAAGTCTACTTTTGTCTGCATTTGCTACCAGTTAGTTTAATTTGTGTCTTGTGTGTGCCTCCTATGTGTGGTGAGGCAACATCTGAGGATACAGCAAGGCTACTGTCCTCTCTTACTCATTCAAGCCAGGTATGGGACAAGGTCGAGATTTAGGAAGCAGGAAGAAAGTCTCTGAAAGCCAGGTTGACTTTTATTCTGAGAGCAACAAGGTGTCATTGATGAGTTTTAAGCAGGGGAGTGATGGGTCTAGTTTACATTTTAAAAATGTACTTGTGGATGCTGTGTGGGGACTAGATTGTTGGAGGTGGTTGTGGTATTCCACATGAAGGATGGCAGTGGCTTGGATTGCAAGGGAAGGGGTAGAGAGGGAAGATGCCAATGCATTTGGGTGTGTTTTGGAAGATGGAGTTGACAGGATTTGCTTCTAGGCTGGATGCATGGAATGAGGGAAGAGGAATGGGTGCAAGGTAAGCTCTTAGGTTTTTGGCATGAGCAACGGGATGCATGATGGTGCATTTTACTGCAGTTGAGGGTGCCTGGGAAAGGAACAGAGTGTTTTCTGGTGGGGAGGGGTAGATGCTGTGGGATGAGCTGTATGGAGTTTGAGATGTCTATTAGATGCACAAAAAAGAACATGCCTTATCCACTTTGGGGACTGGCATGGCAACTGGCACTTTCTAGGTTGGGTCAGTAACCATATTTGGATGAAGGAATGAATGAATGAAGTAGATGTTGGCCTACTCTGTCACTGCATCTTCACTGTTGTCAGATGCTGCCTCATTACCTGTGGGGTACACAGAAAGACTAATTCAACAAGTAACACATTCAGATAAAAATAGGCTTAGATAAGTCTGCATTTGTAAAGGGCTACTATTTGTTTTTGTCTCCCACTAGTATTAATTTGACTATACAAATCTGACATCCTGCGGTGATGTGAGATTTGCTGAGAAAGATTTGGAAATTGTGGAATATAGATAGGTTTTAAAGCCACAGGATGCCTTGAAGTCTCTTAGGAAGAACACCTAGATAGAGAAAGAAATGGAACCCATATTAGCATCGAATCATGGCTGTAACAAATTACTTCAAAAGTAATAGCTTAAAACAACACGAATTTATTATTTATTGTTCTGAAGGTCAGAAGTCCAAAATGGGTCTCACTGGACTGAAATCAGGTGTTGGCAGGGCTGAGTTCTCTGTGGAGACTCCAGGGCAGAATCTGTTTTCTCACCTTTTCTAGCTTCTAGAGACTACCTGCTTTCATTGTCTTGTGGCCCCTCCTTCCATGTTTATAGTGTATCACTCACCCTGTTTCCATCATCATAACTTTTTCTGACTCTGACTCTCCTGCCTCCCTTTTTCCCTTATAAAGATCCTTGTGATTTCATTGGCCCACCTGGATAATCCAGGATGATTTCCTCATGTCAAGATCCTTAATCATACCTGCAAAGTTCCTTTTGCCATGTAAGGTAGAATATTCACATAATTTGAGGATCAGGATATGAGCAACTTTGGAGGCCATTATTTTGCCTACCAAAGAGCCCAAGACTGATCCCAGGAGAGTTCTGAGGAGGCTGAACAGAGAAGATCCAGCAAAGGAGAAAGAGGAGGAAGGGATAGTGAGAGAGGAGGAAAACCAGGAAAATGTGGTTTCACAGGAGCCAAGGGTAGGCAGTTTTAAGAAAGAGGGAATGTAATTGTACCAGTGAACTTCGGGTTTGGCTGTAGATAATAGGAAACCCTATTATAGTAGTTTAACTAAAGAAGGACTTTATTTTTGTCCTATAACAGGAAGTCTAGAAGAAGCTGACCTTGGCTGGGGTACCAGTACAAGGTGCCTATGTTTTCCTCCTCTGCTGTGTTTAGTATGTGATTTCCTTTTTTTTTTTTTTTTAAGATTTTATTTATTTATTTGAGAGAGAGAGACAGATACAGTGACAGATAGTGAGAGCGAGCACGAGCAGGGGGAGCAGCTGAGGGAGAGGGAGAAGCAGGCTCCCCGCTGAGCAGGGAGCCCGATGGGGGGCTCTATCCCAGAACCCTGGGACCATGACCTGAGCCAAAGACAGGCACTTAACTGAATGAGCCACCCAGGCACCCCTAGTGTGTGACTTCCTTTATCACACATCCAAGATGGTGGCTACATCTCTAGGGTTTGAGTTTGCCTTTCAGTTGGAAGAATGGGAAAGGGTAAAGAGCAAAGGGCAAAGGGTAAAGGAGCATGACTACCGAGTCTGATTCCTTTTTGTAAAGCTTCCTCAGAAGCTCCTTCTCAGTCGCTTCTTCTATTTATTTATTTTTTTTTCCAGTAGACTCCCCGCCCAACATGGAGTACAACACAGGGCTTGAACTCACAACCCTGAGATCAAGACCTGAGCTGAGATGAAGAGTCAGATGCTTAACTGACTGAGCCCCTCAGGTGTCCCTGGATACATTTCATTAGCCAGGTTACATGGCCATCTCTAGCAGCATAAGAGGAGTCTGTTGGTCAGGAAGAGGGAAGAATGGATATGGGTAGGCAATTAACAGTGTCTGCTGATGTAATATGTTAATCATAGATTTTTTGTGAAGGATAAGGCATTAAGAAGTCTTTCATTCAGGAGCACTTCTTCTGAGGAGGTTGGGCTTTAAAAATAGACTTAACTCCTTTTTTAAAGAATTTTGATGATTGGTGTTCTATAACCTTCATAGAAACTCTTGTAACATTTGATTTATACACTTAAGAAGCTTTTTCTTTCTGTTTCAGTATTTCCTCTCAGATGTGATTTAATCCCATTTCTTTTTGTTCGGTCTTCTGGAGAGATGGAGTAACACCAGTAAGCATCAATCAATTATCTTGAAATAGTTTGAACTAGCAATCCTCCAAGGAATTAGTGGAAAAAAGGCATTGGGAGATGAAATACAGGTGTAATTCTGTTAGAACTTATTGAGGGAATTAGTGAAATACAAAGTGAGGAAAAGTGTACTCCATTTTTATTGGGAAAGGGGGTTGAATGAATTTTCATACAAATTGAAGGGGGTGTTATATATGGTTTTTAGTGATGAGGAAGGAAATTTGAACACTTACAAAAAATGGAAATATAATAGGTATTCTAAAAGATGACAGACAGATGACTGCAAGGCAAGAGAAAATGATTTGGCTGTATTGAAGTGTCCCCCACAGGAGGAGGGAGAGAAGAGAGCCTGGCACTTCAGTGAAGGCATTTCTGTGCCTGAATTAAGTGAAGTTGCCATGTGACAGTCTGTTCTGACAGCTGGTGTTTTTCTGGGTTGGTGGTTTTATCTCCTATTTGCTCTCATGGGCCGGGTGAAGGCTAGTTTGGGTAACCATTATAAAAAAGAAACATTTTAAAATGTCATCTTTTGGTGAATTTCCCAAGTATGCCTTAAAAGGTGGAAACAAATGTCCTTTGAAGTTCTTTTTTTTCCCCTTCACATGCTATTTTTGGCCTATCTACCACGCTAGAAAATTGCTGTTTCTCTCATTCTCTCATCACCAGTGATCCCTGCTTAAATTTTGTAACTCTTAAAAATGTTATAGGGGCGCCTGGGTGGCTCAGTCATTAACCGTCTGCCTTCGGCTCAGGTCATGATCCCGGGGTCCTGGGATCGAGCCCCACATTAGGCTCCCTGCTCAGCGGGAAGCCTGCTTCTCCCTCTCCCACTCCCCCTGCTTGTGTTCCCTCTCTAGCTGTGTCTCTCTCTGTCAAATAAATAAATAAATAAAATCTTAAAAAAAAAATGTTATAAAACGGTTCTACAATCCCAGAAATTCCTTCAAGTCAGTATGTGCTACTCTCCCTCAACCCCAATACACTCATGCACACATGCTGCAGAGTGCTGGTTACATTAATCCTGAGTCTAAACCTTATGTAACACACACACACACACACACACACACTCTCTCTCTCTCTCTCTCTCTTTCTCTCTCACTTTCCTGTCACGATGGAGTCGAGTGAACCTTTGCCAGGTAAAATGGCTATCTCTCATTAATGAGATGTGCTCATAGTAGATCCTAATTAGAAGGCCAGTGAATACTAGATAATTTGATTTTTGATCGATCTGATAGCAGATACCACATGCTTGAGTATTTGAAAACGTAAACAGGCTTTAATCTTAAATATTTTACGGGCTGATTGTCATCACTGATCATATCTTCATGGCCAGAAAAGGGGGTGTTTCAGTTGGTGTTGAAGGATTTTGACAAGAGGGAAGGGAAAAAGAGCATTTCAAACTAAGGGCACAGTGTCAGCATTGGTAGGAAGGCAAGACATTGTATTGCATACACAGCAAATAGCAAATAATCTGGGAAGGCTAGTGCACAGGGTTTGGGTAATATTGTGATGGGACATGAAATTAGAGATATGCGTTGGAACTGGGTTTTGGAAAGCCTTGAATGCCAGACTAAGGAGTTGAATTTTATTCATTAGGCAAGAAGATTTTTAATGATGGAAATGATCTGACTCATGCATTAGGAAGAGAATTTATAAAATAATAAAAGTAATTTTAGTATATGGAATTCTCATATGTGTACAGAGTTCTTGAATTTACATAGCTGTCCCACCTATTTTAAAAACATTTAGTCTTGCAGGGCGCCTGGGTGGCTCAGTTGGTTAAGCAACTGCCTTCGGCTCAGGTCATGATCCTGGGGTCCCTGGATCGAGTCCCGCATCGGGCTCCCTGCTCGGCAGGGAGTCTGCTTCTCCCTCTGACCCTCCCGACCCTCCCCCCTCTCATGCTCTCTCTCTCTCAGTCTCTCTCTCAAATAAATAAATAAAATCTTAAAAAACAAAAACAAAAACAAAAACCATTTAGTCTTGCAGATGAAGTAGATAAGGCCCTACATGGGGTTGGGAATACATGTCATACACAGTTTGTTTGAAATTGCTGCAACTGTTTGGAAGGTTCTATGTAAAAAGGGTATAGATTTGTTCTCTATTGTCTCTGTATGCAAGGCATAAACCTAAGAAGATTAGTTCACCTCCTCCAAAAAGTCTTTAAAAGTTAATAAGACAGAAAACACAATTAAGCAAAGAACAACTTACAAAGCACAAAAACAACCATTCTTAGAAATCTGGTGTATTACCTTCCATTCTTTTTGGCTCACATGTGCATCTGTCCATCCATTCATCCACTGATACAACAGATATTTACAGATGTTGTGGTAGGTTATATAGATACAAGATAAATAAGATAAACATGGTTCCTGTTCTTACAGGGCTTGTGGTTTAGTTTATTCTTTTTACAAAGTTAGAATCACATAGTCACATCCTGTTTTTTCACATTAATGTTTTGAAATACCATTACATCACACGCACTTGCCATGCCATTAGAAATGCATCACTTGCAAATGTTTTATCTTGTGGATACTGCATATTTTTTTTCAAACAAATACCTATTTTTTCCTACATTTTAGATAATTTTCTTAGAAGAGATTTCTACAAGAGTTATAGAGCCAAAGGGAGTAAACATTGATGAGGCATTTGATAGTAGTTATTGCCTAACAAAAAGTGCCTACATTTATTCTCTCTGTAGCAGTGTAAGAATCAGTCCATCTTATAGCAGCCTCACCACTTGGTCATTACTATGAAAAAATTAATTTGGCATGAAGAAAGGTAGCCAGTATCCTTAATCTTCATTAGAGAAGACTATTAGGTGACTCACTTCAGCTGTCAGAAAATGCAAGGTGATATCTTGTGCTATTGTGGATGTCTTGTGACCGGAGTTGCACAATCCCGACTACACAACCATGTGATCATCCGTCTAGAATCACTCTAAAGTCTCAATTATCCCCACTGCATTTTGATTCTCTTCTATGACGGTGGTCCAAAGTGGTCATGAATGAAAATGTGCTATTTTGTTGATGATGGAGAGAGTGTCATTGCATAGGGAAACAGGAGTATGTGTGAAAAAAAGAAACTTTAAATAATCCAAATAGGATATAATTAGAAATAGTCAAGAGGCTTGTTAAGAGTTAGTGAGAAGAAGAAAAGAGAGAAGAAAGTGAAAAGAGAAGCAGAAGCACCTACAGAAGCAGAAAGGAAGGAAACCGAATGCTCAGCAGTTCCCAAGAGACAGCCCAGGTCACGAGGGCTTCGATACAGATATGCCACAAGTATTAATTGCTTTGTTACAAGAGAAACGGCCTAAAAACATGTGAATGAGGCAGGGCCCTAGAGGTACTAATGGCAGTGGAAACAGTTGCCATGGCAACGGCAAGGAAAAGTCAACCAAAGGAATTACTAATACATATGAGTGTAAATGTGTCTGACATTGAATAATGTGAGCTGATTCCTTGGCGGATTCCAACACTATTTTTGAACCTGAAAAAAAAAATGGTTCAACATTTATCACATGCAGGTTTTATTTTACGGTTGTATGGTAAGCAGTAACTAACTTTTTCCTATGAGGTGGGCTTTGATTTTAAAATAACTTTCATTATTAGAATATCATAGGAACATTAAAGGGTATTTTCAAAAGAAAAAAAGAAAGTGCTTATCATCTTCCCTATCAAAACAACAGCTTGCCTTTTCTTTCTTTACATCTAACTCCATTTTTACCTATCTGTAAGCTTAGTATCTGACAGTTTTGCATCCTGCTTTTAACCTTCAATCTTATTTGTAAAGCATTTTCCATATTTTAAAATCATCTTCATCATTGACAATTAAAATTTTTGCATAGTTCATCAATTGCATTGTATCATTTACTCAGTCATTCACCTATCGGAAGAAATTTATGTATTATTCACAAGTTGTGTTATAAAGCAATGTAGAGGGAATAGGGAGGGTTCAGATTAATGTTACTGAAACACTGGCTCTCAGCATTACATAGAATTGAGCTTGTGTTTGGGCCATGGTGCCTTGCAATACACAAATATCTGCTAGCTGGAGGGTGGGAAGGGGTCAGCAATTCTTGATTATCAGGTAGTGCCAACAATTAATAGGATAGGGAAGAATGCTTTTCTCATTACGCCTCATATTGCTTTATAATGCACATCTGCTCCTGGGCTCTGCTGCAATCCCCTCGTGTTTTTCTGAAAGACCATTTCTTATCCCAAATGAATCTGTCAATAATAATTATTATGGTAAAAGTAAAAAAAAAACAACAGCTAACATGACGGAAGCATTCCCTCAAAATCTGTAGTGAAGAAAAGTAGCTGTATATCACAGGATGACAACTGTCTCTTGGATTCATGGTAAATCAGGTCTCTTTTTCATCCGGTATTGGAAGGGATTCTGCTTGGCCTCATGTACTGTACTATTCATCTTGTTTTGTGTACCTCATGGTACTACTGTCAGTGTTTCAGGTTGTTAATAGAGCTGTTTGCTTCCATGAGGATGCCTTTTGAATGTATGACTATTCTACTATCAGTCTGCATGATTAGCAAATCAAAGGGCAGCCCCATGAGTCACTTGGGGCAGCACTAGAAGTGCTGTTTGAACCTAGGAAATTCAGTGCAAGCTTACTGCCCCTGATGATGGATCACTGGCAGATTGAAAGTGGGAATAATTTTTACCAAAACTACGGTTTTGGTGACCATTCAATTACTAAAGAGTTGTGCTGATTCAAATCAACTGAAAGATGTTGGTTTTGTGTAATTGTTGTTAAAAATAATGAAGAATTAAAATTAGAATTTTGCATTCCAATAGGTTATTTGGCTCATAGGAAGAATAGGATTCAAGGAGGTAAAGAATAAGCAAGAAGGAGTTGGGAGAATGGAATAAACACAGAAATGCCAGAAAGAAATAAGACAAGGTCAGGTGCCTGGGTGGCTCAGTCAGTTAAGGGTCTGCCTTCGGTCCTGGGATTGAGTCCTGCAGCAGGCTCCTTGCTCAGCGGGGAGCCTGCTTCTCCCTCTCTCTCTTTGCCCCTCCCCCTTGCTCGTGCTCTCTTTCTCTCAAATAAGTAAATAACATCTTAAAAAAAAAAAAAAAAAGGAAACAGAACAAGGTCATTGATCCCAGTCACGAGACACACTTGGGAAATTTTTTTGGGATACTTAGAGTTATTAGTAAGCCACTTGGTCAGAGGACCACGTTGGGCTTCTATGTCCAGAGATGCCTGTGGGGTAGCATTTGAGAATCAGACTAAATATCTGCTGCTTAGCTGAAGACACTTTGAAGGGAAAAAGTTCTTAGTTTCTCTTTCCCAAATCAGAAAGGGCTGATTAAGAAGAGTTTGTTTTCTTGTGGTGAGTATATTCCTAATGTCTCTGTGCAGAAGTTTAAATCCTGAAGAAAAGGGGATTCTACTTCTCATTGCAAGAGGAAAAAAAAAGAGGGTGTATAGGAACCCCAGAGATCTCAGAGGAAAGGTTGGGAGGGAGGAGGGTTAGAGCAATGGCCTTCAAACTTTGGCCCCAATTCACAGGAACAAACACATTTTACATGGTGACCCAGTAGGGTGTGCATAAGCACACGACACCAGACATTTTTTGAAAGATTGCTTATCCTTACTATGTAAGGCTGATCTCTTTTCATCAAACACATTACCACCAGTCTACTGACAAGATGACATGCATTAATTCACCAAAGTCATCCTCATGATAACCCTGAGAAGGTATTATGTTGCTGTTTTCTAGATGAGGAAAGAGGACTCTAGGAAGTGAAATCACTGGTCCATGTTCACATGGCAGTTAAGGGGAGGAGCTGAGCTGTTCTGCACTGGGCTAAGTGGCCTTTCCCCAGGAAGTACTGAAAATTGGTCCTGACTTTCTTCGCAACCAAAGAAAGGAGAAAAAGATGATCAGTTAAAAGAACTGTAATATCCCAGGAACTGCTCAGAAAGCCAGGCTTTCAGAGTCAGTGAAAGCCCTGTGATTCAGAGCATGGGCTCCCATCGGTCAGACTACCCAATTTGACTGTTGCTGCCCCACACTGACCAGCTGTTTTACTTTGGGCAAGTTAAAACTCTCTAAATGTCACTTACTTCATTTATAAAGTACTAATGTTAATAGTAGCCTCCATGTAGGTTTGCTGTAAAGGTTAAAAGAGAGGATCCATGGAAGTATTTAATACAGTATTGAAAAAAGATCTGGCATTCCATAAATATTAATTGTCACCCTGGACATAAGGAAGGTGCATGAGCGTGTTACCAACCCCTCATTTAAGCCAGACCCCTTGAGCTATAACTCAGTAACTTGTTTATGGCACTCCAAATCCTACTGAGAAGCCAAATGTATTATTTGAACCAATTAGGGTGAGATGGAATCTCATAATAAACATTTGCTAATCATGCAAAGACCCCTAAGCAGTTACTGAGATGATGGGGACAAAATTGCTTCTAGGTCATTACTTTCATTATCGCTCCTGTAACTCTGACTAAACACATGCATTTTATGCATCTATGTTATGCAGTTTCATTTTATGAGTTAGATCTCTTCAGATAATATTCCCACCACTGTCTCCATCTCGATAGCTGGGATTCTTGGGTGAATTGTATAAAGCTTAGGAAAGCTTGGCCCATGGTCATCTCAAATTCTTGGAACACATTATCTGGAACTTGGGTAACTAACTTCACTGGTGAGGACCTCCAGTGGACCTACTATCTAGAATGAATTGGAGAGGGACAAGTGAAAAACTTAATTGATATAAGCAGTTTGAATCTTATTGCGCTCTCTCGATTTCCAGAACATGTTCTGTCTCATATAGATGCTTTCTCTGCAAATACATACTGTGTGGCATTGACAGGCTCTTAAAATAGCAAGAATTGCAATATTGACGATAATAATGATTACATTTTTTGAGTGCTTACTGTGTGCCAAACTTTGCCAAGTATTCTACATTAAAAATCTTAGTTCCTATTCCGTAAGGTAGGTACCATTACTACCTCCACTTGACAAATGCAAAAACTGAGGTACAGAAAGTTTACTCATTACTCAAGGTCCTACAATCAGCACTGTCTCATGCTGACAAGCTATTAACAGTGCTTTACCTCCTTTATTTCAGCCTTGATTGCCCTTTAATAAGTCTCCTGAAAAATAACCACACATTGTGGTGGTTCCTAGTCACCCAAGAGGTCTTCTAAAATATATTTTATCTTTGCTTTATTACTGGCACATGGGGATTACTAACAATGGGGGATGAAAGCCACAGCCTGAATAGAGCCATTTGTGCCAGGCCTCCTGTTCTACAAAGTGTGGTATCTGTTGACATGAGCTTCTGCCCCTGCAAGAACATCTCCAATTCTGGAACCCAGAAGTCACTGGGGTCCTACAACAATAGATAGGCCTGTGTGCACAATAATGCCTCAGTGACCTCTGTACCCACCAGGACCATACCTGCAGTGGCTTTCACCTTCCTTCCTTCCTTTCTTTTTGAAGATTTTATTTATTTATTTGAGGGAGAGCATGAACAAGGGGGAGGTGGGAAGGTCAGAGGGAGAAGCAGATTCCCTGCTGAGCAGGGAGTCTAACACGGGGCTCAATCCCAGGACCCCAGGATCATGATCTGAACTGAAGGCAGATGCTTAACCAATTGAGCCACTCAGGTGCCCCTCATCTCCTTTCTTTTAAGACCCAGACAAGGACCTCTGCCTCTGTGAAAACTTCTGACCTCTTCATGTCTTCCCCAGCTGAGGTGGCCGCATGCACTTTGACAGACACATTCAGGGTGGCTGTCTGGTATACCTGGACCATAGCACTTAGGAACAGAAGGGGAGGAAACTTATAGATTAGAGAAGGCCTTGCATGCTATTCTAGGAAGTTAGGATTTTACCTAAGGGCAAGAGGGAATCATTGATGAATTTTAAGCAGGGGAACTGACATAAGCATTTTTTTTTTTTTTTTAAGTAGGCTCCACACTGAGTGTGGAGCTCAACATGGGGCTTGAACTCACAACTCTGAGATCAGGAGTTGGGCACTTAACTGACCTAGCCACCCAGATGCCCTGACATAAGCATATTTGCATTTAGGAAGGTCATTAAATAGGGAAGGAGGCAAGACTGGAGGTAGGAGATAAGTTAGGATGCTATTGCAATAAACTAGTGTAGTACTCAAATGAGTAGACATTAGAACGTGCCAGAGCACTTATTAAAACACAGACTGCTGGTTAAGCTTCTGACTCTTGGTTTCTCTCCTTCTCCCTCTGCCCCGCCCCCAGCTCACTGTGAGCACATATATGCGTGCACACACACATAAACACTCTCTCCCTCTCTGTCTCTCAAGTAGGTAAATAAAATCTAAAAAAAAACAAAAGCCCTCAGAGACTGCTGGAAGCCTACCCCAGAGTGTCTGATATAATGGGTCTGGGGTGAGGGAGGCCTGAGACTTGCATTTCCGAGAAGTTCTCAGGTGATGCTGATGTTAGTGTTCTGGGAGCCCCACTTTGAGATCACGAGGACAACTGTTGCAGAGAAACAATGGTGATTTGAATCAAGGCTATGGGGGTGAATTTAAGGATGAGAGGGTATATTAAAGAACTATTTAAGACATAGAACTTGAGCGTGTTGGTGATGAGTGGAGGGAAGTAAGGAAGAGAAAGGTTTGGAGCTGAGTAGCTGGGTGGGCAGAAGGGCCGTCACTGAACTGGGGAGTCAGGGAGAAACAGAATCTTCAAAAGTGCAATAGTCTTAAAGTTAATGCATTTCGCTTTACCTCACATGGAGGGTTTCCTTTTAAAGATGACTCCATTTTTCCACTTGAGCAACTTCTACTTTACTGAGCATTATGGAGGCATTTTACAAGGGCCTTTCGATACATTAAGTGGCTTCTGTGGATGGTTTTATGTTAGCTAGCAGATGAATGAGGCTGTCAGAGGGGGTGTGTTTGGGGCTACATCATACTCTCTTTGCTTGTCCCCAGCAGTGCTGTGGTTACAGGTGCAGTAGGAAACACCCACAAACAGATTCTCCTGGTTGGCAACAATTATGAATGTGATCACTCAGCAACCATGGAAATTGTTCACCATTTTAAAAAAGGACTAACCATAATTTATTGTTCAAATATGGCACAGCAGAAAAATAGTGCTTGAAAGAGGGAAACCTAAGCGGGATCAGTCAGCAGCACTGGGATTTCCCTATGTCTGCAACCAATCAGGAAGGAGGGAGGACCCCCATTCATCTTGGCTTTGAGAAAAGAACATAAATTTGCTGCATGGTAAACTCTCAGGCAAGGGATTGGTCTGCAGATGCAGAAGCTGCTGGTGTGTTCCGATAGTGAGCTCTGCTGGAGGCACCACCGTGATGGCAAATGAGAAAGGATGTGCTCGAGGAAAGATGCTTGCCAGCCAAGCTGCTCATAATTCATGCTCCAGTGATGCCATGCTCAGGGGAGGGAGAATGAAACATTGATGCAAATGGCTCTTTCCCAGCCTCATATCATGTTTGTCAAAGGGAGGAAGGCAAAGGAGCAGGAATCATGTCCAAAGAGAGGCCATGCTTGTTTTGATTTTGTTTGCATCTTTTGTTTGTTTGCATCTTTCGCATATGTGAGGTTTTGAATGTGAGCCCACTGAGTGGTTCATATCCTCGACTCTGTTGTTTCACTGCATCTCAAAATATCCTCCTGAAGTACCCATGAGGGTAGGAGAGAGTGGATTTGATCTCTAGAGGGTGGAGGTGTAGCCTAAAGCATCCCCCTAGGAGTGAGGAATTTCTTTGCAATGTCTTTATAACACTAAAAAAAAAGCAGGCACATTTTGCATTCTCTTCCATGATATGCCCACGTTTGTTGTAATAGTAACAGTCATCTGTACTCTCCCATTAGAAGCATAAAACTGAAAAAAATTCTCCCCAGATGACACCAAGGCAATTTAACATCCTGTAATTCTTCCTGCCACTCATTAAGTGATTAGGGGCATTTTCTAAAATTCATGGAAATTTTGTCCAAGGAGAAGGGCCCAGAAGTTCTCTGGAAGGAGTAGAATCCAGCTTTGGTTGGAATATAATGAGGTCTGTTTTGAATAAGAACAGAGGCTTCATCAGCATGGGCCCTGTGCTCACACAAGTTTTGCTGACATTTCTTCCCAAATAATTTTAACAATGCTCAAGCTTTCTGGTATTATCTGAGAATGTGTGGAAGGAACACTGGGTTGGCAAATGAAGCACTGTTATGATGAGCCACTTCACCTTGGTTTCCTCACCCATAAAATGAGAAGCTTAAGCTCAGTCATCTCTAAAATCAATTCCAGCTACCAAATCCCTATATTTATTTATTTATTTATTTATTTATTTATTTAAGATTTTAAAATTTATTTGACAGAGAGATACAGCGAGAGAGGGAACACAAGCAGGGGGAGTGGGAGAGAGAGAAGCAGGCTCTCTTTTGAGCAGGGAGCCCGATGCGGGGCTCATCCCAGGACCCTGGGATCATGACCTGAGCCGAAGGCAGACGCTTAATGACTGAGCCACCCAGGTGCCCCCCAAATCCCTATTTTTAATGTAGGGAACAATATTAACTAGTCCCTACACACTGACTGTACAAAGACTTGGTGAAAACAAGAGGAGGGAAAAAAAGTGGGCTCATGAGTCTGAATTTGAGCTGTATTTTCTTCTCTCTTGAATGATGTGGTATGGGTCTAGGGCTTAAATAATATTTATTTTTCAAACAAATATTTTTAAACAAATGTTGATTTAGTTTCAGGTGCTCTTCTAAATTCTTTACAAATACTACCTCATTCAATCCTCATGATCTTGCTGTGAGGTAGGTGCTATTATAATCCTCATTATATAGATGAGAACACTGAAGCATGGAGAGGTTAATCAACTTGTACAAAGTTGTAACTAGCAAGGGCAGAGCCTGGTCTTGAACCCAGGCCTTCTGGCTCCAGAGTCCCTGCTCCTCACTGCCATATTGTGCTATCTCTTCAGGGAGCAATAGAGAGGATATATTTTTCCCTGCTGCCAGGTTATTCTGCAAATTGTGCCATGGTATTTGTGCCCTATGAAGATGAGGACAATTCACCCCTACCCTCTTGGAGCCCACAATTCAGGGGGAGAGAGAGATAGAAAACCAGCAAACTGCGGTGGGAGTGCTTTCAGAGGCATAAGTGAAGGAGGTAGAGGCAGGCTTGATTCTGTTTGGTTAGGGGAAGGTGGGGGCAAAGTGAAGGATGCAAGGGAGGCCAAGGAAATTTGGACTAAGAATCTTAGGATGCTTATGAATTTACCAGAGAGAGAAGGGAGTGTGGATGAGTCTCGATGGGAATTCCAGCTGGACGGAACAGAGGGTACAGAAGTGTAGTGAGACCTCCAGTGGGTCTGAAGCTTGGGGATTCCTACCTGAACTGAGCATTGCCACAAAGTAGAAGCAAACACTGAACATGCATTTCTTGTACAAAACCAAAAACAAAGCTATTTTATTTTAAGACACAATTGTTCGCTTTAAAAAACAACTCGTCTCTGTTCTTTTAGAGAAATCAAAGCTATATTATGTACTTGGCATCCTTAAAATAATGAGCTTTGAAAACAAATCCAAGCCCTTACACTCATTGGCTATATATGTCTCTGCCTTTTCTGAGCTTCAATTTACTTTTCTATAAATTGGAGATAGTCATAACTACTCTGCTGGCTTGATGGGAGAAATAAATGAGACAATGAATATAAATATGTATAATAGCTACCAGAGCTTGGCACAGGGGGGATCAGAAAATATGATTTTGCATCCCCTCACCTTTGTAAAATAGTTTCCCCACATAGATTGGGTTAAGTCTTTTTTTTTTTTTTTAGGTTAAGTCTTAGATGGTTAACTTAGGTGGTTGAAGAATGCTGAGAGCACATCATGGCCACAGATGAACTTGTATGTGCTTGGCGCCTGTGGTTTCAGGATGGACGGTGAGCAGGGGCTTGAGATGAAAATATCTTATGTAGATTCTAATTAGCCTTCTCAGTTTGGTATAGCTCTAGGAGAAATCTTGGCATACAGCCAGGAGCACTTCTCAACAACTTTTCCTAGTATGTGGAGAACTCTCCTGAACCCCATGCAAGACGGTGACATACGACAAACATCAGGGCACAGATAGATGATCTTACCTGCTCTATCAAAGGTGTATGTACATGTCTCAGCTTTCTCACCCACAAGGGATCAAGGAATGCTTCAGGTTTCTGTGCTTGTTGACTCAACTTCTATTTTTTTTTTCCCCAAGACTGTATTGCAAAAAGATGTATTTGATTTCCTATTTGTAATTATCCACCTATTTTTTTTTCTTTTACAGTTAGTTTTCAATATGCTCTTGGGAAAGATCAACATAGTCCAAGCCATCCTCATGGGGACTACTCTAGGCCTTCCTTCTGCAATCCTCCTCTCCCCCTACAAGCTGTTCTCCACCCTACAGCCTGAGTGATCTTTAAGAAAGCCCCACTCTGCTTAAAGCACTCCAGTGGCTTCCCATGCACTAGAAGAAAATTTGAGCAGTTTACTCTGCCTTACAGAGCTCTTACTGAGTTCTTACAGTAAGATCATTTGAGAACTTGGAGAAGGGAAGTGGTTGATTTTCTACCTTGTACAGTAACAAAATACAAAGGTTTATTTTTCTCCCAGAGTAGAGATTATTTTATGAAGTGACACCTTTTCTCTTGAAGAGTCTATACATTGGACAAGCAGAAGGAAGCTCTAGACATAGAAAGAAACACACATACATATTTCTTTGACATAAAATTACTTGTGAGGTCCTGTTAGGATGGCTCATAAAAGATTTGCATTTAGAATCCTGAACCCCATGCAAGACGGTGACATAAGTGTGGCTTGTGACTTAGTAAAATGTGTGTTTTTGAAGTGCCGGATGTGAAGGCTGAGAACCAGAGGACTGTATAGATTGGCCAAAGAACTGCTAAGAACAAAACTGCTTTGAGCTTAAGCTGATACATTGTGAAGTGTGATCTTTGAACATGGGATCATTCATCGAATTCTTACTGTACATGACATGATGTGACTTAGGGAAATCAGCATGGGGCAGTGGAAAGAAGTTTATCCAAAAGGTGGAACAGGTGCTTTTCTGAAGGCATTCATAATTGAGGAGAGATAAAATATATGTGCACCAGGAGTAGCTTGAGGACAACTAAAGGGGAAACTAGAGATGGCAGGGCAGCTAGCACAGATCTAGTGTGTATGTGCTGAGGGGTGAAGGTCAGTGGGGAGGGATGATGGGTCCTGGGGAGAGATTCTCGTCAGAGGCAAATTTTGAGCTGGGACATAAATGACTCAGATTGTTGTGAGTCACAAGGAGGTCATCTGAGCAGGAGGTAATGGCTTGAACAAAGATAGTGAGAAGAATCCTAGGGAAATACATACAGAACAAAGGTCAGAAGGACAGAAGCCGAGAAGCTATGTTGGCAAAGAAAGCTCTACTTTCATAAACTATTGTCAAATATCTAGAAAAGGATGAACATTATGAAAACAAATAGAAATGTACAAGAAATGTATGGTACTTAAAAATAAACAAGCCAATTGCTTTGGGCTCTGAGTATTTTGCAATATAATTCCTGGGAAAGAGATTTTGAGTTGCTTTGCTGGAACATTCATTCCTTCAGCATCTGTTGGGTACTATGTTCCGGGCATCAGGTTAGATGCTCCATCCTAAAATACAACATCAACACAAATCTTTTTTTGGAACAAGGAATGGTGCAAAGGATAAATGAATACATACATACCCAGTTGTTGATGGTAATGCGTTTATTCCCAGAATAATTCGGTGCCTGTGTGAAAGAGGAAGAAAGGTATTTTTAGAGAGCTTCTCTCCCTGTTTTGGAATATGAGGACAACACCTGCCAAATTTGGCACAGAATGATCATTGCGCCCCAGCAGAGATACACAGGCACAGCTGACTCAGCCGTGATCGGTGGTTTCAAAATCAACAGCAGTTTCTGGGCGCGGGATTTCAGCTCTCAGCGCCTGTTGCAACCCTGTGCTAAGTCCTTCAATGCTTTTAGTAACTTGTAGCTACAAGTACAAAATTGTTACTAGCAAGAGCATAAAGGATAGGTTTATGACCCCTGGAAACTAAGTAGTGCGCTTCAGTTACTGAAGAATCGAGCCAAAAATTTGCTAAGGGAATGCTCTTTCTCAGGTTACACTTAATTAAGCTCTAATATTTCACCAAATGACCTGGAAGAAGTAAAATGCATTTTTTTGGTTCACTGCACTTGGCTCATTAATGAAGGATCCTCATCGTTTAATAGTATGAGTTGTTGGGGCGCCTGGGTGGCTCAGTCGTTAAGCGTCTGCCTTCAGCTCAGGTCATGATCCCAGGGCCCTGGGATCAAGCCCCTCATCGGGCTCCCTGCTCTGTGGGAAGCCTGCTTCTCCCTCTCCCACTCCCCCTGCTTGTGTTCCCTCTCTCGCTGTGTCTCTCTCTGTCAAATAAATAAATAAAAATCTTAAAAAAAAATAGTATGAGTTGTTAATTTATAACCCAGATCATATTCTGCTTTCTCAGCATTTTTAGAATTTAATTAATATTTTCTCTCGAAAAAATATTTAGGGAACATATTCACATATGAAAAGGAATGCTGAACATGGATACTATTCTATTTTTCTTCAAATTCCCCTGATTCAAGTAGAGAATTATAAAAAGCTCATATAAAGAGAATTACAATCAGCAACCAGAAAAGAACTGAGTGACGCTGGGTCTTCTCTGTCACCTTGAATGACATGCTCTGAATAATCATTCCTTCAGGTTAGAGGAGGTGTTTGGCCTTATGACAAAACTCATATTCCTAATTAACCTCAAACTAATGCATGGGTTATTTTAAAAATTGTGGCTGAGTGCTTGTAGCCAATTTTCTCCATTTAACCTATGTGAGTTCCCGGGTTCGTGTTTGTATCATGCTGGGATGGGCTCATGTGTAGGAGAGGAGTGGGAAGGTCCGTGTGCACCATGTATCTCACTGGCTCACACAGACTCTCTAATTGGGCCTAATGACAGAAAATTGCAATGTTTAAAGTAGTATGAGGTTAGCTGTCTCTGACATAGCCTTTCCCAGCTTTGCATGGAAATGTCTATGAAGTATAAGAAAAATCTGTATTATACCACCTAAGAAGATTTAAGAAAGTTTATTGACAGAGGGCGGATTAAGAAATACCTCCTCATCTTCCCTGTCTGGTGCACCCATAATTTACCTTTTGGAACAGACCCATTTGGAAAAAAAAAAAAGATAGAAAAATACTGTGATTTCCCCTACTCACCATCTGCCCTGTCTTAGGGACCTAGGTCTGATCCTCTTTTCTTCAGAATCAGTGATTTTTTAAGATGACAAAAGGACAAAATTCATCTCCTTATCTTTTTATATTCATTAACACAAAAGGTTTCTAGAAAACACCAGAGTTGGAAGAAGGGGCACATGGCTTGTTATAGAAGAACAAATGAACAGAGGGATCAGGGTTAGAATCTTACCTCTTCCACTTAATAGCTGAGAGGCTTTGGGAATGTGACTTACTCTTCCTGAGCTTGTTTCCCCATCTGCTATTAATATGGAGACAGTAATATTTATCCTGTGGAATTATTGTATGGATTTGAGATATAAAGTGTCCTATATAGTGTTGGCACATGGTAAACATTCAAGATATGGTAGTTGTTAATAATGATGATGATGTGTAGATTCTGACAGGTAAAGCATTATGCTTAAAGGAGGAGACTGGAAGATAGAAGGTTGTTTCAGTTCATGCTGGGGGAAGTGATTTTTATTCATTGGATTGGTTCAGTATGTCAGAGATCCAGGTGGGGGCAAGGAGAACCCCTCATCTCAGAATAGAAGAGTTGTCTGTTAGAAGCCGGGATGGAGACAGTATAACCCATTGCTGACCTATTATCTAACCAACTCTCCAGCTATAGATTTGAGTAAGAAAGATCCAGCACCCAATTAAAAAGTGGGCAAGAGAAATCGATTTACCTGATTTTTGGCAAATACTTCATTTAAAAAATCTCACTACATCTAAAGATAAAAGCCCAAAACTCAACATGGGACATTTGGAAAAAATATTATAAAATAGGGGAGCGTAAATATGATCCTGAAGACTCAGAAGAAGAGCACATTTCTGAAAATGAAATACTGTGGGATTAAGAAGATTTCAGGTATTTATTTTATATCCTTCATTTACATCCTTAAGAAGATTTGTGAGCTGAGAAAAGAAATCATAATTAGAGAACAGATTGAGATGAAAGGATAGGAGGATAAAATGAAGAGGAAAATAGATCTGATTAAAATATAATTGTAGAAAAAGGAAATGCAATAGCAGAATTGATAACAATAGCTAGTAATTTTTGAGTGTCAACTTTGCTTTACATGTATTAACTCATTGTGTTCAACTCTATGTAACAGTACCTATTATTATCTCTATTACGCAGATGAGAAAAACCAAAGTATGAAGAGGATTAGAAATGCAGCTAAGGTCACAGAGTTGGTTAAGAGAAAAACCAGATTTCCAATCCAGGTGGTTCAGAGGGAGTGCACTTTCTAATGCTCCATACGGCTTTGGAGAGACCTAGAGCAGAATTAGCACTACTGAAGACTGAAATAGTTAGGAGAACACAACCTAGGAACATTCACAGAATATAGAGTGAAAGAACAGATGAAAGGAACATAGTAAAGATGTAGAAAACAGAGATTGATGAGCAACCCTAGGAATTCTAGGTATTCCTGAAGGGAAAAATAAACAAATGGAACAGAAACAATTATCAGAGTTATAATTGATAAAAATGTTCCTGGGTTGAAAAGATATCTTTGTATATAGACAAAATAGGGCTCTAGTACTCTAGACAAGATCTAAAAAGAAATCCACAGTTAAACATAGACCAACAAAGTTTTTAAATGAAAGGGAAATAAATTCTCAAGTGTTCAAGAGGGGGGAAAAAAAGAAAGAAAAAAAACCACTGGCCTCAGAGTTTCTTTTTCTGTATCATTAAATGTCAGAAGACAATGGAAAAACATTTACAGAATTTTGAGGGAAAGAGGTTGTGACCAAGAAATTTGTACCCAAATAAGCAGTGGAGTAAGAGAAGAAAACCCATGTATTCAAGGGCTCAGAAAATGTTTTACTTTTAAAATAATATTTGAAGGCATATTCTAAATAACAAATATGTGAAGAAAAAATAGTGATTTGCAGTAATAAACAGAAAACATAATTGGCTGGCAAACAGACTGTGTAAAACCGCTAAGTGCAGCGCTGAATCCCAACTGTTTTAACACCAGTTCATTTAGACCCACAGACAAACTGATAAGACCACAGACAGTGTTTTCACAGTAACTCCACACAGGTAGACTTGTGTTCCAAAGATAAGACCCCTGATTATTCCAGCAACTGGCCCAGTTATAAATTCTGACCAATTCCTGCCTGGACCCTACTTACTTCCACTTGAAACTCTGTGACTAACACCAGCCTCTGAAACCTTGAAACTTTCCTCACTAAGCTCCTCTTCCCTTTAGGAGACCCCACTGAGACCTCCTTAGGATGATGCTCTGTTCTACTGAGCAGATGTGATAAAACCCAGTTTTGTATGATCAGCAGGCCTCCCCAGTGTCTGTGGGAGTATGCAAAATCTGGTAGTGAGCACTGGAACATATTAAACACAGCAAAGCAGATTAAAAAGCTGAATGCAAATGTCAAGATGGTTTTCATGAAAACAAAATTAAAGTAAAAATGGTAACAGGTGGAGAATATAATAGAAAGTTAGATGATTAGAAAAGTAGCAATATGTAAAATTATGCTAAAATTTTAATTACAGTGGACTCTAAGTATAGTTTTTCATTTTAATGTTTAAAATATTTTTAACATATTTAACAGTTTTAATATTTTTAACAGTTTAAGGTATTTTTGAAAAGTAAAAGTAACTTAATGGAACTCTAAGTAGATCAGTGCTTCCAAGATACCAGTGAAAATCTAGTAAAGCCACATGCCAGTTATGATAGTAAATAAAAATGAGTAAAATCTCCTTATTAAAAGACCAAGACTCTCAGATTGCATGTAAAATATAATCTAATTATTTGTATCTACAACAGACACATCCAATTAAAAATTACCTTATTAAAGCTGAAAGAAGAAAATGGGCAAAAATACTTTTGTAAATAAAAATAAAAAAATTGTAATATTATCAGGTAATTTAAATATTTGATGAAAAAGGTTAATTTTATTAATATAAAGTACTTCTACAATAAAGCCTTAATTATCATGGCATTTTTTGTGCTGGATAGAAATGAATAAAGCAACAGTGAAATCTGCTTTTCCCCATTAGATTGGCAAAGATTTAAAAGACACTTAACACTTAGTGATGTGACTGCAAAGAGACAGGAACTCTTGATATTTATGTGGGAGTAAAACTTAGAATCAGCTTTTACAGGATTGCCCAGCAATATCTACAAAAAGCTTGAGCAGTGTGTATATACTATACTACACATAGCCATTTGTTCTACATCTAACCCATTCATTCAAAGCAAATAATTGGAGAACTTTGCAAGGATGAATATAAAGGATATATATTTCAAAGTCATATAGGTAATAAAAATGGGAAGCCATCTCACTCTCCAATATAGGGAATTGGTTAAAGTGTAGAATATCCATATAATGGAATAGAATGTAGTCATTATATTATTACTAATATAGAATGTGTGCCTTAGACAAACACTGGGCAGGAGAACCAGGACTTAATTGTTTAGAAATTGGACCTAGATAAATGCAGTTTTTTTATTGTAGTAAACAAACTCATAATTTATTATTAAATGAAATTAAGTTTCAAATTGTATAAAATATGTAATTTCAGTTGTGTGTGTGTGTGCATAGAAAAGAGAAATGGAAGTATATATGTCAAAATGAAAGCAGTGGTTATCCCTGGGTAGGGAGGCAGGATGGTGCTCTCTCTTCTATATACTTCTTATAATATACAGTTAAAAAAATTTTTTTTTCATCATGATAAGTGTATTCTTTAATCCCCACCCACTATTTCCTCCATCCCCCCACCCAACTCCTCTCTGGTAGCTATCAGTTTGTTCTCTATAGTTAAGAGTCTGTTTCTTGGTTTCTCTCTCTCTCTCTCTTTTTTCCTCTGCTTGTTTGTTTTGTTTCTTAAGTTCCACATATGAGCGAGATCATATGGTATTTGTCTTTGACTGTCTTATTTCACTCAGCATTAAACTCTTTAGCTCTATCCATGTTATTGCAAATGGCAAGATTTCATTCATTTTTTATGGCCGAATAATCTTACATTGTATATATATATATACCACTTCTTCTTTATCGATTCATTTATCAGTACATACTTGGGCTGCTTCCATAGCTTGGCTCTTGTAAATAATGCTGCAATAAACATAGGGGTGCATGTATTCCTTCAAATTAGTGTTTTTGTATTTTGGGGGTAAATGTCCAGTAGTGTGGTTGATGGGTCGTAGGGTAGTTCCATTTTTAAGTTTTTGAAGAACCTCCATACAGTTTTCTACAGTAGCACCAATTTGCATTCCAACCAATGGTACAAAAGGGTTCCTTTTTCTGCACATCCACTTGTTTCTTGTGTTGTTGATTTTCGCCATTCTGGCAGTGTGAGGTGATATCTCATTGTAGTTTTGGTTTGCATTCCCTGATGTTGAGTGATGTTGAGCATCTTTTCATGTGTTTGTTGGCCATCTATATGTCTTCCTTGGAAAAATATCTGTTCATGTCTTCTGCCCATTTTTTTAATTGGATTATTTGTTTTTTGGGTGTTGAGTTGTATCAGTTCTTTATATATTTTGGATACTAACCCTTTATTTGATATATCATTTGCAGATATCTTCTCCCATTCAATAGGTTGCCTTTTAGTTTTGTTGATTGTTTCCTTTGCTGTGCAGAAGCTTTTTATCTTGATGAAGTCCTAATAGTTTATTTTTGCATTTATTTCCCTTGCCTCAGGGGACATATCTAGAAAAATGTTGCTATAGCCCATGTCAGAGAGATTACTGCCTGTGCTCTCCTCGAGGATTTTTATGGTTTTGGGTCTTACATTTAGGTCTTTAATCCATTTTGAGTTTATTTTTGTGTGTGGTGTAAGAAAGTGGTCCAGTGGTCATTCTTTGACATGTTGCTGTCCAGTTTTCCCAACACCATTTGTTGAAGAGACGGTCTTTTTCCCATTGTATATTCATTCCTCCTTTGTCAAAGATTAATTAACCATGTAATTATAAGTTTGTTTCTGGGTTTTCTGTTCAGTTCCATTGATCTATGTGTCAGTTTTTATGCCAGTACCATACTGTTTTGATTACTACTGTTTTGTAATATAACTTGAAATCTGGAATTGTGATACCTCTAGTTTTGTTTTTCTTTTTTCAAGGTTGCTTTGGTTATTTGAGGTCTTTTGTGGTTCCATACAAATTTTAGAATTTTTTGGTTTAGTTCTATGAAAATGCTGTTGGTATTTTGATAGGGATTGCATTAAATCTGTAGATTGCTTTGTGTAGTAGAGACATTTTAACAATATTTGTTCTTCCAACCCATGAGTATGTTATTCCATTCCTTTGTGTCATCTTGAATTTCTTTCATCAGTGTTTTATAGTTTTTAAAGTACAGGTCTTTTACCTCTTTGCTTAAGTTTATTCCTAGATATTTTATTGTTTTTGGTACAATTGTAAATGGGATTATTTTCTTAATTTCACTTTCTACTGCTTCATTATTAATGCATAGGAATACAACAGATTTCTGTACATTGATTTTGTACCCTGTGACTTTACTGAATTCATTTTTCAGTTCTAGTATTTTTTGGTGGAGTCTTTAGGATTTTCTATATTTAGTATTATGTCATCTGTGAATAGTGGAAGTTTTACTTCTTCCTTGCTGATATGGATGCCTTTTGTTGTCTGATTGCTATGGCTAGGACTTCCAGTACTATGTTAAATGACAGTGGTGAGAGTGGACATCTAACAATATATTAAAAAAATCATGTACCACAATCAAATGGGACTTATTCCTGGGATACAAAGGTGGTTTAATATTTGCAAAACAATCAACATGATATGTCACATCAATAAGAGAAAGGATAAAAACCATATGATCATTTCAATAGATGCAAAAAAACCCCACATTTAACAAAGTACAACATCCATTGATGAGAAAAAGCCTTTGCAAAGTAGGTCTAGAGGGAACATATCTCAACATAAAAAAAGCTTTCTATGAAAAAACCACAGCCAACATCATACTCAATGGTGAAAAACTAAGAGCTTTTCCCCTAAGGTCAGGAACAAGACAAAGATGTCCACTTTCACCACTTTTATTCAATATAGTATATGATTTTTAACATAGAACGGCTTACTCTAATAATCCATAAAACACTATAAAACTATTTCCTTTAAATATGCACTTTCTGAAGGTCATGAAAGGGAGACTTGAAAACAGGTACAGACACACCAAATTCTTGAATGAGAGGATATATCAAATGGTATCAATTATTTTCCAGATATTGAGGAAAACTTCACAAAGGAGTGATAATTTAGAAGGGTGTATCCCCAATAAAATATTAAAATGTATTAAAAATTAGAATATGGATTTGTATTTTCCTGATGATGAGTGATGTTGAGCATCTTTTCATGTGTCTTTTAGCCATCTGTATGTCTTCTTTGGAAAAATGTCTATTCATGTGTTCTGCCCATTTCTTCACTGGATTATTTGTTTTTTGGTTGTTGAATTTGTTAAGTTCTTCAAAGATTTTGGATGTTAATCCTTTATCAGATATGTCATTTGCAGATATCTTCTCCGATTCCATAGGTTACCTTTTAGTTTTGTTGATTGTTTCCTGCACTGTGCAGAAGCTTTTTATCTTGATGAAGTCCCAATAGTTCATTTTTGCTTTTGTTTCCCTTGCCTCCGGAGACATGTCTAGTAAGAAGTTAGTTGCTGCAGCTGATGTCAAAGAGGTTGCTGCCTGTGTTCTCCTCTAGGATTTTGATGATTTCTTACTTATAGCAGTATTATCAACAATAGCCAAATTATGGAAAGAATCCAAATGTCCATTGAGTGATGAGTGGATAAAGAAGATGTGGTTTATACATACAATGGAATATTACTCAGCCATCAAAAAGATTGAACTCTTGCCATTTGCAACGACATGGATGGAGCTAGAGTGTATTATGCTAAGTGAAATAAATCAGTCAGAGAAAGACAAATACCATATGATTTCACCCATATGTGGAATTTAAGAAACAAAACAGATGAACATAGGGGAAAGGAAAAAAAAGAGAGGGAGGCAAACCATGAGAGACTCTTAACTATAGAGAACAAACTGAGGGTTGCTGGAGGGGAGGTGGGTGGGGGGATGGGCTAGATAGGTGATGGGTATTAAGAAGGGCACTTGTGATGAGCACTGAGTATTATATGTAAGTGATAAATCACTAAATTCTATTCCTGAAACTAATATTATAGTATATGTTAATTAACTAAAATTTGAAAAAAACTTGAAATACTAAAATAAAAATTAGAATATGGAAAAAAAAAAGGTCCTAATGAGAGACATATTGAAGAAGAGGCCTGAAACAGATTCGTGTGATAAAAGTTACATTTAAAATCAACAGGAAAAGATTGAATGTATCATAAATCAGGGTGGACAGCAGACTAAACAATTTTGGAAATGTTACTTCATACCACATCAAAATAAATTCCACTTGAATTAGAGATATAAATGTTTCAAAAGGACTGAAATAAATAGGCTATAGAATAAGTAAATAAATATAGCGATACTGAAATAAATATAGGTGACTATATCTACATATCATCTAGAAGTACAAGAATCTAAGTATGCCAGTTCGGGCAGAAACCATAAAATACACAATGGAAGATTTGGTACATAAAGAGTAAAATGTTCCCTCAGGTCAGAAACACCATAAATAGAAATAAAAGACAGATGCATGAATGATGTATTGCTTTTGTTATCTGCACTAATTTTTCCACAGTGAGAATGGTACTTGTTTGTCTTTAAGAGGACCTGATGTACAGATGATGATGGAGAGGCAGAGCATGGGTGTCAATGGGACTTTGGTGCCAGACAACATCCATTTCAATCCTAGAATATATTTTTGTGTGACATGGGCAATTTAACCTAACCTCACTGTGCCTCAGTTCCCTGATATTTGTAATGAAGATAGAATCTACTTTAGAGTGGTCAGGGTTGAGTGTGTTAATTTGTATGCATGGCTCTTGGAAGAGTGCCTCTTGTATAGTGAGCACTCTAAGTGATAGCTATTACTCTCTAAGACTTTTTGAGTTCCAGCATGCTATGATCTTTTTTTTTAAATTTTATTATGTTATGTTAGTCACCATACAATACATCATTGGTTTTTGATGTGGTGATCCACGATTCATTGTTTTTGTATAACACCCAGTGCTCCATGCAGTACGTGCCCTCCTTAATACCCATCACTGGGCTAACCAATCCCCCCTCCCCCCTCCCCTCTAAAACGCTGTTTGTTTCTCAGAGTCCATAGTCTCTCATGGTTCATCTCTCTCTCCAATTCCCCTCCCCGCCATTTTTCCCTTCCTTCTGCTAATGTCCTCCATGCTATTCCTTATGTTTCACAAATAAGTGAAACCATATGATGATTGACTTTCTCTGCTTGACTTATTTCACTTAGCATAATCTCCTCCAGTCCCATCCATGTTGATGTAAAAGTTGGGTATTCATCCTTTCTGATGGCTGAGTAATATTCCATTGTATATATGGACCACATCTTCTTTATCCATTCATCTGTTGAAGGGCATCTCGGCTCTTTCCACAGTTTAGCTATTGCGGACATCGCTGCTATGAACATTGGGGTGCATATGGCCCTTCTTTTCACTACATCTGTGTCTTTGGGGTAAATACCCAGGAGTGCAATTGCTGGGTCATAGGGTAGCTCTATTTTTACATTTTTGAGGCACCTCCACACTGTTTTCCAAAGTGTCTGTACCAACTTGCATTCCCACCAACAGTGTAAGAGGGTTCCCCTTTCTCCACAACCTCTCCAACATTTGTTGTTTCTTTCCCTGTCCATTTTTGCCATTCTAACTGGTGTAAGGTGGTATCTCAATGTGGTTTTGATTTGGATTTCCCTGATGGCTAGTGATGATGAACACTTTTTCATGCGTCTGTTAGCCATTTGTATGTCTTCTTCAGAGAAGTGTCTTTTCATGTCTTCTGCCCACTTTTTGACTTGATCATTTGTTTTTTGGGTGTTGAGTTTGAGAAGTTCTTTATAGATCTTGGACACCAGCCTCTTTGTTTTGTTGACTGTTTCCTTTGCTGTGCAAAAGCTTTTTATCTTGATGAAGTTCCCAAAGTTCATTTTTGCTTTTGTTTCACTAGCTTTTGGAGATGTATCTTGAAAGAAGTTGCGTGGGCGATGTCAAAGAGGTTACTGCCTATGTTCTCCTCTAGGATTTTGATGGATTCCTGTCTCACATTGAGTTCTTTCATCCACTTTGAGTTCATCTTTGTGAATGGTGTTGGAGAATGGTCGAGTTTCATTCTTCTGCATATGGCTGTCCAATTTTCCCAGCACCATTTATTGAAGAGACTGTCTTTTTTCCATTGCATGTTTTTTCCTGCTTTGTCAAAGATTATTTGACCATAGAGTTGAGGGTCCATATCTGGGCTCTCTATTCTGTTCCATTGGTCTATGTGTCTGTTTTTGTGCCAGTACCATGCTGTCTTGGTGATCACAGCTTTGTAATATAGCTTGAAATTGGGCAACGTGATGCCCCCAGCTTTGTTTTTCTTTTTCAACATTTCCTTGGCAATTCGGGGTCTTTTCTGATTCCATACAAATTTTAGGATTGTTTGTTCCAGCACTTTGAAAAATGTCATTGGAATTTTGATCGGGATGACATTGAAGGTATAGATTGCTCTGGGTAGCATAGACATTTTAACAATGTTTATTCTTCCGATCCATGAGCATGGAGTATTTTTCCATCTTTTTGTGTCTTCTTCAATTTCTTTCATGAGTGTTTTGTAGTTCCTAGAGTATAGATCCTTTACCTCTTTGGTTAGGTTTATTCCAAGGTATCTTATGGTTTTTGGTGCTATTGTAAATGGAATCGTTTCTCTAATTTCTCTTTCTACAGTTGCGTTGTTAGTGTATAAGAAAGCAACTGATTTCTGAGCATTGATTTTGTATCCTGCCACATTACTGAATTGCTGGATGAGTTCTAGTAATTTGTGGGTGGAGTCTTTTGGGTTTTCCACATAAAGTATCATGTCGTCTGTGAAAAGAGAGAGCTTGACTTCTTCTTTGCCAATTTGAATATCTTTTATTTCTTTTTGTTGTCTGATTGCTGTTGCTAAGACTTCTAGTACTATGTTGAACAATGGTGGCGAGAGTGGGCATCCTTGACATGTTCCTGATCTTAAGGGAAAGGCTCTCAGCTTTTCCCCATTGAGGATGATATTCTCTGTGGGTTTTTCATAGATGGATTTTATGAACCTGAGGAATGTTCCCTCTATCCCTATACTCTGAAGAGTTTTAATCAGGAAAGGATGTTGTATTTTGTCAAATGCGTTTTCTGCATCAATTGAGAGGACCATGTGGTTCTTCTCCCTCCTCTTATTAATGTGTTCTATCACATTGATTGATTTGTGAATGTTGAACCACCCTTGCATCCCAGGGATAAATCCCACTTGGTCGTGGTGGGTGATCCTTTTAATGTATTGTTGGATCCTATTAGCTAGGATTTTGTTGAGGATTTTGGAATCCATATTCATCAGGATATCAGCCTGAAATTCTCCTTTTTGATAGGGTCTTTGCCTGGTTTGGGGATTAAGGTAATGCTGGCCTCATAGAATGAGTCTGGAAGCTTTCCTTCTGTTTCTATTTTTTTTGCAACAGCTTCAGTAGCATAGGTATTATTTCTTCTTTGAATGTTTGGTAGAATTCCCCAGGGAATCCATCAGGCCCTGGACTCTTGTTTTTTGGGAGGTTTTGATCATTGCTTCAATCTCATTACTGGTTATTGGCCTATTCAGGTTGTTAATTTCTTCCTGTTTCAGTCTTGGCAGCTTATAGGTTTCCAGAACGGCCTCCATTTCATCCAGATTGCTCAGTTTATTGGCATATAGTTGTTGATAATAATTTCTAATAATTGTTTCTATTTCCTTGGTGTTAGTCGTGATCTCTCCCCTTTCATTCATAATTTTATTGATTTGGGTCCTTTCTCTTTTCTTTTGGATAAGTCTGGCCAATGGTTTATCGATCTTATTAATTCTTTCAAAGAACCAACTTCTAGTTTCATTGATCTGATCTACTGTGTTTCTGGTTTCTAATTCATTGATTTCTGCTCTAATTTTAATTATTTCTCTTCTAATGTGTGACTTAGGTGTCGTTTGTTGCTTTTTCTCTAGTTCTTTAAGGTGTAGAGTTAGTTGGTGAATTTGGGATTTTTCTGTTTTTTTGAGCGAGGCTTGGATGGCTATATATTTCCCCCTTAGGACCGCCTTTGCAGTATCCCATAGGTTTTGGACTGACGTGTTTTCATTCTCATTGATTTCCATGAATTGTTTAAGTTCTTTGATTTCCTGGTTGACCCAAACATTCTTGAACAGAGTGGTCTTTAGCTTCCAAGTGTTTGAATTTCTACCAAATTTTTTCTTGTGATTGAGTTCCAGTTTTAGAGCATTGTGGTCTGAGAATATGCAGGGAATAATCTCAATCTTTTGGTATCGGTTGACACCTGATTTGTGACCCAGTATATGGTCTATTCTGGAGAAAGTTCCATGTGTGCTCGAGAAGAATGAGTATTCTGTTGTTTTAGGGTGGAATGTTCTGTAAATATCTATGAGGTCCATCTGGTCCAATGTATCATTCAAAGCTCTTGTTTCCTTGTTGATTTTCTGCTTAGATGATCTGTCCATTGCTGAGAGTGGAGTATTGAGGTCTCCTACAATTAACGTATTGTTATCAATGTGACTCTTTATTTTGGTTAACAGTTGGCTTATGTAGATGGCTCCTCCCATGTTGCGGGCATAGATATTTACAATTGTTAGATCTTCTTGTTGGATAGACCCTTTAAGAATGATATAGTGTCCTTCTGTGTCTCTTACTACAGACTTTAGTTTAAAATCTAATTTGTCTGATATAAGAATTGCTACCCCAGCTTTCTTTTGAGGTCCGCTGGCATGGAAGATGGATCTCCATCCCTTCACTTTCAGTCTGGATGTATCTTTAGGTTCAAAATGAGTCTCTTGTAGACAGCATATGGATGGGTCCTGTCTTTTTATCCAATCTGCAACCCTGTGCCATTTTATGGGAGCATTTAGGCCATCATGTTGAGAGTGATTATTGAAAGATAGGAATTAATTGTCATCATGTTGCCTGTGAAGATGTTGTTTTTATAGATTGTCCCTGTAAATATCTGTTGTATATCACTCTTGGGGTCTCTCTCCTTTTATTGAACCCCCTTAATATTTCTTGCAGGGCCGGCTTAGTGGTCACATATTCTTTCAGTTTTTGCCGGTCGTGGAAGTTCTGCATCTCTCCATCCATTCTAAATGAAAGCCTTGCCGGATAAAGTATTCTTGGCTGCCAGCACTCTATGATCTTGTGGAGGACTACAGAGGGAGCTAAGAACAAACTACTCTTTAGTTCAAGGTTTAAGAGAAGCCTGTGGTTCAAGGCACTGGTCAAAAAGGACCAGTTGATAGGGCTAAAATTACATTACTGACATAGACGAGGAAACAGAACAACAAACAGCATGTTCCTTTTATTATCTATATACACAAAGCAAATGTATAAATGATAGCACAAATTGTACTGCAGTGGGAAGGAGTAGGTGAGCAGACAAATTCTCTTTGTTTATTCTAACACATGGACAGTAAATGCAATTTCCCCCTAATTTTTCTCTCTAGATGAAAGCTGAAATTCTGGATATACTGGCTACCAATGATCCCTTTTCTCAACTTAGTCTTTTATTTCCTGTTTGACTCTGTGGCAATGTTGATGAGCTGCTTCATTGTTTTTCCATGGTTGCCCACATGACACACACCTACTAGAGTCATGACGAAAATAATAGATATATTGAGCAGAGGACAGGTAATTGTAAGTCCACCATGTGTCCACATGATATCTGCACCAGGGAAAAGAGAAGTAGCAATTGACTGAAATACAACTGTTTTGAAGCTGATTGGGAAGAAACGTATGACCAAAACACATATTGGGTTTGAAGGCTCACTCTTTTTATTTTTAAAATTATTATGTTTTTTTCTTAGTACAAAAGCAACATATGCTAATTGTAGAGAAAAAGGGAAACATAGACAAGAAAAATAACATGATCTATAATTTCAGCCCTGAAATTTGCAGAGGATTAAAGAATGAATGTGGACAAGGAGCCAACTGTTCTTTTAAGCGTAGAACATTTTGGTATATATCCCTCTGATCTTTTACTTTATCTTTGTGCAAAAGTGTAGTCAAATGATATTTGGTGTTTTATACTTCTTATTCACTTAATATATTACAAATATATAGCAATGGAGTTGCAAAACATTTATGAACCAAATTTTAATAGCTGTATAAAATTCTATTATAAAATCTATTAAAAATGGCATAATTTATTTTACCTATCTCCTGATTTTGGACATTTTAGATTACCTCTATCCTGTGACTGTTGTTGTATAGAAATATTTGGGCACATGAGTTACTTCCTTAGCATATATTCTTAGAAATTATATTGCTAGTTCATAGTTTATGTATATTTTAAGGAACTTGATACTTTGCCAAATTGCTTTGAAGGAAGGTACTACCAACATATGATTTACATTTATACACCAGCTTGTATAAGAATGCCTAATTTTCCTTATCTTTGGCAATTTTAGGCATTGCAATTATTGTTTATCTTCTCATCCTGATTGGACTAGTCTTGCCCTCACAAAGATTTCAGTTTAGTGGTGCTGGAACAACGGATTATAATATAGAAAAAAATAAACTTTAAGGCCTACTTCACACTATAAACAAACCTGACTGAAAATAAATCACTGATGTAAATTTAAATGACAAAATTATAAAGTTTCTATAAGAGAACATGGGAGACTATCTTTGTAAACTTAGAGAAGGCACAGATTTCTTATGAAAAGCACTTGCCATAAATGAAAAACTGATGAATAGACTTTATCAAAATTAAATATGCCTTCTCATCAAAAGACATTGTTAAGAGAATGAAAAGAAAAGACAGAGGTGTGAAAGAATATTCCAAATACATATATCTGATGGAAGGATTATATCTGTGCTTTTCTCTGTATGTGAATTTTACCTCAGTAAAAAAAAAAAAATTAAAGATTTCAATGTAGAAATATAGAATAATGAAATTTTAGGAACATATTTTCATAACCTTGGGTGGGGATAACTTCCTAAACAAGAAACCTAGTTGTAATAAGAGACTAATATATTAAATTTCAAAAAAACATAAAAATATGTATGTTTAAACATAACATAAATGAAAGCAAGAGATAAAAGACAAAAAGGAAAAATATTTCAACATCTATGATAAACAAAATTTAACAAGCTTAATAAGTGAAGACTTCCTATAAATGAATAAGAATCAGGCAAATCCTAAAAAACAAATAACCAAGTCAAAAAATGGGCAGAAGACATGAAAAGACACTTCTCTGAAGAAGACATACAAATGGCTAACAGACGCATGAAAAAGTGTTCATCATCACTAGCCATCAGGGAAATCCAAATCAAAACCACATTGAGATACCACCTTACACCAGTTAGAATGGCAAAAATGGACAGGGAAAGAAACAACAAATGTTGGAGAGGTTGTGGAGAAAGGGGAACCCTCTTACACTGTTGGTGGGAATGCAAGTTGGTACAGACACTTTGGAAAACAGTGTGGAGGTGCCTCAAAAATGTAAAAATAGAGCTACCCTATGACCCAGCAATTGCACTCCTGGGTATTTACCCCAAAGACACAGATGTAGTGAAAAGAAGGGCCATATGCACCCCAATGTTCATAGCAGCGATGTCCGCAATAGCTAAACTGTGGAAAGAGCCGAGATGCCCTTCAACAGATGAATGGATAAAGAAGATGTGGTCCATATATACAATGGAATATTACTCAGCCATCAGAAAGGATGAATACCCAACTTTTACATCAACATGGATGGGACTGGAGGAGATTATGCTAAGTGAAATAAGTCAAGCAGAGAAAGTCAATCATCATATGGTTTCACTTATTTGTGAAACATAAGGAATAGCATGGAGGACATTAGCAGAAGGAAGGGAAAAATGGCGGGGAGGGGAATTGGAGAGAGAGATGAACCATGAGAGACTATGGACTCTGAGAAACAAACAGCGTTTTAGAGGGGAGGGGGGAGGGGGGATTGGTTAGCCCAGTGATGGGTATTAAGGAGGGCACGTACTGCATGGAGCACTGGGTGTTATACAAAAACAATGGATCGTGGATCACCACATCAAAAACCAATGATGTATTGTATGGTGACTAACAGAGCATAATAAAATTTAAAAAATTAAAAAAGAAAAGTATTAGGCAAATGATGTAATAAAAAATGGGCAAAATATATGCATGGATAATTCACAAAAAGAAGAGTGCAGATAACTAGTAAAGACATGAAAAGATGCTTTATCTCCCCAGTATTCAGGGAAATAAGAACTAAACCATTAGTCTTGTAAAAATGGGAAACTTTGAAAACCTTAAGTGTTGGTGAAAATACAAAACGGGTTGTTGTACTTTGCTGGTTGGAATTTGAATAGCTAGAACTTTTGGGGAAAACATCTGACAATATCTGTGAAGGTTTAAAATACATCATATCATTTGATCCTGTAATCCCTTTTGGTAATTTTCACTAAAGAGCAAAAGTGCAAGTGTTTAAGGATGTATGAATAAGGATATTTATTTAATGTTTGCACTGGCAAAAAAACAAGCTGGAAACAACTTGAATGAACATTAAGAGGAGAATAGTTGGATAAATTATAATAATCTTTAAACTGTTATACCAAAATTAAAGAGTAAATCAGATTTACATAATTGAACTGCAAGGATTCCAATGATATTATGTGAAAAAAATCAAGTTGGAGATTAATGTATAACATATTTTCCTATTTCACATTAAAAGAAATGCTAACACAAATTTGTACCTTATTGGAGCATAAACATGTAATGCTTCTGTTTTCTTCAATAACTGTCACTTTCATATCTTCTTCACATTTCCTCCCTGCTGAGTAATGGGAATGCTTAGTAATATTCAGCTAAATCAGTAACTTTTCAGTTTTTAGAATCTCATTTTGGTTCTCAAGACTCAGCGAAAGAGATTGGCTTACCCTCTATTGATTCACATCCATTGTTGATAAAAGATGGAATTACCAGACTGTTGTTATGATCATTCCACTTGTTTTTTCACTATATCCATTTAATTAATTTCTTGTTAAATTGAGATTATTTAGAGTAGTAAAAGGTAAGTATCTAATTGGAAAACTAGTTCCCAATGTGCATGATACAGAAAAGCCTATTCAGTAGAAAGAACGTCTAAGAGACTAATATATTAAATTTCAAAAAACATAAAAATATGTTTTTCACATATCTAGTGAAGTAAGTTAATAAAATGTCTTCCATAAAAGCCCACATAGAAATTATGACTCCTAATGTCCAAAGTCTTCCTGTCCAGTAATAGGAGCACCTTTGTTCACTGGGTTTTCCCAAAGAATATAAATGCAGGAAGTCATATATATGTCTACCACCTTTCCTTCTATTTTCCTCTGGTTCAAATGAGTGTCCTTATTCCCTCTCCCACTGTATGTAGCCATTGTCATTTTCCACTTGACCTCTCTTCTCATACCATTGCTGAGATATCTCTGTTGACTTCTTTTGGGTCTGTTCTGCTCTTTCCTTAGCCCAAGGATAAAACCTCCTATATCCTAGGACTTTGTTTTTATTCTCTTTGTCCATGGCTAAGATTATTCACTCTCTTCTCTTCCCATACCCCAATACCACTATTCAAAGTAGCTGAGAACTTGGCACAGTAGCTGAAATCTCCACTTGATACTGGCCCTGGCCATGATTCTGATTTCTTTTTCTTTTTTTTTTTTTAAGTTTTTAAAAAAATTTTTTAATTCTTATGTTAATCCCCTACATTACATCATTAGTTTTAGATATAGTGTTCCATGATTCGTTGTTTGTGCATAACACCCAGTGCTCCATGCAGAATGTGCCCTCCTTAATACCCACCACTGGGCTAACCCATCCTCCCACCCCCCTCCCCTCTAGAACCCTCAGTTTGTTGTTCAGAGTCCATCCTCTCTCATGGTTCGTCTACCCCTCCCGATTTCCCCCGCTTCATTCTTCCCCTCCCGCTACCTTCTTCTTCTTCTTTTTTTTTTCTTAACATATATTGCATTGTTTGTTTCAGAGGTACAGATCTGAGATTCAACAGTCTTGCACAATTCACAGCGCTTACCAGAGCACATACCCTCCCCAGTGTCTATCACCCAGTCACCCCATCCCTCCCACCCCACCCCCCACTCCAGCAACCCTCAGTTTGTTTCCTGCAATTAAGAATTCCTCATATCAGTGAGATCATATGATACATGTCTTTCTCTGTTTGACTTAATTCGCTCAGCATAATACCCTCCAGTTCCATCCACGTCATTGCAAATGGCAAGATCTCATTCCTTTTGATGGCTGCATAATATTCCATTGTATATATATACCACCTCTTCTTTATCCATTCATCTGTCGATGGACATCTTGGCTCTTTCCACAGTTTGGCTATTGTGGACATTGCTGCTATAAACATCGGGGTGCACGTACCCTTTCGGATCCCTACTTTTGTATCTTTGGGGTAAATACCCAGTAGTGCAAT